>NC_091466.1:16422743-16788993 GCF_027789765.1 Dendropsophus ebraccatus | reverse complement strand
CATTGCCCCCTTACTGTTGCCATTCAATGGAAGTGGTGAAATAAACAAAAAAGTACATAGTAATATAACTTTATTAAAGCAATGTATTAGCAAAAAATAAATAAATAAATAAAAGAAAAAGGAGTTGCCTGGGCAAAATAAAAGTTCTGGTGATGCTTACTTATCTCAGTCCAGTGCCGCACTCCCTCATCACCCACTGGTTCCTCTATCTCTCTACTTTCTGTGACATCAGGGCCTTACAGTAGCTGCCTGATCAGCCAATCAGTGATTGAGGCGGGACAGCAGTGCAGTAACCATTGATTGGCTGTGGTGTTGTGATGGCACAGGAGCTGGAAGATAGAGGACACCGGTGGAAGACAGGGAGCAGAGGCGCGGAAGCAATGCTGTACTGGGGCGGGGAACTGTCACTTGTTTATTGGGTTTACAGCATCCCCTGCTGCCCAGCATTTTTTTTAAATTTTATTTTGCCTGGACAATCTCCTTAAGGCTATGTTCACACTCTGTATTAGACCGGCCGTTCCGTGACCCGCCCGGGTTACGGAACGGCCGGTCTCTGCCCGTAGTACTGACCGGATGATCTTTCTGGCCGTAGTGTTCGGAACTTGCCACTGCACACAATGAAGCAAGCGGCCGGAGCTGCTCGCTTCATTGTGTGAACTGACATGGGTTTCTACAGCCGCAATTCACTGAATTGCGGCCGCAGAAAACTGACATGTCAGTTATTTGCCGGTCCGCATGGGATCCCGGCCGGAGCGTATACTATGTGTATACGCGCCGGACGGTATCCCATTGAAGTAGAGGCAGTGTTCACAGGCACATAAAGTACTGCCATTGTTGCCGATGGCAACAACGGCTGTACTTTTACATAGTGTGAACATAGCCTAACACTGCAAGTTTGCAAGAGTTCTGGCGCAATTTGCAGCAAACAAAATGGCGTGCATTCTGCATTGCTTTTTGTAAGGCTCAGAAGATGAAAAATAGCATGGATTTACAGGACAGCATGGGATGCGACTTTTGTGCATCTTCGTATGCAAAATCGTGCACCAAATTTTGGCCAAAAGTTAGTAGTTGGTATAAACTTGAACTAGATGGTGTAAAAATGCTCCAAATTTATTAGACATACTGATAATATTGGCACCTTTTTAGACTGTCTAGTCCAAGTTTATTACACAGTGTCAGTAAATCTACCCCAAAGTTGACAGGGAAGACTGCATTTCCAGCAGCGCACTGGGAAATCCATACAGAAGCTCAATAGCAGTATATCCTGGTCTCACTGACACCCATATTCAGCAGATTTGTCATTGTATACATGTGATGCCCCCCGTACAGCCTGGCACTTGGTTCCCACCCTAAGGCCCAATATTATAAATGTGAAAAACTAATGGCCCCAGCGCATTTCCAGTTAGAACCTCTTTCGGTAATTGTAGCAATGTTTTTCCTGTGCAAGGACTTGTCAACCGTGTTGCATTGATCTGTCATTGATTTTTATGCAGTAAATCAAAGCAGTAGAATATTTCTGCCAGGAATATGACCCCTGTGTATATGACATTGACAAAATATCTCCCACTTGCTGACATCTCCCCTTAAATATTTTATGAAGGTAGATGATCTGGGTCTAGTAAGTCACGGGATGCTGTCAATACGCCGCCCCCTGTGGATTAGTCTTGTGTATTCGGAGTCGGAGAAGTTTTATTTATACTCGGCATACATACCGATCAGCCCTAACATCAGAACCGCCTACAGCTGAAGTGAATAACATTGATTATCTGCTGACAATGGTGCCTGTCAGTGGGGCCGGGTATAATTGGCAGCAAGTGGACAGTCTATTCTTAAAGTTGATGTGTTATAGACAAGAAAAATGGGCAAGTGCAAGCGACTGTGACAGGGGCCAAATTGTGATGTCTAGACGTCTGGGCCAAAGCATCTCCAGAATGGCTGATCTTGTGGAGTGGTTAGTACCTACCAAGAGTACCTACCATGGAGGGACAACCAGCGGCGGGCAATAGGGTGAGGAGCTAAGGCTAGCTTGTCTGGTTCATTTCCAAAGAAGAGCTGCTGTAAAGCAGATTGCTGTAAAAGTTAAGCCTCTATTACATGGGTTAATCTCCTGGAGCAGGCAAGAGCTCGCTTGCTCCTCGTTCCCAGCTCGCTGACGGCGCTATTACACGTGCCGACAGCGACCTGGTAAGTGCGGGACTCCAGGGAGCCCAAAGGAGATTCCAGCGGTCTGCTGCCGTCCGCTCCTATTGCGTGGAACGACGCAAGCAGATCATTGCTATCTTAGTCGTTTGTCTTTCAACATGTTGAAAGACAACGACAGACAACCATCAGCCAACATCGTTCATCCTTGCCTCCTATTACACGAATCGATTATCGGCCGTAATGGACGATAAATGGCCAAATCCAGCCGATAATTGCTTTGTGTAGTAGGGCCTTTACTTAGTATCAGAGATGACCGACCTTCAAGCACATTCAGAATCTGAACTTTCAGCATTTGAATACAGGGGGTTGACAAAGTTGGATGCCATCCTAGGGAGTCCTAAAAAACGTAGATACAGCCTATGGCCTATAGATGTATCTATGTTTTCTAGCCAGCCTAGGACTGTATCTTCAGCCACCGGTAATCAAATGCCGAGAGTTCGGGTTCAGACGGACCCAAGCATGCTCAAAGTTCGTCCTTCCCTGCACAGTGACATTACCTCTCCATTCATGTGAATGGGGCCTGCTAAGGTTGCAGGCTTGCCTCAGTGCTTAGTGTAACCTCTTCCTTGCTATGCTGCTGTTTCTTTTCTTTCTGCTTACACAGCACCTTGCAAAGCCAGTGCATCAATAACCCCATCCTCCACATGCCATCTATAACAGTATACTATATAAACACAGCACAGTGCCATCCTGTATAGGCCAGTGCACTTTCACCAGCACTGTGTCATAGCTAAGCAATAGGGACTAGTTACTGTGTCGTGATTGGCCAGAAAACTAAAGTAACTGTGTTACTGTAACATGGCAAACACTGTGATAGGTATAGTGGGTTGGAGGATTTATTAAGTTCTGGAGTCGTCTTCACCTGACTTGGATTAAGGTCAAACAAGTTAATTAAGAAACCTTAAAAAATAGACAGTATTCCATAAACTGGACGGGTTCTCACACCCATACACATGCCAAATAAGATATCACTTTTTATCTTACTCTTATAAATTTAAGCATTTTAATATGTAAAGCAGAAGTGCCAAAATACTTAAAGTGGATGTCCAGGCGCCCAGTGAGAAAAAGCCAAATTTTCTTATCTTAGGGAAAAAAAATACTACTTGGGGCCAAATCGAGCCATCATAATAAATCCCTGGATCAAGGACTCTTCTCTAGAATCTAGTGACTATAACCTGTAATATCATTACACTCCAGAAAAGTCTCCAGGCCACACGCTTTTATTAAGTTTACCATGACAACTTCTTATGGCAGAGAGTTCCATAGTCTCACTGCTCTTACAGTAAAGAAGCTCTACGTGGGTGTAAAACCCTTCTTTTCTAGGTATACATAGATGGCGGGTGAGATCTCTGCTGCCACCTCTATCCCTAACAGGAACTGTCCAGAGCAGGAGAGGTTTTCTATGGGGATTTGCTTCTGCTCTGGACAGTTCCTGACACGAACAGAGGTGGCAGCAGAGAGCACTGTGTCAGACTGGAAAGAATACCCCACTTCCTGCAGGACAGACAGCATTTGATAAGTATAGGAAGACTTGAGATTTTTATATAGAAGTAAATTACAAATCTATATTACCTTCTGAAACCAGTTGATTTGAAAGAAAAGGGTTTTCACCAAAATACCCCTTTAAAGGGGTTGGCCACTTTATAACAAAATTTAGCAGCTTCCTGCATCAGTAAATCAGGTAAACACTATTGTCCCCACTGTGCCCCATAGTGATTTTACAGGAAGATCCACCACCTTGCTGTGCCATCAAGAGAAACAAGAGAGATTAATAGTGTCCCCTGTAGAGATGAGCGAACCTGGAGCATGCTGGAGTCCATCCGAACCCGAACGTTCGGCATTTGATTAGCGGTGGCTGCTGAACTTGGATAAAGCCCTAAGGCTATGTGGAAATCATGGATATAGTCATTGGCTGTCTCCATGTTTTCCAGACAACCTTAGAGCTTTATCCAAGTTCAGCAGCCCCAGCTAATCAAATGCCGAACGTTCGGGTTCGGATCGACTCAAACCCGAACCCTGTTGGCTCATCTCTATTCCCCTGTAATACCCTATTACCAGTGACCCAATGGGAGCATGTTCATTTAAAGGGGTTACTCAGGCATTTTTTTTATATATTTAGCTTGGGTTGCTTTAAAAATATAAAAGTAACTATACTCACCTGCCCTGATCCCCCACCCCAACTGTAACAATGCTACTCTAACTGCTGTAACCAATGTTACTGATGCTCCCTGGTGCTTCCACTAACAAGCTATCGCTGCAGGAACTGCCTGCTCAACCAATCACTGGCTGAGGCAGATCACTGCTGTGGTCAGTGATTGGCTGAACTGGCAGATCCTGCAGCAGCAGTGAGTGGTGGTTAAAAGGGAATGGGGCTTTAAGCCAAATATAAAAAAAAAGAAAAAGATTGCTGAAATAAGACTTTTATAACCATTTTCTGCTTCCTATAACTGAGCCAGCTATATACCCACTTACACATATTTTCCCTCACTCCACGCATTCTCATTTTATGTTCCGGCACGGAATGAAAAGCTTCGGAAAAATCAAGATAAGTGACATCCAACAACTTGCCCTTACCTCCTTATAAAAGCTGATCAGATTAGCTTGACAGGAGCGATCCCTCATAAACCCATGCTGATATTGAGTTATGCCTTCATTTTCATTGAGATATTCCAGCATAGCATCTCATAGAAAACCTGGAAATATTTTACCCACAACAGCGGCTATACTTACAGTAATAAGGGGGAGATGAGGCGTCGGCATACCAACATAAAATGGAAGCAAGATAATGTATCCGTGAATCAACCTTAAAAAACACTGTCTCTGAATAGGCTGAGGTAATGATGACTAAAGATGGTTTATTCTCAGTCTGACCCGTGTCTCGGGGATTCAATGGTATCTTTGCTTGATCCGAGCTCTCTCCATTGTGCACTTCTCATGTTTTTGTGTCGCCAGCTTCCCCCACCTCCATTAGCAGATAGCTGTGAATAGATTTTTATTAGTTTGCCTTTCCCATTTTTCTACCAGACCCCTGTGCTCAGATTGTGAAGGCATTCAGAGCCATGAATACTATACGCGCGTAATTCTTCACAAACCCAGCAGTGCGGTGAGGTGAAGGCGAGTACATTCATCACTTGTGGTACTAGTACTGCAGTCTGTCCAGGAAATATTACCCACCCGTCTCCATGTAATCCACAAGAAAAAGTTGCCCATTGTGATCGTAAAGTAGGCCCTGGAGAGTTGATGGTGTCAGATACATTACCCCGGTAGACTGTGCTCCACTATTAAAAGATCTGCAATCTCCTCTAGTGATATAGTGATATCTGACTATGTAATTTTACTTCATAACAATATTCTCCCAGCTGACAATTACAATCTACAATAACAATATGGGATATTAAAGGGGTTTTCCCAGTTAGACCCATGGGACTATTATCCATTATGAGAATGGTGGTCGGACATGCGTGTCTTAGAAAGATAGAAGAGAGCTGTAGTCAGCTTTTTTAATCAGATTGTCCATCTACCTCTCTATTCAACCAAAGGCACATTAGAGAAGATATCTGTGATATTTGCTATGAGGTGAGATAAATATCTTGCCTCAGGTGGCAGATTGTAGAATATATCAGGGATGGCGTATTCTATATGGAATAGCTGTATCTTTTACTACACACCCCAGGCCCCATTGACACCATAAGCTGTAAATGATGACTGAACACAGACGTGTAATGTACAATACAAGACAGTCAGGACTGGGAATGTAGTCATTGTATAGTAACTTTTTGTACATTATATAATAATAATAATACTTTTATTTGTATAGCGCCAACTGATTCCGCAGCACTTAACATAGTTTTGCCAATTCCCTGTCCCCATTAGGGCTCACAATCTAAATTCACCTATTTGTATGTTGGATGCAGTTCTAAGGCTGGCTGGAAAACATGCATACAGTCATAGGCCACAGGCTGTATCCATGTTTTCCAGGACACCCTGGGGCTGCATCCATCTTCTGCATCCATTGGCATTCAAATGCTGCACGCTCAGGTTGGGATAGACCCAAGTGTGCTCAAGATTCTTATATCTCTAGTTACCTCTTTTCCATCAGGTTTCCTTTGCTTTTTGACATTCAGAACAGCCTAGTATGATGCACATTTTTATTATCAGTCAGATAAACTATCTGCTGTTTTAGGGTCATATTAGGGCCCTATTCCACCGGACTATTATCAATCAGATTATCGTTAAATCGTTCGAATCTAAACGATTATCGTTCGGTTGAAATGCAGTTAACGATTAACGACCGAACGAGAAATCGTTGATCGCTTTATAAGACCTGGACCTATTTTTATCGTTGCTCGTTTGCAAAACGTTCGCATTGAATAAGACGTCGTTCGGTCGTTCACAGTAGATACGAACGCAATAGCGAAGAAATAGCAAAGAAAAACTATCGCAAATACGATCATAAGTAACGATTATCGTTCCATGGAAATGAGTGAACGCTTTCAGGTCTTTCGCAATAGCGGTCGTTTGAGATTGTTAATCGTTAACGATTATGTGAACGATAATCGTCCGGTGGAATAGGGCCCTTACATGGCCCTATCACAGTAATCTGCTAGAGCCTATTACAGGGCACAATTATCATGCAGCAAGGGCTGCATGGACATTGATAGCGATGTCTATGCAGCCCTTGCTTTAAAAGTGAAGTTCATACATTACCTTTCTACGCTCCCCGGTGTTCTCTTCCCGCCTTCCCTCTGTCTGCAGCCTCCAGTGTGACTTCAGAGCCGGTTTCTGAATTGACAGGCCACTCAGCCAATCACTGACCAAGCCAATCACTGCCGTCCAGGCCAGTGATTGGCTGAGCAGTCTATCACTTCAGAGACCGGCATCAACAGCTGTGGGGAGAAGCGAAGAGAACACCAGGGAACATGGAGAGGTAACATATATACTTTACTTACAGATTCATTATCCATTGGCTGATAGCGATGCATGGTTGGCAGCCGATTATTTTAGGTCAGGACAAAAGAATGATCAGCCGATAATCGTTGTCGTTATTACACAGAGCGATGATCTGCCAAATCGGCCTGTATTAAGGCCCATGTTGGAAACAACAGCAGGGACTGGGGGTGTTTAGACACCAACTGGAGAAAAACCTTGGATGATGGTTCACACAGAATGAGAGCAGCTACAAGGCAGTCTCCACTGGAGAATCATATAGCGTGCGTACACGTAAAGAGAAAAAAATGGTTTCATAGAACAAGTTTCGGAGACTGTAGACACAAAACCAAGCAAAAAATTTAATGAAGAGCTATGGAGAAAAAGTGCACCATAATAAGTACACAGCAAGAATACAATGCAATGTTTGTCTATTGTCTTAAGGGTGATGTGTGTGAAGACATTGGGTAGTCCGCACTGGCGATCACTGAGCAACTCTTGGAACTGTTTACTTGAGAAATCTGCCAAGAAAAATGACCCAATTCTGCTGTTTACCGAGCTAGCTGGTAACCCAACGATAGACAGTTCTCTTATATAAGCCTAAGACCCCTTCTATAGGCTCAGGCTCAACCTTATATGTTGTATTTCGGAGGAGTATCATGAATTAATCATGTGTGCTTTATTTTTCAGAACTTGGGATATAACAAGAAAATTGAAATGCTTGAAGATATGAGCGGCTGGAATCTATCAAGATCTGCACTAAAAGCAACCAAGAAAGACCTTTGATCTCCCCATGATTTGCTGTTCCCTAAGTCCCTACGTTTTCTTATAAAGTTTTCATCTCATTTTCCAGCAATTTCCAATCTTAAAAGCAATGTATTTTTTTTTTTTTTTTTTGTGACAAGCACAGGAGCTAAATAACATCTTCACTTTATCAGTGCAACCCTGGATACCACCTCAGGAAACAAAGCTAAATAAGCCTTCACATTGATGCGGATTTGTTACTATATAGTCTACTTTTTATACTGTGATCTAACGTAGAACATTACATCGAAACCTCATGAGAAGAAGGAAGCACTTAGGATTACATTATGAATCATCTGTAAATGGAAGCTAAACCATAAAAGGCAACCGAAATGTCGAAAACAACCGCGGTTTGCTGAAAACTCAGACCGATCATATCCTCGATGATGCGTTACTAAGACGGGAGGTCTGTTCTTTCTTCATGAAAACCGGAAATATCGTGGCAAAAAATGGTTCTTCCACCTCCAGACAAGCGTCATGTGTGTCTTACAACAATCGTGATCATGACCAGCATGGCCTTCATGGATGCCTATCTTGTGGAGCAAAACCAAGGACCAAGGAAGATCGGAGTGTGCATCATAGTGCTGGTGGGCGACATTTGCTTCTTAATCGTTCTGCGTTACGTGGCCGTCTGGGTGGGAGCTGAAGTCAAAACAGCCAAGCGAGGATATGCAATGATTTTATGGTTTCTGTACATATTTGTATTGGAGATTAAATTATATTTTATATTTCAGAATTATAAAGCTGATAAGAAAAATGTAGATACTGTGGCTAGAAAGGCATTGACGTTGCTCTTATCCATCTCGGTCCCGGGACTGTACTTGGTTCTGGTGTCCCTAGACAGCATGGAGTACGTAAGGACATTCAGGAAAAAGGAAGATCTGAGGGGTCGTCTCTTTTGGGTTGCTCTCGATTTACTTGACATTTTGGATATCCAAGCCAATCTGTGGGAGCCGCATAAGACGGGACTTCCCATTTGGGCGGAAGGACTCATGTTTTTTTACTGCTACATCTTACTTTTGATTTTACCCTGTGTCTCCTTGAGTGAAATAAGCATGCAAGGGGAGCACATTGCTCCTCAGAAGATGATGCTTTATCCCGTCCTAAGTCTCGTGACCATCAACATTGTTACTATTTTTATCAGAGTGGTAAATATGATTTTATTTCAGGACAGCCGGGTCTCCACCATCTTCATCGGCAAGAATATTATCGCAATATCCACCAAGGTCTGCACTTTCTTGGAATACAAAAAGCAAGTGAAGGAATTTCCGCAAAACACTATTGCATTAGAACTCCAGCAGAATTCAATTTCACATAATCAGACAATTCACAATACACAAGGAGTCAACCACGAGCAGTCTCCTTCCAGGGAAGTTATGGATACATGACAGCTTTGCCATATCATGTTTTTTCGTTTTTTTTTTATGGACCGGGTTCACGAGTGCAGATATATTGAAATATATTGGTGGCTAATAAAAGTGATGGGCAAATTACTACTTCACAATGTCATTTGTCGGTGGTCACCGTATAAGAACATTTCTGATAGAGTTGCTATGCCTGAATTGTGTCGTGCGTGTAGATAATACACAAGTATCGGATATCTTCAGATTGCACTAAAGTGTTACATGAATAAACACTCACATATACCCATTGTACTGTACTATAATAATTTGCCCATCTCTGTTTAACAGATTGTTGTTTTTTTTAAAAAAAAATGGTATCCAAGGCACAAAAATATTTTAATAAAAGTTACGTCCCTTGATCTCTTTAACTCAGGTATGGTCCATCGTATATATACGGATAAAAAATATTAAAGGACTGGTATTTGGCTGGTGTTTTAGCAATAGCCTATATATAATCGACAAGTTACAATAACAATATAATGTCCCAGACGTTATGATATTCTTTTTTACTTACAGGGATGTAGCCGTAGAGGTGCAGAGGTTGCAGTTGCATTGGGGCCCTGGTTCATATAGGGGGCCCAAGGCTTCAGACACACATATTAGAAATGGCAAATGCTAGGTGGGGCCCAGTTACAGATGAAAAATTAAGCCCTAGATGACCCATCACATACAGGGAGGCCTTGGCCGCCTGAGACTTGTCAACGTACCCATGCTTCTGCTATGGAACTATGAAGCAAGCTCAGCAGTCAGGTCGTCACCATCAATGATAGGCAATGATAGACAGCAGTGATCACGGCAATAATATCAGTCACAATCACAACAGTGTGACTGCAGGTCATGAATTGTATCCCTGACTGCAGGAGGTATAATACTTACCCCTGTGTGGTCTGATCAGCGATCAGTGTTATCTGCGCTCTCCTTATAGAGTCTGCCTGAGGCAGATTCTATGAGAAGAGCGTGGATAACACTGATCAATGCTATGCAATGGCATAACATTGACCAGTGTAAGCAATCTAATTATTGCATGTAATAGTCCCCTAAGGGGCTTAAAAAGTGTAAGAAATATTTAAATGATGTTTTTAAAAATATGACAAAGCCCCTCCTTCAATAAAAGTTTAAATCACCCTTCTTTCCCATTTTACAAATAAAATAGAAAAATAAATAAACATATCATGCGTAATGCAGATATTTTGTTACATTATATATCAGGGAAAAATTTTTTATAACAAGCGATCAATACTTGTTATGTAAACAAAAATGATACCAATAAAAACTAGAGATCATGGTGCAAAAAATGCCCCCAAACAGCCCTGTAGATTGAAAAATAAACCAGTTATAACAATCACAATAGGGCAATGTTAATCATCATTATTTGCAACAACAAAAAAAAAAGAAAAATGTAAGAAAAGCTATGTAAACATGGGTATTGACCTATAGATGACCTATAGAAAAAAAGATAACATGTCAGTTTTACCGTAAAGTACATTGCGTAAACACAGAAGCCCCCCCCCCCCCCCTCAATTTTTCCCGATAAATAATATTTTGGAGGTTTCGCCATATAGTGTGCTAAACAAAAATAAAGCATACTCACCCATTCCTATCTATTCACCACTTTTTCTCGAACAGCTCCCAGTCTACTGTTTATACCTGGTTCTTGTGTTATGTGGACCCCACAGCAGTTACTGGCTTATCTGGCTATCTGGCTGGCACCATTGCAGTTGATGACTGACAGGTCAGATCCTTTGAGCATATATGACTACATAGCAAAGATCGCATCTGACTTTGCCTCCTTGAGGGTGAAGTTTAGTTATTTTCCCTTTTTTTTTCATGACTCCTAGATTAATACCCCCATTCCATTATTTGCTTCTTTGTTTCTTACCAGTAGCAAAAGGAATAGGATTAAGCAGGGCTGGACCACAATTCTCAGCAATGTTTAAAGGGGTTAAAATAAAAAACCTGTTCCTTTCCTGTTTTCCCGGTAAGCTTTGGTTACACGACTGCAGCAATGACACGCCCATACACCCCCTTCCTGCAGCCAATCACTGCCCTTGGTGGTCTCATACCAATGCCAGTGATTGGCTGGTGTACAGACACATCATCGCTGGAGGTAATTTAACACAGACAGCCAAATATGAACACATTTTAGGTATATGCAAAATGTCATGATACCATCCATATGATGCTGGGACTGAAGGTTTCCACTGGGTTGTCCTCTTCCCATAGTGCATCCTGAAGCCATCACATCCCCAGGTAAGAGACACACATGTACCCATGTAAAAAGAAATTTGATTCATCAAACTAAGCTGCTATCTTCTTTTTCTCCATGGTCTAGGTCTGTGGCCTACGGGCCCTTGGTGGACACTCTTTGCCGTGAAGAATGGTCAGCATGGGCGGTCTGTAGCTGCCCAGCAAGCTGCAATGCCCTGTGTGCTCTGACACCTTTCTATTGTAGCCAGCAATACTATTTAAAGAGGACCTGTCACCCCCTGTGCCGGGGTGACAGGCTCCTGACCCACAGCTAGATCCCCTTATACTAACCCAATCTCGATGAGTCCCGGAGCCGGTCCCGGGACGGAGAATGAATGGAGCCGGACTCATCTCTGCAGCGCACGCACGGCTCCATTCATTCTCTATGGACGCCGGACCTCTCTCCACAGCGCGCGCCGGCTTCTAACCGGGATATCTCCGTCCCGGGACCGGCTCCGGGATCAGTTGAGTCTGACCCCCAACCCCATACTTACCCACTGCTCCTGCTGTGACATATACCGGTCCTGGCCAAACTCCCATTCTGACAACTGAATGGGTGGCTGAATGGGGCACAGGATGTCATTGGGGGAAAAAACAAAAAACCTTAGTCACCTATGCTTTTCAATAAAGTTCAGAGATGAGTGAACCTTGAGTATAGTCTGGTTTGTCCGAACCCAAGTCATTTGATTATTGGTGGCTGAAGATGTTGAATGCAGCCCTAAGGTCCCTATTTCACGGGACGATTATCGCTCGGATAATCGTTAAATCGTTCGGAACGAAGCGATAATTGTTCGGTTGAATAGCAGTTAACGATTAAACGACAAACGAGAAATCGTTGATCGCTTAATAAGACCTGGAACATTTGAAATAGAAGAAATCTTGAGAGTGCACTCACCATAAAAAAGCTTTCTTTATTGGATCCTTAAAATCACAGACTTGTAGCAGACGACGGCACAGCACGCCAGCACCCTCCACTGATCGTTACAGCTGTTTCGTGCTAATCACAGCACTTCCTCTGACGTCACCTCTTCAGCTGTGTTAGCGGCTTAAAGGGTCAAGCCGCCGACGTCAGCAAAAGGGGTGTTACAAAAAAAGTTAAAAACATATATATACCAACATCATCCAGGGACAGTTATAGGAACATAGAGAGATCAATTCTTTCATTTAAACCACATAAACCTTGTGCATTGGTAGAGAGAATCCATCGCGCTTCCCTCTGTAATAATACCTTATTTTGATCTCTACCTCTTTTTCTTTGGACACGTTCTAAACCCATCAATTTTAAAGCTGAAATATCATTGTTATGAACTTCTCTCATATGCTGTATTAAGCGAGGTACCCCTTTGCCTGTGCGCAGAGATCTTGCATGTTCATAGAATCTCCTATTCAATTTTCTCACTGTTTTGCCAATATAAAACAGTCCGCAGTTGCACACCAGAGCGTACACAACCCCGCTAGTGCGACAGCAGATCATGTCCGATATGTTAGCAGTAATACCTCCTACTGTGACCAGTTTACCTGGGAGGAAATTGTCGCACCAAGTACAGGAACCACATCTAAAATTGCCTACAGGGGCCATACCAGAAAGCCATTTGTTATTATTTACTGATGACAAATTACTATGTACTAAGGCATCCCTAATGTTTTTTGCCCTTTTAAACGTGATCAAAGCTACATCTGCAAAGGATTTCGAGAGTATCGGGTCCCGTTTTACTAAGAACCAGTTATCTTTTATCACTTGTTTAATTTTCTCTGCTAAAGGGGAAAATTTGAAAGAAAACGCAAACCGTGTCTTCACACCTTGCGTTTTCTCCACTTGCGTTTTATGTCCGTTTTTACTAATTTTGCGTAACAGAGATGATCGTTCCTTATTAAAAGCGTCATGTCTTGCTTTTTCTAAATCTCTTTCAGGATATCCTCTCAGGATCAACCGCTGCATAAGTTCATCTGACTTCTCAAGGTAAGTATCGTTATCACTGTTGATTCTCCTTAACCTTAAGAACTGCCCGTATGGGACAGCTCTCTTTGTATGATTTGGGTGATAGCTTTCATAGTGCAGGAAAGCATTCGTAGCTGTCGGCTTACGATAGCTTGTTGTATACAGCATATCGTTCTTAATAGTGACCAAGACGTCTAGAAATTCAATTTCGTGGGTACTGCTTTTACTTGTAAATCTCATGTTCATGGGGTTGTTGTTCATATATTCAACAAACTTTTCAAATTCGGTGGCCGTCCCATTCCAAATTACGAAGACATCGTCCACAAATCTGTGGTACCTAACGATGTACTTCGCAAAAAGGTTATGGGAGGAAAACACCAATATTTTTTCCAATACTGCCAGGTAAAGGTTAGCGAAGGTACATGCGACAGGGGTACCCATCGCAGTACCTTCTTTCTGAGCAAACCATCTCCCATTGAACTGGAATACATTGTTTTGTAAGATTAACATCAGGGCATCACATATAAAGTCTATACAGGCCTCACTCTTATCCGTTAATTTTAGAAGATCTCTAATGGCTTTTACTCCTAGGGCATGGGGAATCTTTGTATACAAACTTTCCACGTCGATTGTCCCCAGAATCATTCCCCCCACCGAGCCAACATCCTCCAAAGCAAGGAGAAATTCGTTAGTGTCTTTTATTAAGGCTGGGACGCTTAGCAACATGGGTCTCAACAGCCAATCAAGATATTTAGATAAGGGCTCAGTGGGGGAACCAATTCCGGAGACAATCGGACGTCCCGGGGGTCTTTCTAATCTTTTATGTATCTTGGGAATATGATACCAAGTAGGGGGTTTAGGATTTAATGGCACCAACTTTTCTGCTCCATTTTTTTACAAAACACCCTTCTCCACTTGCTGTCTCAAAAAGGTCCGTACCCGTCCATGAACCCTAATCATGGGGTCATCAGTAAGTTCGTCATAGGTGTCTTTGTCATGTAACTGTCGGTACGCTTCCTGCAGGTAACGATCAGTGGAGGGTGCTGGCGTGCTGTGCCGTCGTCTGCTACAAGTCTGTGATTTTAAGGATCCAATAAAGAAAGCTTTTTTATGGTGAGTGCACTCTCAAGATTTCTTCTATTTCAAGTGTTTGATGGACCTTTTTTCCGAGATGTTTGCACCACTTGAACAGCATTCACTATCCGTTCCCCTATAGCCTGCAAAAATCCCGTCCCAGGTGTCCGTTAGTGCCGACCGCTTTGTCTATATATATACTCTTTCTGTTTACTTGACTGGACTGTGTTGTGGGTCTGAGCACACGGACAGAGGTCAATGGACGTTGATGGGATTATGGAAGCAGATGAAGGGGCCTCGGCAAGAGGGGATGAGTGTGAACAGAGACATGCATTTTTTGCAGGACGTGCAGACGCCAGCACCTTCTTTATCCAGTGTGACACGAGTAATACCATCGCGATGAATCTGGTTAAACTTGTACTGAAACAAAATGAAGTTGAGTATGGAAAAATAACAAATGAAATCTGCAATGTAAAAACCGAGCTGCAAAATAGACTAGATGAAAAAGTTTATCTAGAGCTGCTTAAAAAACTGGATGGGAAAATGACCAAATTACAAAAGGAGATAAAAGAGCAAAAAAAGGACAAATTTATCAGAGATAAAATGGACTATGAGTCAGGAAAAGCTTTTTCAATAAAAAAAAACGTTCAGGAGAAATAAGAGATATTTTCCAAAAGGTAATAAACAAGTAAATCCAATAAATACCAAAACTAAATACAATAAAAAATCATCTGACTTCTGGACCACAGAATCTGACTCTTCATCATCTGAAGGGACTGTGGGTGCTCGAGGCAGGGATAAAAATCAAGGAAATGGTAATAAATCTGCCACGGTGGATACAAAGGGAGCATCAGGTACAACTATAGATGAAGCGATCCCTTTAGGAAAAGGAAAGTACGGAGAAGCAAAAGAAAGAAAAAAGACAGGAAGTACGAAACGAAAGCAAGTGGCGTGGAAAGATTAACAATGGATAAAATTGAAAGAAGAACAGTAGAGGATCCTCCCTTAGTAGTGAACTTGACTGACGTCGCACTTAGTGACAGTGTATTATCAGTATTAAATAAGGGCTTGAATTATTGTCTTACAGAAAAATTTGATATGGTGGGGTTTGAGGTAGATTTGTTTAAGGCTGTACGTAAACTTAATCTTAAAAAATATTTTTCCACAGCTGTCAGTAATCACTCTGGTGAATGTAAGGATGGGGATGTCCCGGTAAAAACCGGAAACCTGGGTTATATTCTAGCAGGTGCAGAAAACAGTGAAGATATAACTTGCCTTGCGGCACTCCTGGATTTATCAGAGGACGCAATTTGCGATAATGAAAGTGAACAAATTTTCACAGGTGGTGTAAAATCTAATTTTTCCCCTCCTCTGCAACCAGGTGGCAACCTGGACTTGTTCCAGAACCGTGTCTTGGAACAGATCAGGGCGCTCATTTACCCCTCCGATCCGCCGAATCTCTCAAGAGAGGAATATAAAGCCTTAAATTGGCTCAAAAATAATAAAAACATCATTATAAAAAAGGCGGATAAGGGGGGTAACACTGTCCTTATGAAGAGAGATGATTACCTGCAGGAAGCGTACCGACAGTTACATGACAAGGATACTTATGACGAACTTACTGATGACCCCATGACTAGGGTTCATGGGCGGGTACGGACCTTTTTGAGACAGCAAGTGGAGAAGGGTGTTCTGTCGAAAAACAGAGCAGAAAAGTTGGTGCCATTACATCCAAAACCCCCCACTTGGTATCATATACCTAAGATACATAAAAGAATGGAAAAACCCCCGGGACGTCCGATTGTCTCCGGAATTGGTTCCCCCACTGAGCCTCTATCCAAGTATCTGGATTGGCTGTTGAGACCCATATTGCTAAGTGTCCCAGCCTTAATAAAAGACACAAATGAATTTTTACTTGCCTTGGAGGATGTCGGCTCGGTGGGGGGAATGATTTTGGGGACAATCGACGTGGAAAGCTTGTACACGAAGATTCCCCATGCCCTGGGAGTACAGGCTATTAGAGATCTCCTAAAATTAACGGATAAGAGTGAGGCCTGTATAGACTTTATCTGTGATGCCCTTATGCTAATCTTACAAAATAATGTATTCCAGTTTAATGGGAGGTGGTTTGCTCAGAAAGAAGGTACTGCGATGGGTACTCCTGTCGCATGTACCTTCGCTAACCTCTACCTGGCAGTATTGGAAAAAATGATGGTGTTCTCTTCCCATAACCCATTTGCGAAGTACATCGTAAGGTACCACAGATTTGTGGACGATGTCTTCGTAATTTGGAATGGGACGGCCAACGAATTTGAAGAGTTTGTTGAATACATGAACAACAACCCCATGAACATGAGATTTACAAGCAAAAGTAGCACTCATGAAATTGAGTTCTTAGACGTCTTGGTCACTATTAAGGACGATATGCTGTACACAACAAGCTATCGTAAGCCGACAGCTACGAATGCTTTTCTGCATTATAAAAGCTACCACCCAAATCACACAAAAAGAGCTGTCCCGTATGGGCAGTTCTTAAGGTTAAGGAGAATCAACAGTGACAATGATACCTACCTTGAGAAGTCAGACGAACTTATGCAGCGTTTGATCCAAAGAGGATATCCTGAAAGAGATTTAGAAAAAGCAAGATATGACGCTTTTAATAAGGAACGATCATCTCTACTACGCAAATTTAATAAAAACGCACAAAAACGCAAGTGGAGAAAACGCAAGGTGTGAAGACACGGTTTGCGTTTTCTTTCAAATTTTCCCCATTAGCAGAGAAAATTAAACAAGTGATAAAAGATAACTGGTTCTTAGTAAAACGGGACCCAATACTCTCGAAATGCTTTGCAGATGTACCTTTGATCACATTTAAAAGGGCAAAAAACATTAGGGATGCCTTAGTACATAGTAATTTTTCGTCAGTAAATAATAATAAGTGGCTTTCTGGTATGGCCCCTGTAGGCAATTTTAGATGTGGTTCCTGTACTTGGTGCGACAATTTCCTCCCTGGTAAGCTGGTCACAGTAGGAGGTGTTACTGCTAATATATCGGACATGATCTGCTGCCGCACTAGCGGGGTTGTGTACGCTTTGGTGTGCAATTGCGGGCTGTTTTATATTGGCAAAACAGTGAGAAAATTAAACAGGAGATTCTATGAACATGTAAGATCTCTGCGCACAGGTAAAGGGGTACCACGCTTAATACAGCATATGAGAGAAGTTCATAATAACGATATTTCAGCTTTAAAGTTTATGGGTTTAGAACGTGTCCAAAGAAAAAGAGGCAGAGACCAAAATAAGGTATTATTACAGAGAGAAGCGCGATGGATTCTCTCTACCAATGCACAAGGTTTATGTGGTTTAAATGAAAGAATCGATCTCTCTATGTTTATATAATTGTCCCTGGATGATATTGATATATGTTTTTAACCTTTTTATTGTAGCACCCCTTTTGCTGACGTCGGCGGCTTGGCCCTTTAAGCCGCTGACACAGCTGAAGAGGTGACGTCAGAGGAAGTGCTGTGATTAGCACGAAACAGCTGTAACGATTAGTGGAGGGTGCTGGCGTGCTATGCCGTCGTCTGCTACAAGTCTGTGATTTTAAGGATCTAATAAAGAAAGCTTTTTTATGGTGAGTGCACTCTCAAGATTTCTTCTATTTCAAGTGTTTGATGGACCTTTTTTCCGAGATGTTTGCACCACTTGAACAGCATTCACTATCCGTTCCCCTATAGCCTGCAAAAATCCCGTCCCAGGTGTCCGTTAGTGCCGACCGCTTTGTCTATATATATACTCTTTCTGTTTACTTAATAAGACCTGGACCTACTTTCATCGTTGCTCGTTCGCAAATCGTTCGCATGGAATAAGACGTCATTCGCAGTAGCGACGAACGCAATAGCGACGACAAGATGACCGCAAGAACGATCATAAGTAACCAACATCGTTCCATGTAAATGGGTGAACGATTTCAGGTCGTTTGCAATCGCGGTCGTTTGACGTCGTTTATCCTTAACAATTATGCGAAGGATAATTGTCACATGGAATAGGGCCCTAAAGGTCCTATTATACGGAGCAATTTTTAACGATTAACGACTAGCGATAAACGATCAAAAACAAGATTGTTTATCGTTAACCTGAAATCATTCACCATATTACACAGAACGATGGTCGTTAGATACGGTCGTTACTACAATTGTTACTATGATTGTTTACTCCTGATCCCAGCAAAACAAAAAACAATGTGCAATTACACTGAACGATTAGTGAAAAAATGCGGAACTTGAGCGAACAAATGTGGAATTACAGGGAACGATTAACGATAATTTCAGGTTAAGATCTAAATCAGCGAACAACGACATACGAACGATTTTCGATCATTGCCTGCAATTACACAGAACAATTATCGTTTAAATTCAACGATATAACGATTTTTCGCTGAATAATTGTCCCGTGTAATAGGGCCCTAAGCCTGCCTGGAAAACATGTATACCAGTCATGTATAGGTCATGTTTTCCAGGCACTCTAGGGCTGCATCCAACTTCTTTAGCCACCAATAATCAAATGCCGCACACTTGGGTTCTGACAAACCAGACTGTGCTTGAGGTTCACTCATCTCTAATATTATTCAAATAACAAGGATAGCCAATGCAGTTATAATCTTGTATAATATGGCAGTGGCAATCTTGTACAGTCATGGCCAAAAGTTTTGAGAATGATACAAATATTAATTTTTATAAAGTCTACTTCTTCAGTTTTTAAAATGGCAATTTGCATATACTGCAGCATGTTATAAAGAGTGATCAGCTTAACAGCAATTACTTGCAAAGTCAATATTTATCTACAAAATGAACATTATCCCCCAAAACACATTTCAACATCATTGCAGCCCTGCCTTAAAAGGACCAGCTAACATCGTTTCAGTGATTGCTCCATTAACACAGGTGTGGGTGTTGATGAGGACAGGGCTGGAGATCAATCTGTCATGATTAAGTAAGAATGACAACACAAGACACTTTAAAAGGAGGCTGGTGCTTGGCATCATTGTTTCTCTTCTGTTAACCATGGTTATCTCTAAAGAAACATGTGCAGTCATCATTGCACTGCACAAAAATGGCCGAACAGGGAAGAATATCGCAGCTAGAAAGATTGCACCTCAGTCAACAATCTATCGCATCATCAAGAACTTCAAGGAGAGAGGTTCCATTGTTGCCAAAAAGGCTCCAGGGTGCCCAAGAAAGACCAGCAAGCGCCAAGACCGTCTCTTAAAAGTGT
This sequence comes from Dendropsophus ebraccatus, assembly GCF_027789765.1. Lineage (NCBI taxonomy): Eukaryota > Metazoa > Chordata > Amphibia > Anura > Hylidae > Dendropsophus > Dendropsophus ebraccatus. The sequence continues at coordinate 16,769,125 of NC_091466.1, read as the reverse complement.
TTCAGCTGCGGAATCGGGCTACCAGCAGTGCAGAGCTTGCTCAGGAATGGCAGCAGGCAGGTGTGAGGGCATCTGCACTGTGAGGCGGAGACTCTTGGAGCAAGGCCTGGTCTCAAGGAGGGCAGCAAAGAAGCCATTTCTCTCCAGAAAAAACATCAGGGACAGACTGATATTCTGCAAAAAGTACAGGGAGTGGACTGCTGAGGACTGGGGTAAAGTCATTTTCTCTGATGAATCCCCTTTCCGATTGTTTGGGACATCTGGAAAACAGCTTATTCGGAGAAGACGAGGTGAGCGCTACCACCAGTCTTGTCTCATGCCAACTGTAAAGCATCCTGAAACCATTCATGTGTGGGGTTGCTTCTCAGCCAAGGGAATCGGCTCTCTCACAGTCTTGCCTAAAAACACAGCCGTGAATAAAGAATGGGACCAGAATGTCCTCCAAGTGCAACTTGTCCCAACCGGCCAAGAGCAGTTTGGCCACCAACAATGCCTTTTCCAGCATGATGGAGCACCTTGCCATAAAGCAAAGGTGATAACTAAATGGCTCAGGGAACAAAACATAGAGATTTTGGGTCCATGGCCTGGAAACTCCCCAGATCTTAATGCCATTGAGAACTTGTGGTCAATCATCAAGAGACGGGTGGACAAACAAAAACCAACAAATTCTGACAAAATGCAAGCATTGATTGTGCAAGAATGGACGGCTATCAGTCAGGATTTGGTCCAGAAGTTGATTGAGAGCAGCCGGGGAGGATTGCAGAGGTCCTGAAGAAGAAGGGTCAACAATGCAAATATTGACTTGCTGCATTAACTCATTCTCTGTCAGTATAAGCTTTTGTTACTCATAATATGATTGCAATTATATTTCTGTATGTGATAAAAACATCTGACAAACACACATAAAAGCCAGAGGGCAGCAGATCATGTCAAAATATTATATTTGTGTCATTCTCAAAACTTTTGGCCATGACTGTATATACTGTGGGGGACATTTATTAAACATGGTGTAAAGTGAAACTGGCTCAGTTGCCCCTAGCAACCAATCAGATTCCACCTTTCATTCCTCACAGACTCTTTGGAAAATGAAAGGTGAAATCTGATTGGTTGCTAGGGGCAACTGAGCCAGTTTCCCTTTACACCATGTTTGATAAATCTCTCCCTGTATCTGTGAATAACATATATATAATGTATTTGAAGTAGTTACAGGTTGTAAGAAGTGTGGCATCCATGTTCACCTGTGGTCCTTAGCTTATCGAGAGTCACATTCTGCAGCCAGAAATGTCCATACGCCTTATTAAAGCCAAAGACATTGAAGAAGCCACATAACCATTATAGAATAGGGAACCACTAGAAAGCATTAAACCTAAAGGGATGGCACGACATGATTTCTACCAGTCTTTCAAAATCTGAACTGTACTCAGTGATAGCCATATGTATGCAGTCACCCAGGTGTTCACCCCTCATAGGTGTCCCCTATTTAGGAAGTGAAGGTGCCTCTAAAACTGAAGGTCGTATTACGTGGCTCCGTAATCCTGTGGAAGTGAGTGCCAACCTGTAATCTCAACAGCAGAAGGGGGCACCCAAACGATCATTAGATCATTTGGACAGCCCATTGAAGTCAGCAGTGATCTGCTGTCACTGCTTCTATTACATGGAGTGACACGCAGCAGATCATTGCTGTCAAAATCCTGATCTTTCAACATGTTAAAAGACCACGATCAGCCGACATTGTGCACTAAATGAATATCAGCCTGAACATAGAAACATAGAAGATTGTTGTCAGGAACTGTCCAGAGCAGTAGGAAATCTCCATAGAACACATCTCCTGCTCTGGGCAGTTCCTGACATGGACAGAGGTGGCAGCAGAGAGCACTGTGTCAGGTTGAAAAGAATACACCACTTCCAGCAGCTGATAAGTACTGGAAGACTGGAGATTTTTTTAATAGAAGTAATTTACAAATCTATATAACTTTCTGACACCAGTTGATTTCAAAGAAAAAACATTTTGCTGGACAACCACTTTTCTGTTTTATTGACTTTCCATTTTACATTACAGTTTAAAGTAAATCTGTCTTTTGCAATTCATGTTCCAAACTGCTGACACTGCTGAAGCATGGAGGTACAGGGTACGTTTCATAAATCTGCCCGCTTCCAAAACATAGGAAATGTATTTTATTCTCTAATATTAAAGAGGAGTTCCCAAGCCTCCTTGCTCCCCCTCCCATCCCTATCCCTGGAAGCTGAGCCCAGCTCTGCTCCCAAATCTTGTTCCCGTGCTGTGCATCCAAATGCCTGCAGGTGTGAGATTTGGAAATCGGGCTCAGTGTATGATTATGTCTTTTTTTTTTCGGAATATTCAGATGAAATCTCAGCAAATCTTTCTGGACGTGATGGAACACCTAATGTGAAAATCTCCAGAGCGGAAAACAAAAGCAAACAAAAAAATGAAGGATTTAGCTATAATGCCTCATGGTTATTACTGTTCTGCTACAGGGATAAAGTAAAGATCCGCTATCCTCCTAACCACAATGTCAGAATCACTGACACTTTCCGATAAACCATCCAACATTTCTTTCTTCCCTGGTCGGTCCTCTGCTGTCTGTGGAATACCAAGAAGAAGATGGAGAGGGGCGGAGTACCATACAAATACAGGGTCAGAATACACAGCGGGGGGGTTGTAACCAATATCCACTGTAAATAGTAACACTAGCTCATCTGCTCATGTGGGGTGTTCAGCGTTCTGTGTCTTTTTACCACTGGTCCCTCTCATAGGAAGTCAGCGTTCTGCTTCCCACCACTGGCGGTCAGGTACTGTCCCTGTGTTCTCCATGGCTGTGGGGCCTCTGGCTTCCTTGCTTCTCCTGACCAGTGCTCAGTGTGACCGGCAGCCACTCTCCTGGACTTAAAGAGACAGCGTCTCTCCCTATTCTTCCTCCGTTTCCTATTTAAGCATGCTCCGCCCATTCCATCTTGCCTGAACATTGTTGGTTCCTTGTGTTCCTGAGTGAAGGTGTTATGTGTCAGGTATTCCATGTGTCTTGACTGACCCATGCCTGCCTCTCGTACATCTCTCTTACCCCTACCTTTTCTGCTGCCAACTCAGATTGCTTGACCTGCATCCGGCCCTGACCCCCCCATCTGTTAGACTACGTGGCCCAAAACCAAACCGGTTCCAAACTCAAGCAAGCAGGTAAGTGTGTAAGTCTACCAGCAATTGTAAGGGCCCTAATACACTGAGCGATCATCAGCCGATCGTTGCCTTTCAACATTTTCTAAGAATCATTGGCCCCCAACCGCACATATGATAGAAGGTGTGCGGTCAGCAACTGATGCCAGTGTAAAGAAAATAATAAAGATGTGTACTTACCTGTCTAGGCTCCCTGGTGTCCTCCTGGCTTTTCCCCGCTGACCACAGCCACTGAAGCTTCTGAAGCCTTCTGTGAAGTAAAAGGCCACTCAGCCAGTCACTAGTTGCGGTGCTGTCCCATTTCAGTCAGTGATTGGCTGAGCAGAGACGGCTTCAGGAGCTGCAGTGGTGGCTGCGGTGAGTGGTGATTGGAGAAAAGGCCGCAGGACACTGGGGAGCCTGGATAGGTAAGTATAATTATTTACTAATTATTTAATTATTTACTATATGAAGCAAGGGCTGCATGGCCATAGTTAACAATGTCTATACAACCCTTGTAGCACAATAATCGAGCAGTATAATAGGCTCTGTGAGCGAGCGCTGATCTAGCAGATTGGGGCTCGGTTACCCAGTGCATTAGGCCATCTTATACAGCCCTAACACAAACAGGTGGAAGCTCCCACTAGAGTTCTCTGCCCATTTGTTTCCTAAAAGACCGCTCCACAGTTCTCGGACATAGCAGGCAGTGTATTGGATTGTGGGTTTATTAGAATTCTATGAGGCTTTCTAGAAATCAGAATTTAGAGACGAAAAAACATTCTTTCATTTTTCTCCTTTGCCTGCAAAATATTATTTTATGGTCAAGAATTTGTATTAAAAAAAAAAACTTTAAAAGGGTTGTTCACAGGTTTTTTCTCTTTTAACCCGTTAAGGTCAAAGCCAATTTTCGTTTTTGCGCTTTTGCTTTTTCCATTTTATGTTTAAAAGTCCATAGCGCTTGCATTTTTTCACCTAGAGACGTATATGAGCGCTTATTTTTTGTGAAACCAATTGTACTTTGCAATTACAGGCATAATTTTTCCATAAAATATGTTGTGAAACCTGAAAAAAATCATTTGCGCTGTCAAATTGAAAAAAAAACTAATTTGTTTTGATTTCGGGAGTTTTGCATTTACGCCGTTCGTCCTATGGTAAAACTGACTTGTTATGCATGTTCCTCAAGTCGTTACGATTACAACGATATATAACATGTATAACTTATATTGTATCTGATGGCCTGTAAAAAATTCAAACCAAATATACGTCACTTAAAATCGTTCCATTCCCAGGCTTATAGCGCTTTTATCCTTTGGTCTATAGGGCTGTGTGAGGTGTCAGTTTTTGCGCCATGATGCGTTCTTTCTACCGGTACCTTGATTGCGCATATACGACTTTTTGATCGCTTTTTATTACATTTTTTTCTGGATTTGATGCGACCAAAAATGCGCAATTTTGCACTTTGGGATTTTTTTGCGCTGACGCCGTTTACCGTGCAAGATCAGGAATGTGATTAATTAATAGTTCGGGCGATTACGTGTGCGGTGATACTAAATATGTTTATTAATTTATTTATTTATTAATTTATATTTATAAAATGGGAAAAGGGGGGTGATTTGGACTTTTATTAGGGGAGGGGATTTTTTATTAATAAAAACACTTTTTTACTTTTTTTTTACATGGACTAGAAGCCCCCCTGGGGGGCTTCTATATAGACAGCACTGATCTCTCATAGAGATCAATGCTGTGTATATACACAGCAAAGATCCATTAGATCGGTCATAGATTGCTATGGCCTGCTGCAGGCCACAGCAATCTATTGCCGAGCCAGGATCAGCGTCATTCTGACGCTGAGGCCCGGCACGGCCAGAAGAACGGATCTCCCCCCCGCGATCGCATCGCGGGGGGGAGATCCGTGCCACTAGACACCAGGGATGCACGGAGGAAAGCACTTCAATGCAGCTGTCAGGTTTGACAGCTGCATTGAAGGGCTTAATTAGCCGGCGCGGCAACGGGACCCGCGCCGGCTAATAGAGGCACTGCCCGGCTGCAGATTGCAGCCGGGATCGGTGCCGTTCAGAGCGGGGTCCCGGCGGGACCCCGCTCTGAACACCCCCTGCGGCACCATGACGTATCAGATACGTCATGGGTCGCTAAGGGGTTAAATTAACTGGTGCCAGAAAGTGCCAGAGATTTGTAATTTACTTCTATTAAGAAATGTCAAGTCTTGCAATACTTATCAGCTGCTGTATGTCCTGCATTAAGTGAGAGGTTTTCCATGGGGATTTGCTCCTGCTCTGGACAGTTCCTGACATGGACAGAGGTGGCAGCAGAGAGCACTGTGTCAAACTGGAGAGAATACACCACTTCTTGCAGGACATATAGCAGTACTGGAAGATTTAAGATTTTTTAATAGGATTAAATTACTAATCTCTGGCACTTTCTAGCAACAGTTGATCTGAAAAGAAAAAAATTGGGGGCGAACAACCCCTTTAAATTCCTTATTGCTACAGTATCATTACATATATTTTTCACAAGATGCCTCCTAAACTTATAGTGACAGTAGAAAAAGAAGTTATGAACCAGTGAGTGAACCATTCAGCAGCATGTAGTTCTCCATTTCCCAACTACAGATTGGGGGAGATTTATCAAACATGGTGTCAAGTGAAACTTGCTCAGTTGCCCCTAGCAACCAATCAGATTCCACCTTTCGTTTTCCAGACAGTCTGTGAGGAATGAAAGGTGGAATCTGATTGGTTGCTAGGGGCAACTGAGACAGTTTCTCTTTACACCATGTCACACAAAAAATCCCTCTAGTGTGAACTAGCAAGTTGAACATAGGGGTGTGGGGGAGATGAAGCTGCAGCTTTAGTGTTTTAACAGAAATTTTAATTAAAACAGCAACTCAGGGAGAGAGGAGAAGCAGCAGGTGAGAGATGTGGATGGTCCAGATCACACAGCACAGCTCTGACAGCAAGCCACATGGGAGAAGCAAATCTATTTATCTGCTTTTGAAAAGTCTATGATGCAATTGAAGAGGATATATAAAAAAAGAATAGTAGCAGAGGCCTCCTTCACACGATCAGTACTTTCCAGATCTGTAGTCCACATTTTTTTCTTTCGTGATCTAAAAAAATTACATCCATATTACATCCATATTTTAGGAAACATGTATATTCAAGGAAGCCATAGGAAACTTTTCAGGATAAGCTGTCCTATGTGAGTCATTTTCCACCTTGTTCTCCATTTGCAGACTCCATCTTTAATTGTCAGTCCTGCCAGCCTCTATGATGGTTTCCATACACTACAAACACACAGAAAACCCCCAGAAGTGGTAGTAGCATAAAGAACATTATAGAGGATTACTTGATCAGTTTAAAGCGACTCTGTACCCACAATCTGACCCACCCAAACCACTTGTACCTTCGGATAGCTGCTTTTAATCCAAGATCTGTCCTGGGGTCCGTTTGGCAGGTAATGCAGTTATTGTCCTAAAAAACTACTTTTAAACTTGCAGCCCTGTGTCAAATTGGCGTGGCCTAGAGTGTCTGTGCCCTGGGCTTGCACCGCCTCTCCGTCCCTCCTCCCCGCCATCTTCACCATTAGACAGGGCTGCAAGTGTAAAAGTTGTTTTTTGGTCAATAACTGCATCATTGCCGAACGGACCCCAGAAGAGATCTTTGATTTAAAGCAGCTATCCGAAGGTACAAGTGGTTTGGGGGGGGGGGGGGCGGTCAGATTGTGGGCACACAGTAACGTTTAGCTGTGAGTCTAGCTCTGGAGTGTTACAACCATGCATAATCTTTATCTGTTTCTACCTCACTTATTGCACTCCCTCTTCTTCTCACATCTCCTTCTTCTTCTTATTTTCTCTTATAAGATATATTGCAACGTCTCTTACATTCACTTAGAATAATGAAACAGCAGGGTTTTGTTATAAGCCACCAAGTATAATAAAAGCAGAAGAAATCCTATTAGGGCAAAGCAGAACATAAAGGATTTCAACTACCCCGATATAGGTTAGAAAGCAGAAGCCTATAAGTCAGCAGCAATAAAAGAAAAAGAAAAAGTAAAACAAAGACAATGATAAGTGAAAATTACCAAAGGGGGATGATATATATATATAAAAGGTCAGGTTGGAGGCCACCTATGCAATAGCAACCACAATATAATACATTTTCCCTTCCATGTGGAGTACACCCAGTAACTTTTCCCATTTATGTCAATGGGGCAGGTTATTGTTGTTATCTATGTCTATGAGGCTTGCAGTAAAGTACATCTGTAAATGCCGTTATAAAAAGCTTAGGTAAGATGGCAACCCCATAATAAATTACAATCAGAAAAAAAAAAATAGATTTGAAAAAAGAAAGTTTCAGTTTCTAATACTTAAAGGGGGTTTTCCATAATAACAAAACACCACACCCATCCACCCTATGGGAATGTATTCAGCAATCCCATGGTTTGAGTAGCCAGTGTGCATACCTGACAGCTGCTCCACTTAAAGGGGCACTCCAGACCCCCCCATTTGTACCCATGTGGATCCCAGCAGTTGGACAGTGGGGGACTGATAATACCCGAAACAGAAAAATCTTAAAAAACACATGAAGATGGGAAAACTACATAGAGAGCACATATTAGATATGGAACTACTTAGGTTATACTTCAGATAGAGACATGAAAATGACAAGGTATAAACTGTGAAAAGCTTATGGTGAGATGTTTTCTTCAACAAGGTCCGGCATTAACCTTAAACCTCGTCTTTATATTCTTTTATGGCAGTTTCCATGGACACAGGAACATTGACTGCAAGTCAGGGAACGATCTGAAAGGTAGCAAAGCCTTCCAAACGCCAGCCGTGTGATCACCGGGAACACGTTCTGTCCTCTTCTCCATCTCAGATGGTATTATTACATATAAAAGAGCGGGGTTAAAAGGCCGAATGTGATGGACATGTATAACTATGTGAGATGGTTGGTTTGTATGTCCATGAGTAATTCTGCTCTGAAGTCTTGGTAGAAATGGGGGCTCTCTAACTTTCCCTGTTTGGGGGGGGGGGGACCCTGCTGATGGCCAAGATCTTGAAAAAAAAACGTGTGGCTCATCTGCTAGGAATTAAAAGCCGCCCCAGACGCGCTAAGTGTTTAAACGTCCGCCTGGTAAATCTAATTAAATGGATAAATAGAAAGTAATACATCTGGGAACTAAAAGGATGGCAGCCGAGAAGGTCACGTGTGAACAAGGATCTGTATGTAGCTGTAATCACAGAATAAAGGGGTAATCTGAGTTAAGAAAGTTGTATCACCCTGAGACATGTAACTTTATAATATAGTGTAATCACTAATAGTAATGGCTTCAGTGTGGTTTTGTGTGATTCACCCCCGACAGGAAGTTGGACATAGAAGAACTATAAAATGTGTATTGTCTCCAGCTCCTCCCTCTTTTCAGTGACATCACATCTTCCTCTGATGTGACAGGACACTTGGCTGGCTCTTGTCTCTGAACTCTAGTCCCACCTGTCAAAGTGATGTCACCATCCCTGACCAGCCCTTACAGTCTACATCACCGTCTCCCTCTCATATACAAAGGTACAAAGGTACATATATATCTATATTGAAATTCTTTATCGAGAATAAGGTGTGATTTCAGCATGCTGCCTTGTGATGAATGATGCAGCAGAAAGAGCAGGCAGGAAAGAAAACCAGCAGGTGCTGTAACTTCATTGATTGTGCAATAGTCTACAGTAGATGTGCTGCAACAACTTGAAGGGGGCAGCAACAGCATGGAGGACATTATAGAGCAGTCCTGAAATCCTGCAGTTTTTATTCTGGCTACTAAGCCTAATAATATGACCCTATAATAGCAATGCAGAATGCCAACTAGCTGACCACTTGGATGTGACCTCTAAATCATAGGTGAAATTTATTGTATATATTACAAAAGGATGGGTCCAGGCAAGCTATATCACCCAGGGCCAGCCTTAGGGGTGTGCAACTTGGGGCGACCAGAGCATTCAATTGCATGTGCACCTTTAAAACACATATGCAATTGATTGAGTGGATACAGCTGGGACTTACAGCACAGGTATCATCTCTGGCACACTGTCTGTACTGGAAGAGAGGAGAAGAGAGACACACGGGGAGAGCCGCAGCTGCTGTGCAACACAGGTTGGGTGTTTCCTTTCTTTCTAGTGTGTAGGGATTGCACAGAAGGGGGGCATCTACTATAGGGGACTGTACATAGAGAGGGGTAATCTACTATAGGGCACTGCACATACGGGGAGGGCCCTCAACTATGGGGACTGCACAGAGGTGGGTAATCTACTATAGTAAACTGGAAAGAAGGCATTACTAAAGGGGACAGCACAGACAGGGGGCCACCTACACTACTGAGACTGAACAGAGGGGGCACCTATTATATTGAGACTGCACAGAGGGGGGCATCTACTATATAAAGTCTGCACAGAAGAAGCAACCTATTATATGGGGACTGCACAAAGGGAGCCACCTAATATATGGGGACTGCACAAAGGGGGGCACCTACTATATGGGGGAATGCAAAGAAGGGCCTACTACCATATGTGGAATGCACAGAGGGGGCTATTACTATATAGGTGATGCACAGAGGGGACTATCTATTGTATGGGGATGCACAGAGGAGCCTAATGCTTTCTTGGAGCTGCACAGTGGAGCAATTTTATATATGGGGTATGCACAGAGGGGCCTATTACTATATAGGGGCTGCACAGAGGGACCTAACTACTATACAGGGGCACAGGGCCCCCCAAAATTGTATGTGCTAGAGCAAAAAGGATTCATGGGCAGGAGAAGACTTCAAGATGACCGGGGCTGGATGAGGGGAAAACAGAAAAGTGAATGCTTCTGATCAGAGAAGATGCCCCCTGTGAGACACTGGATGTAACTGCACTCTACTAGTGGTAGTGATAGTGGTCATAGTGTGGCGGTATTATTTAGTTATTGTGTAGTGGTATCATTGGTAATATTGTTCTGTTTTGTTCAGTAGCAGTATGGAGGCAATGTTTAATCACTGTATACTGGTAATAATGTTATAAGATAACTAGGTATGTATTGCGGGACTTGATACTGCATGGGGGCTCTTTGAGGGCATAGGGGTATAGCGCTGGATATAGCGGCATACCATGCATCTCTAAACGTTGAATCAGATTAACAGAACAATATAGCCACCAGGGAACCGATAGTAAGTATACAGGGGTGACCTTCTAGATACAGTATAATAGACTAGAACATGCAAAGTCTATAGATAGAATGGATAAATTGTCTCCGAACATCAGACATGACATACACTGAGGCAAATAGTATACATAATGACAGAGCATAAGAGCTTCATAAAAGGACAAGTGCACAATTGTGCCCTGGTGGCTATATTGTTCAGCTGATCTGATTCATCGTGCATAAGATGTACTGTATGTTATGGAGCTATATGCAGCTTATATTCAGGAAGATTCCTTTGTATGTCTATTACTACTTGTTACCTGGCTTTGCTGTCTATAGGTTTGGTGAGCCTTATTATAATAGGCTGATCTAGTCTGTAAAGAAAACATGTCAGCAGTCTCCTCTTCTTCATCATCATCATCAAAGACAATGACGACATTAGTATATAGATAAGAGAGGATCAGGCTATTCACAATAGGTGGTAGTCACAACTTAAGGCCTTATTACACTAAACGATTATCAGCCGTATTTGGCCGATATCAATTTAGCCTCCCTCTTCCTGCTCAATGACCCTGACACAGGTCACAGATCATGTCTAGTAAACTCTCCAATAAGAGTGAATAAGTCCCCTCCAGTCTATTGTTTTCTCCAGTCCATAGCAGCATCAGGGGGAAGGCAAAGTAATGGGATACTACCCTTTCTCCCAGGCCTCCAAGCAATGCAGTTAACCCCTCCACTGCCAGGATGCCCCTAGTATTGTAGGTTCCACCACACAGGATGCCCCTAGTATTGCAGTTAACCCCTCCACCACCCGGATGCTCCTAGTATTGTAGGTTCCACCACCCGGATGCCCCTAGTATTGTAGGTACCTCCCCCCTTCTTTCTCAGGATGCCCCTAGTATTGTATTTAACACCCCCCCCCCCCCCTCCACTGTCAGGATGCTGCTAGTATTGCAATAAACCCCTCCACCACACAGGATGCCCCTAGTATTGCAGTTAACCCCTCCACCACCCGGATGCTCCTAGTATTGTAGGTTCCACCACCCGGATGCCCCTAGTATTGTAGGTACCTCCCCCCTTCTTTCTCAGGATGCCCCTAATATTGTATTTAACACCCCCCCCCCCCCCTCCACTGTCAGGATGCTGCTAGTATTGCAATAAACCCCTCCACCACACAGGATGCCCCTAGTATTGTATTTAACCCCCCCCCCCCCCTTCCGCTGTCAGGATGCTCCTAGTATTGCAGTAAACCCCTCCAAAACCTGGATGCCCCTAGTATTGTAGGAAGGTCAACCCACCACCACACACAGGATGACACTAGCATTGCAGTAAACCACTTCACTGCCGGGCTGCCCCTAGTATTGTAGGCACCAACCCCCCCAACCCCCCTCCCCCATACACACACACAGCATGCCCCCAGCAAGAGGGAGATCATCCACAGGTAAATCCCCACAGAAAACCTTTCCTGCTCTGGACATTTCCTGACACAGACAGAGGTGGCAGCAGAGAGCACTGTCTCAGACTGGAAAGAATACACCACTTCCTGCAGGACATACAGCAGCTGATAAGTACTGGATTATTTATATATATATATATATATATATATATATATATATATATATATAAATGTAATTTATAAATCTGTATTAGACCCAATCTGATCCTATCTTTCAGTGTGTCTTTGTGAAATGTCAGAAGTCAATGAAATGTCGGTAAGTCTTCGATCAATGCGGGGTATGGGAAATCACAGGTATACTTCATGAGGTTATAACCCACGTTCTACCACAAATGCAAAGTGCTATAATGGCTGTAAAATCACCGTGGAGTCAGGGATAGAAGAGAAGAAACCGGAGGAAAATTACCACCAAATTGACAGCCAGTGAATCCTAATGATTGTTGGATTGCTTTCAAACGCACAGACAGCCAGTAGTTCGGGAACACAGATACCTTATCAAGATATGATAAGCGCTAATGCAGGACATCAGCCTGAGAGGGGCGGCTGCAGCAACTCAGAACGGGAATCAGCTGCCTGAGCTAAGAGTATACAGATGGCTGTATGCCGTGGCCCGGGGTGCTAGATGGCAACAACAGGAGGGCTCTGGGGGTTTACTGGGGCACTTGTCAGGGTGGTAAGGAGTGGTAGTACCCACCGCCGGACACACTGGGCTTTGTGAAGGGTAGCACAAGGTGAGAACAGATGAGAACAGAGTCCAGCATTTAAAGGGGTAGTGCGGCGCTACACATTTTTTCACTGAATAACACACATTACAAAGTTATACAACTTTGTAATGTGTGTTATTTAAGTGAATGGCCCCCTTCCCTGTGTTCCCCCCACCCCTGGAAGTGTGGTGCATTATACTCACCGAATTACTGCCGACCCCGGCCGCCATCTTGGGACAATGATGTAATCTTCAGGAGGCCGTCCGAACCGCCCCATACCTCCCTCATGCCAGCCCCCCTCTGGTGCGTCATCAGCTGCTCAGCCGCGATTGGCGGCATGAGGGACGGATGGAGAGGTCCGACCGGCCTCCTGAAGATTACGTCATTGTGCCAAGATGGCGGCTGGGGTCGGCAGTAATTCGGTGAGTATAATGCAGCAACACTTCCAGGGGTGGGGGGAACACGGGGAAGGGAGCCATTCACTTAAATAACACACATTACTTTGTAATGTGTGTTATTCAGTGAAAAAATGTGTAGCGCCGCACTGCCCCTTTAAACAATTAATGGCTTTACTTAGAGACTTCAGTTCAATAGAGAGTAAGCAGCGTACTAGGTACAGGTACAGGTTGTGCTTGAGGTAAAATGAAGACGGTGATAGTAGAAGAAGTAGAAGAAGTGTTGCTTGAGTTGGTTCAGGTTTAGGGGCTGTCTTGGGGACCTTGCCTCATTAGTGCAGTACTCTGCCGGGATAGTGTGGAGAGTGACTTAGTGTTGCAGAAGAAATTCTCGTATTCACGGTTAAGAGAAGTGAACAGAAGAAGAAGACCGCCTTTGGCCAAACCAGCCCAGAGACTGTCAGGTTCCAGGCTTGAACTACTGGGTGAAGCTAACCTACAGAACAGCACACAATGTCAGTCAGCTGCTTCTAAGGCCAGCAGGATATTGTCATGTATAAAACAGGCATGGACTCACGGGACAGGGATATAATATTACCGCTTTATAAAGCTTTGGTGCGGCCCCATCTGGAGTATGCTGTCCAGTTTTGGAACTCGATTCATAAAAAGGATGTTCTAGAGCTGGAGAGGGTACAAAGACGGGCAACTAAACTAATAAGGGGAATGGAGCATCTTAGTTATGAGGAGAGATTAAAAGAATTACATTTGTTTAGTCTGGAGAAGAAACATATAAGGGGAGATATGATTAATTTATTTTAATATATAAATGGCCCCTACAAGAAATATGGGGAAAAGATGTTCCAGGTAAAACCCCCTCAAAGGACAAGGGGGCACTGCCTCCGCCTGGAGAAAAAAGGTTCAATCTCCGGAGGCGACAAGTCTTCTTTACCATGAGAACTGTGACTCTGTGGAACAGTCTACCACAGGATCTGGTCACAGCAAAAACAGTAGAGGGCTTCGAAACAGGGCTAGACAAGTTCTTAGAGCAAAATAATATAAATGCATATGTATAGAACCTATCACCCCTCCCCCTTCCCTGTCTCCATCCCCTCCTTGGTTGAACTTGATGGACATGTCTTTTTTCAATCGTATTAACTATGTAACTATGTAACTATGCAACAAGAGAATGGACACTAGAGAATCTGTACAATGCTAAGTGTTAAAGGAGTACTTCACACACAAAAATTCTTTCAAATCAACTGGTTCCGGAGATTTGTAATTTATTTCTATAAAAAAAAACTCCAGTTCCCCCCCCCCCCCCCGGGTAGCCTCTGGCATGTTTACTCACGCAAGATGATGGATGTCCCGTGGCGTAGCTCTGGTCCCGTCCCGCGGTTCAAATCCGGCGCGCGCTCACTTCCGCCGGCGATGTGACTCCTCTTCTCGGCCTTGTAATTTGAACGACGGAAGTCACGCGCTTCCATAGAGAATGCATGGAAGCGAGTGACTTCCGGCTATAATGACAGCTCAGAGAAGAGGACTCACAGCAGCCGGCGGAAGTGAGCGCGCACCGGATTTGAACCGCACCGCGGGACGGGACCAAAGCTACGCCACGGGACATCCATCATCTTGCGTGAGTAAACATGCCAGAGGCTACCGGGGGAGCCAGAAAAAAAAAAAGTGAACTGCTTTAACCAAAGTGGCCAATGACCTGCTGACTGCCAAAACCTAACGCCAATATTCTGTGCTCATTCTCCTTGACCTATCTTCTGCCTTCGACACGGTTGACCAATCACTCATAGCTTGGCGTCACTTGCTCAGCCGGGCCCTCTCCTGGATCTCCTCTTACCTCTCCAACCGCACTTTTAGTGTCTCCTATTCTCACACCACCTCTTCTCCTCGTCCCCTCACTGTTGGTGTCCCCCAAGGCTCTGTGCTCGGGCCTCTTCTCCATCTATACCTCTGGCCTGGGACATATCATAGAATCCCACGGCTTCAGCTGTCTGTCCGCCATATCTTCCTTCTTTTCTTTCTAAAACTCAACATGGACAAAACAGATCTTATCATTTTCCCCCCATCTCGCTACACCCTGCCGTCTAATCTGACAATCACTATCAATGGCTGCACACTGTCCCTGTCCCCCAAGTCCGCTGCCTTGATGTCACCTTTGATTCTGCCCTGTCTTTTAAACCCCATATTCAGGCCCTGACCACCTCCTGCCGCTTTCACCTCAAAAACATTTCCAGAATCCGCTCTTTTCTCAACCCTGACTCCACCAAACTGCTGGTACATGCTCTCATGATTTCCCGCTTTGACTACTGTAACATCCTCCTCTCTGGCCTTCCATCTAACTCCCTTGCTCCCCTCCAGTCTATCCTTAACTCTGCTGCCCCGACTAATCCACCTTTCCCCTCGCTTTGCCTCAGCCTCTCTCCTCTGCCAATCCCTCCACTGGCTCCCCATTGCCCAACGCATTCACTTTAAATTATTGACCATGACGTACAAGGCCGTTCACAACCTGTCCCCTCCGTACATCTCCGACCTGATATCCCGCTACCGTCCCTCACGCTACCGTCCCGCACTCGATCCTCCAGTGACCTCCGTCTGCGCTCCCCCCTTGTTCGTACCTCACACAACCGCCTCCAAGACTTTGCCCGAGCCTCCCCCATACTCTGGAACTCGCTGCCCCGACACATCCGTCTCTCATCCACCATCAAGTCCTTCAAAAGTGACCTGAAAACCCATCTCTTCAAACAAGGCTACAACCTACAATAACTCTGCATCACACTTGCCTGGCTGCACTTTACCTCCTGTCTCTCTCCCAGTACCTTATAGATTGTGAGCCCTCGCGGGCAGAGTCCTCTTCCCCATGTATCAGTCTGCCATCTGCCTTCATGTAATGTGTTTAGATCTTGTACTGTTCTTGTTTGTTACCCCTATCTATTGTACAGCGCTCTGGAATTAAGGGCGCTTTATAAATAAATAAATAAATAATAATAATCATGGACAGATGTGGAAGCAAAGAGTAGTGGAAGACTTGGGAGTTTTTAATAGAAGTAAAATACAAATCTCTGGTGCTTTCTGGCACCAGTTGAATTGAAAGAAAAAAAAAATTGGTCAACAACCCCTTTAAGCTGACCCATGCTTGGATTGCTACTTACAGGGCAGAAAGTGGGGATTAGTGGGGGGCTAGTAATATGCCATCACCTAATAGGAAACCCTCTTCATGTATGTTAATGTGGTTAATGTATAACACTTTTTACAAGCTACTGGAGCCTCTCCCTGTGTCTCTCTCCAGGCTTCCTCCTCTAATCTCCACAGACATCTATGGGCAGCTGTAACCAAAGCCCTTAGTAAGAAGTGCAAAAAGAGGCCTGTTTTTCTTATAAGATATATTGCTAAGGTTTTTTTTTACATTCCCTTGTACTATTGATTTATGCAGAGTTTATTGAATGTGTGGTGTCTTCTTCAGCAATGGATAAAGAATGAGAGGAAATAAATAAACACAGAAAAAGAAGAAATAGAGGACTGGAGAGGTTACAGTCTCACATTAACCCTTGGCCCTAAAGAAAGCCCAAGGGTCCCTCTGCCACAAAAGAAGACTCCAGTATTATAACTGGCACATGGTAGGTGGGACCCTGTAATTATAAAGATCTGCAGGACCTGTATGTTCAGGAGCAGTAATAGATTTGATGGTAAGAGGAGCAGTTGTATTGGGAATATTGCAATACCACTGTCTGTCACTAGGTGGTGCTCCATGTCCCAGCTCCCAAGAAGACAAAGAAAACCAAGAATAGCAGGAAAGAACAGCCAGGCACATGGAAGCTTCAGCAGACTGAAACAATCTGCTGTCTAGCAGTATCGGATTTTATTACCGTAACATTACCTTAGCATTAACAATAACTTGCATATGTCTTTTTACCTCCTTTTTTTAAGACTAAAAAAAAAAAAAAAAAATTCCCATATAAACAAACAAACAAAAAAAAAACAGCAAAAACTCAAACTGACAAAGAGTAAAGTCCCACCTAGCATATTTGTGGCAGATTTCTGAGCAGAAAATTTTCAGTAGCAGCAAAATGTCATCCACATCCATTTTTTCATCTAGCCCTGCCCCAACCTCATTAGACACGCCCCAAAAGCCATGCCCGCTGGTCACTGCACTGACAAAGCAGAGAGCTAATGGTCTCTTTGCTGTGTCAGTACACTCTGGGCCTGGATTCAGGGGCCGATGCATCACCAAGCAGAGAATTTGCCAATGTGCTGGGGCCGCTGGGTGTCTTCAGTGCACCAAAATAATTCACTTGGATATGTAAAAACGGTGTTGCAACAATTCAGGCAAAAACTGTTAAAGGACAACTCCGGCCAAAACTATTTTTTAATATGTTATTACTTACGGAAAGATATGGAAATTTCTAATGTACATTAATTATGGGAAATGCACATATATGGCTATTTCCATTAATTTAGTAGATCAGGGAGATTTCAGATTGTCTAAAGAAAAAAGTGACGTCACGAACCGGGGGTGTAATTACAATGGAGTGTCCAGTAGGGGCGCACTATATATAGAAGTCAATGAGTACCATTGACTTCTATATATAGTGCGCCCCTGCTGGGCACTCCATTGGAATTACAATGGATGTGTATGTAAGTGTAATATACAGTGTTTTTGATTGAATACATTTATGGAATACTTTGGGGAGCAAGTGTCCTTGCTCCCCAAAGTAATCCATAAATGTATTTAACCAGTACGTTTGGAGGGCACCGAGCAGGGAGGGAGAGAGGTGCATCTACCTCCCCCCCTTCCTCCCTCTCTGCTCGGTGCTGCTGCCGCCACATATACACTGTACTATTCCTCCCATCATCTGCTCATAGTATCAGCAGATGATGGGGGAATAGTACCAGGGCTGAGTTCCATCACCAGGAAACCCCGCCGTTTGCCAGCTACAACTCCCATCACCTGCTCACACTATTAGCAGGTGATGGGAGTTGTAGTTCAGTGTATATACACCAGTCCAGGGCGGCGGGCGGGCGATTTGCAGGCGATGATGATGGGAGCAGATGATGGGAGGAATAGTACTGTGTACTGTATATGTGGCGGCAGCAGCACCGAGCAGAGAGGGAGGGGGGAGGTAGATGCACCTCTCTCCCTCCCTGCTCGGTGCCCTCCAAATGTACTGGTTAAATACATTTATGGATTACTTTGGGGAGCAAGGACACTTGCTCCCCAAAGTATTCCTTAAATGTATTCAATCAAAAACACTGTATATTACACTTACATACACATCCATTGTAATTCCAATGGAGTGTCCAGCAGGGGTGCACTATATATAGAAGTCAATGGTACTCATTGGGGGAGATTTATCAAAGGGTAAAAAATTTAGACTGGTGCAAACTACCCACAGCAACCAATCACAGCACAGCTTTAGGCAGTGCTGAAAGGAAAGCTTAGATGTTATTTGTTGCTGTGGGTAGTTTGCACCAGTCTAAATTTTACATCCTTTGATAAATCTCCCCCATTGACTTCTATATATAGTGCGCCCCTGCTGGACACTCCATTGTAATTACACCCCCGGTTTGTGACGTCACGGTTTTTTAGAGAATCTGAAGTCTCCCTGATCTACTAAATTAAGGGAAATAGGCCTATATGTGCATTTCCCATAATTAATGTACATTAGAAATTTGTCTTGTGAGGCATCATGCACTGCCCTATGATGCTTCTAGTATTGAAACTGCCCCCCATGTCCCTAGTATTGTAGTCAACTTTCCATATTGCCCCTAGTATTGTAGTTAACCCCATGAAGCCCCTAGTATTGCAGTTAACCCCCATGAAGTCCTTAGTATTGCAGATAACCCCCATGAAGCCCCTAGTATTGCAGTTAACCCCCATGAAGTCCCCAGTATTGCAGTTAACCCCCATGAAGTCCCTAGTATTGCAGTTACCCCCCATGTAGCCCCTAGTATTGCAGTTAACCCCCATGAAGTCCCTAGTATTGCAGTTAACCCCCATGAAGTCCCTAGTATTGCAGTTAACCCCCATGAAGTCCCTAGTAATGCAGTTAACCCCCATGAAGTCCCTAGTATTGCAGTTAACCCCCATGAAGTCCCTAGTAATGCAGTTAACCCCCATGCAGCCCCTAGTATTGCAGTTAACCCCCGTGAAGCCCCTAGTATTGTAGTCAACCCCATGATGCCCCTAGTAACATAGTTAACCCCCCATGATGTCCCTAGTATTGGAGTTAACCCTCTATGATGCCCTGAGTATTCTAGTTAAATCCACCCCCACCCCACTGGATGCCCTTAGTATCCCAGTATTGTAGTTACCCAATACCCACTCACTCACCTTTTCCTTTGTGCCAGTGTGGGCCGGGTCCTCTTCCTTCTCCTGCAGTCTGTGCCCAAGTAGTGCCAGCCTTCTCCTGCAGGCAGCGTGCAATGAAATGACGTCACTGCGTCACTCAGGTGAAGATGTGTGCGGCTCTGGCGTCCATACATTATATAGTACACTACGATGTGTACGTACAGGGCCGGGATTCTGCTCTTGTATAGTAGTGGGTAGTAAGTTGTACATTGTACACATCACCGCTACATTTTCAGACATCACGGGCGGCATCAGATGATCTCTGGACGGTCCTCACCCCTGCTGAAGCGGATTCCCACAGATTTAGTGCTGTGGTATAGACTATTACTTATGGTTACATTGCAGCACGGTCTCATATAAGTCTCAATGATTGTTCTTTTATTCTAATCTTTCTATTTTCTGACTGTAATTCCACTTTTTGTACATTGTTATGGAGGCTGCCATCTTGCCTGGGCTGTTCTTAACAGCATTTAGTGACATGCTTTACAGCAAGACTCATGGACATAGACGACAATGGGTAGACTCTGTCCCCTTGAGATAAATGTGAAACATTACTAAGCGCGTTGTGACCTTTGAAGAGGTCATTCCACAGGGAGCTGCTATTGTCTCTACTGGAGTCACGTGATGCTGCAATGCTGTACAGATCACTTTACAGCAGCATCCTACAAACACAGGAAGTCTCTTAGTTTAAGCCCCAGTTTTGAAAATGAAAACTGCAAAATTTCAGGATTATTATATGATATAGATAGAAAATTGGAAAATTAGAAAAAGTGTCACAAAGAATTCTTAAGAAATATGTTTAACATAAAAACATTAGTTAAACAGTAAGGGCCCTATTACACCAGACGATTATCGCTTGCATAATCGTTAACAATCTCAAACGACCGCTATTGCGAAAGACCTGAAAACGTTCACTCATTTCCATGGAACGATAATTGTTACTTATGATCGTAATTGCGATCGTTCTTCCTTGCCATTTATTCGCTATTGCGTTCGTATCTATTGCGAATGACCGAACAATGTCTTATTCAATGCGAACGATTTACGAACGTTTTGCGAACGAGCAACGATAAAAATAGGTCCAGGTCTTATAAAGCGATCAACGATTTCTCGTTCGGTTGTTAATCGTTAACTGCATTTCAACCGAACGATTATCATTTAGATTCGAACGATTTAACGATAATCTGAACAATAATCGTCTGGTGGAATAGGGCCCTTAGTCATTGTCTGATGACACATTCACTTTAAGCCGACAAAGAGTTGAGCAGCACAGGAGAGTGCTGGAAAAACTATTACCTCTTCTGACTTGCCAGTTTTCCAAGTTTTGATCAGCCACCCCAAACAAAAACATAAAGTGTGCGTGTGTGCCTGTGTTTTTTTTTGTTTTTGTGTCATCGAAGTTGTCCTTTAGATATCAGAGGTTACCAAGAAAGTGCTGTGAAGAGGTATGTGGATCAGGAACAAGTACTTGGGATAGTAATTCCCACTTAGAGTGGACTGAAGGCAGTCCTAACTCCACACATTGCTGTGATCACTGTATATGTGGCTGAGATCTGTCCTTAGAGGGGATGTGTCAGCTGCTTTTTGCTGACTAAAGTAAAGCCTGGGTACAAAAGAACAAATTTCTTTCTTTCAAATCAACTGGTGCCAGAAAGTGCCAAAGATTTGTACTTTACTTCTATTAAAAAAAAATCAAGTATTCCAGTACTTATCAGCTGCTGTATGTCCTGCAGGAAGTGATGTATTCTTTCTAGTCTGACACAGTGCTCTCTGCTGCCACCTCTGTCCATTTAAGGAACTGTCCAGAGCAGCAGCAAATCCCCATAGAAAACGTCTCCTGCTTTCCAGACTGGAAAGAATACACCACTTCCTGCAGGACTTACAGCAGCTGATAAGTAGTGGAAGACTTAATTACTAAATTACAAATCTTTGGCACTTTCTGGCGCCAGTTGATTTTTTTTGTGTGTGAACCCCTTTAACCCTCTGTTACCCAGGGAAATGAATGGCCCCAGAGGTTGGCTCCTGATTACTGTATGTAGCTTGCTCCCTGGTATCTCCTGTATCCACTCCATGGTTAGGACTCTGACACTGACTGTATCCGCTGGTTCAGTTCCTGGTCTGAACTTGGCCGTCCGCCTGGAAATTCCTGCACATAATAGTCCGAACTTCTTTGCCAAATGGAAAACTAGACATACCTGATGCTGCCCACAGACGTCCATTAGCTTTCAGTGTTTCATCCGACACCTATGTTACTTGACTTCTTGCACAACTATACGTGTAACACACACATGTGAACACCATGTAAAACTATGAAAGAAGAAAACAGGGTAAAATACAGGGCAACTCGTCCCCAAAGGGCACATCTCCTCCACTTCTTCCATGCAGAACAATAGCTGACGGGTCAGTAGCCGGCCCCATGATTTGCACACTAGCAGCAGTGTATTCACATGCAGATTGTTGGTGCATAGAGACATGGAGTGTCAGCCTTATGAAGGCCATTGTGTTTCTATAAAGATCCAGTTATTTTATAGTTTACAGAGATGGTTGTTCACCAAAAAAAATTCTTTCAAATCATCTTGTGCCAGAGATTTGTAATTTACTTCTATTAAAAACTCTCCAGTCTTCCAGTACTTATCAGCTGCTGTATGTCCTGCAGAAAGGGGTATATTCTCTTCAGTCTGGAGAGCAGGAGAAGTTTTCTATGGGGATTTGCTACTGCTCTGGACAGTTCCTGACATGGACAGAGGTGGCAGCAGAGGGCATTGTGTCAGACTGGAGAGAATACACCACTTTCTGCAGGACACACAGCAGCTGATAAGTACTGGAAGACTTAAGATTTTTCAATAAAAGTGATAGCACTTTCTGGCTCCAGTTGGTTTAAAAGAATGGACGTTTGAAAGTGGACGTACATTTATGCCCCCGCTGCCTGGGCCTTAACACAGGAGGGCATAAATGTACGCCCCGCCGGGGTCCCAGGCTATAGAGCAAATATCACACTGGCGCAAAGGGCCGTTAGCCCAAAACACCCCGGATCACCCCTTGAAAACTATATCTAAAACTTAACTTTTAATAAATATTATTAAATAGTATTATAAAGTCAATAAGCGCCGTGAAAAAGTTAAAATCACTCTCCCACAGTACACTAATATATATACTTTAGTCCACAATCAGTGGCACTAGAATCTGCCCAGTTAGCTGCAGACTACTGGGGTTAAGGAACTGTGGAAGTAGCAGATAAAAAACTCAACACACCGCCACCACAACTATTTTCACCCCTGAACGGGGCGTCTTCAGGTGTAGGGCAAATGGCGGTGACCCCTGGTGTGGTTTGGTCTTTTATATGTTCCGTTTGTGACGTGAATCAAGGAAGGCTAATGTCAAGGTCCAATAGCAGATAAGAAACCAATTATACACCTGTGCCTCAGGTAAGCCGACCACTTACCTGATCCCACGTAAACTAAGCCGCGCCGTATCTCCGGCCAATCCTTGGCTTGTCAGCAATCTACCAATCAGCGGCACAGTAACTTCCGCCAATAGCGATGGATGGAGATACGTCATCATTATGCTCCATCGTCGCTCTATTTTGACAGCTACGGCACAAGAAAACCAGCGCATGCGCCCGGACTTAGAATCAAAGCCGTATTCTCTCTAAACAGCGCATGCGCCCGAACTTGGATTCAAAATGATATCCTCTCTAAAGCGCATGTGTATGGAAAACATTAACAGTACTTACTAATGGACTTAACCCCAGTACTGAATCTTAGGGATTAACTCACACATAAACAAATCACTTGTAGACAAAGGTAATAAAAACTTTTTATATATAATATGCACACATAGGGGGGGTAGTATACCAATTGACTAGTGCACTGGCAAATATAATATAAACTAATGGATGGACAAACCAAACAATAATCCGAACAGCCTCCCAAAGGAATACATCCCCCGCTTATATGTTCTAATACGTCCATTATTATAATATAAAATTTAAAAATTTAATAATTTAAGATTCAAATCTGGATTAACAAGCCTGCGGAGGGGAGAGTACTGGATGGATGTCCCTCTATATCCATATAAACTAAACTATCAGTGTATACCAGTAAATACAATAACATTATTCAATCTCCAACCCCCCCTTAAACACAAACATCACTAATGTCTACTACAGTTGAAAATCAACCGACAAAACACAAAACCACAAAAAACACACAAAAAACACCAAAGGTAATAATTCACAGGTGCTAGAATGGGTATGTCAACAACACTGATAAATAGACTTATTATTACAAAAAAGCAGCATAAGAGAAACCCTCATTAAGACCATTCGGATTGAGACTGGAGAGGCGAAATATCCATCTCATATTATATTTGCCAGTGCACTAGTCAATTGGTATACTACCCCCTTTATGTGTGCATATTATGTATAATCTGATTTTATTGGCAACCATGCAAAATAACAGATACACATTAAGTCACATGCAATAAACTGCGACCTGCAAGTCGCATGGTGTCAGGTTTTCTAATATAATAAAAGAATACAAATAGAAGCAGCTATCAATTATAGCATAATGCTGCTAGAGGTGCTCAGGGCACCAAACAGAACCACCAGCAAAAAGTAACAGTGATAGATATGCAGGTTGGAGAGAAAAAAAAAAAAAAAGGGAGGGAAAAGAAGGACAAAAGGAAAACGAAGATGAAGAGAAGATCAGAGGGAGGGAGGGGGACGGCAGGGGGAGGAAAATGGCTACTACAATCAGTTAGACTCGCCAATCCCAGAAACACAGAACCTCCGAATGTCAGGATTTAGCGGATAAGAGCAAGGAACTCCTCTGAATCCATGAACAAGCGCCAAGGAAACCATATTTTCTCAAATTTGTCAGATCGGTCATGGGCCTCAGCCACTAACTCTTCCATTCTGCCAAGGTCTCTAAGCTCACTCATCCATTCTGCCAGGGTAGGTACAAGGGGAGTCTTCCAGTGCCGGGGGATGACCATGCGAGCAGCAGTCATAAAGTGTCGCAAGAGTCCCTTTTTGGACTTAGAGAGAGAACCCGGTAGTTTAGATAACAAAGTCAGTTGAGGAGAGTTGACGACAGTCTGTCCAGAGTACGCATTGTAGATTCCCAAGACTTTGTCCCAGAAGTCACGGATCCCCGGGCAAGCCCACCAAATGTGCAACATATCACCAGCCTCCGTTAGGCACCGCCAGCAGCGGTCCGAAGCCTCAGGGAACATTTTATGCAAGGTGACCGGGCAGTAATACCACCTTGAGATAATTTTGTAGTTCTTTTCCTTAGCTTTAGCAGCCATGGAAATGCCATGGGTTAGTTCGCATATCGTCTGGACAGACTGTGAATCAAAAGAGGTGTTGAGGTCTGCTTCCCATTTATCAAAGAAAGAAGCTCTGTCAGGGTTAGCGGTACTGATCAAGATCTGATAAATAACCGAGATGCAATGCGGAATGGCAGATGTGGAGACAACTAGGTTGTCGAAGTCAGTGAGTGCCGGGTTGTAAGTGTCCCGTGGGAAGAGGGCCTGAATGAAAGAGACCAACTGATTATGTTCCAGCCAGGACAGCCGACCTCTTGCAGACTGGGCTTGGAGAGAAGCCAAAGAAGAAACTGTCCTGCCCGTCATGCAGTCACGTATTCTAGGACTGACAGATCGGTCCCATAACAGGAACGTGTGTGTCTGCCATCCGGGCTGGAATTTCGGATTCTGGAGAATAGGGGAGAGCGGCCCAGGGGTAACAGATAACCCCCGTTTAGCGGCCCATCTATCCCAGACACAAAGCGTATGAGACATCAAAAAAGGGAGACCTGAGAAAACCTGACGGTCTTCAGGAAGTATCCAGGGAAGGATAGAGGGGTCAACCGGGCACAGGGAAAACATCAGGTCCACCCATCTCTTCAGACCTCTGCCGTGTACCCAGTCCAGGACCCCACGCAGAACCGCCGCCTCATGATAAGAGCGTAAATCAGGGAGACCCATGCCACCCAGGGATCTGGACTGCGTGAGAGTGGAGTATTTGATCCGTGGTCTGCTCTTGCCCCAGATAAATTTTGTGATGGCACGGCGCAGGGTCCTGAAAAAGGCCACCGGCACGACAATGGGTACAGTCTGGAAGATGTACAGCAGTTTTGGAAGGACATCCATTTTTACAATAGCCATCCGCCCAAACCAGGAAGCTGGTTTTAAGAAGTAGGAGGTCATTTCCGACAAGACCTTATTCAGCAGGGGAGTATAATTCAAGGCAAAGAGAGAGCTAAGAGCGGAGGGGACTCTAACCCCCAGATACACAATAGAGTCCGCATGCCACTGAAAAGGAAAGGAGGCTCTGACCACACCAAATGTCTCTTGTGGGATTGAAATGTTGAGACCCTCAGTTTTAGACAGGTTGACCTTAAAATTACTAAGGTCACCAAACCGCTGAAATTCCTGGAGAATGGAGGGAAGGGAAGTGATAGGAGAGGATATATATAGAAGCAGGTCATCCGCATAGAGTGCCAATTTGTGGTGGTCCTGTCCAAATACTGCCCCCTTGATTGTAGGATTTTGCCGTAGGGCCACAGCCAGGTGTTCCATTGTGAGAATATAAAGCGTGGGAGACAAGGGACAACCTTGGCGTGTACCATTGTGAATCGTAAATGAGCTAGAGAGTATGCCATTGGCCCGAACACGGGCTGACGGGCAGGAATACAACGCCATGATCTTATCTACAAAATGCGGACCAAGTCCCACCCCTGCCAGGACCGACCGCAGGAACCCCCAATGCACTCTATCGAAAGCCTTTTCAGCGTCAACTGAGAGTAAGCACAGAGGGGATCCCGAACGGCCAGCCCACGACAGCAGCGAAAGCGTCCGAAGGGTATTGTCCCTTGCCTCCCTGCCCGGGACGAAACCAACCTGGTCGACATGGATGATTTGGGGGATAAGGAGACTCAAACGAGTTGCCAATACCTTAGCGTAGAGTTTGAGATCACAGTTGATGAGGGAAATAGGGCGGTAATTTTTGCAGTATTTGGGATCCTTACCAGGTTTCGGCAGGACCACCACATGCGCCTCCAAGGACTGGCGAGGGAAGGGACAGGAAACAGAAACGTCATTAAAGCACTCAGTCATAAACGGAACTAACAATACCTTAAATGTTTTGAAAAATCCGGCAGTAAAGCCATCAGGCCCCGGACTCTTACCCCCTTTAGTATTAGTAATGGCTGCCCGAAACTCATCCTCCGTGAGGGGAGCTTCCAATTCCTCAGCCGACTCCGCAGGAACGGTAGGTAATGCCGTGTCTAGCAGATAAGCGGACACCCTAGTCTCCATTTCCTCCACTGGCAGCTCCGAGAAACGGCCCTTAGTATTATAGAGAGAGGAGAAATAGGAGCGAAAAAGAGCTGTGATTTCTTTGGGATTATGTACCTCCTTGCCATGGTGATCAAGGAGACTAGGGATGTGTGTAATCTGCGTTCTCGGATGAATCAAGCGGGCCAAAGCTCTGCCGCTCTTATTGGTATGTTCATAGAGAAAGCTACGATACCGCTCCTGCTGAGAGGAGGAGGACTGAGCAAGAGTATCTTTTAGTTGTTCCCTAGCCAGGGTCAGTGCAGTCCAGTTCTCATCAGTGGCATTCCGTTTATGGGCTGTGGAAAGGGCCTCAACCCGACCTAGCAACGCTACAATTTTTGCGCTCCTCTCTCTCTTAAGCCGAGCCCCATGCTGAATCAGAGTCCCCCTAACAACACACTTAAGAGCCTCCCATTGTAGAGGTAAGGGGGTGTCATCAGAAGCATGATCTCGCAAGAAGTCCTGTATTGTCTGTGACACAGCCGCTTTGCATGCCACATCCCGAAGAAGTGACTCATTCAGTCTCCACGACCATTCCCTGGGTACCAACCCCGGCAATTGCAAGGATAAAAAGATAGGAGAATGATCCGACCACAGGGCAGTGCCTATGCTGGCCGCAGGGCTCAGAGTCAACGCAAACTGCGCCACAAAAAACATGTCCAGTCTACCATATGTGCGATGTGCATCAGAATAATGGGTAAAATCCCTATCCTGAGGATGAAGGATTCTCCAAACATCAACCAGGGTATGTAGACTAAGGGTCGACCTCGCCAACGCATACTCAGAGCGCGGCACAGCGGTCCTGCCGGAGGAGGTGTCCAGGGAAGGATCCATAACTAGGTTAAAGTCCCCACCCAGAATCAACAAACCGTCAATAAAGGTGGAGGCAGTCCTAAGTATAGTACGCAACGTGCCACCTTGGTTGGAGTTGGGAAGGTATATATTTCCAATAGTGTACACCCGGTTTTGTATCTCGATTTTGAGGAAAACATATCGTCCCTGAGGGCAAACCAGAGTATCTAGCAGTTTATGTGGCAGAGACTTATGCAAAGCAATGGAGACACCTTTGGATTTGGCAGTAGGATTAGTGCTGTGGGACCAGACATTATAGTAATTGAGACGCATGCGCGGAGTCTGTGAGGTCTTAAAATGTGTTTCCTGCAATAATAAGATATGTACTTTTTGTCTATGCATAGAGTAGATAATTTGAGCCCGCTTCTGCGGGACATTCATTCCTCTGACATTGAGAGACGCCAGCTTAATGTCCATCCCAGCCATCCCCCTACCTCAGGAGAAGACCCAAAGAGGGGAGAAGAGGAGAAAAAAAAAAAAAAAAAAGTAGAATAAGAAAAAGAAAAAGAGAGAGAGAGAGAGAGATAAAAGGAGAATCGAAAACACAGAGCAGAAGACTGAACCTGCAGTCGGAAATAGAAGGTTCCCCGTAGAGGAAAACCTCCGTATCCAGGTAGTAGCTACACTACCGGGAAAAAACCCAAATGGGTACAAGAACGCCTAAGGCGTCTTAAACTAATGAGAGACGGACTAACAGAGGAAGGTCTGCGAGTCCGCGACAGGGCACCAAAAATGGAAAATTCTAATAAACAATACACTTTTCAGAAATGCAGGCAAAAAATGTAAGCATAACAGAACACCTCGTGGTGGGCGGCCAGGCCACGAAACCCCTCCCCACACAAAGAGCATTCGATGTGGGAAACATATTATCTAGAGTAAGTACATATTAACTACACTGAACACAATCAAGTTAGCCAGAGAAAAATAACAACATAACATATGGTAGCCAACACCAAGAAGGAAAGAAAAAGATACATCCACGGCATGGAAGACTCTGTGAGGCATGAAAATGCCGGATCCGCATAGCGTCCTCAATCATCCGGGGCAGCAGTTCCAGATGGGCGAACAGGCCTACCAGTAGGAAATGACAGTAGCGGATCCCAGTCCGGCAAAGTTATATGAGGAAGATCCAATGCCATCAGAAAGGCCGGTAAATCTTCTGGAGTATGAAGCTCGACCCGCTTGCCTTGTCTGCAAACTACCAGCTGGAAAGGAAAGCCCC
The DNA here is from genome assembly GCF_027789765.1 of Dendropsophus ebraccatus. Taxonomy (NCBI): domain Eukaryota; kingdom Metazoa; phylum Chordata; class Amphibia; order Anura; family Hylidae; genus Dendropsophus; species Dendropsophus ebraccatus. The sequence continues at coordinate 16,740,438 of NC_091466.1, read as the reverse complement.
AAGAGTATGGTATATCACGTTCACGGAGCAGCTCCAATAGAGGCTTGAGGGAACGTCGTTGGGACAGCGTAGCTCTGGACAAATCCTGGAGAAAGATCAATTGAGCTCCATCGAAGTCAACAAAGTCCATGTTGCGCACCGCCTTCATGATCTCATCTTTTATTCTGTAATGATGGAGCCTACAAATGACATCACGAGGCCTATTCACATCATGAGAGACCGGGCCCAGTGTACGATGAGCTCTGTCAATTTCAAACTCTGCGCCTGGTGGACGTTTGAGGATGGAAGCGAATAAATCTTGGAGAGATGGGATGAGATCATTTGCTCGAGTCGCTTCTGGCAACCCTCGGATACGGATGTTATTCCGGCGACTCCGATTTTCAGCATCATCATGGAGTCTATAAAGGTGCCGGATCTGACTCTCCTGATTAGCAAGCGTAGCCTGGACATTATCCACAGTGGAGACTAAGGAATTGTGGTCAGCTGCGACATCAGAGATTTTCGTCTCCAACGTATGGACCTCAGACTTCAGAGAATTCAATTCCTGCTTGTAGGAAGTTTCCAAGCGTTCCACAAACTTTTCCATGTCCGAACGCGTAGGGAGTAGTTTCATGTATTCTCTCCAATCCCACTCCATATTGGCATGCACGGGGTTAATTGGTGCAGCGGAGGTCACAGGGTTAATGGAAGGCATAGTGTTCACAGTAGTGCTGGATGAGGTAGCACACTCAGGGTTAATGGAGGCAGCAGTGTTCATAGAGGTGCTGGATGAGGCAACACACAGGGGATTATTGGGGAAAGCAGCGCTCCCGGGGTTAATAGATATAGCAGAGCCAGCACTGTTCATCATACTGTCCCTAGTGGAGGAGAATGGTAGTGCAGCAGGAGAGAGTGAGGACATATTGCAGCCCAGATGTTGCTGTGTCTGTGGCAAGCAGCTCTCCTCAGCTCCCACAATCCGGGCACCGGTGGTCTCCTGCTCCCGAGACTCTGCCCCAAAAACAACAGACGGCCGGGGGGTCAGCGGAGGCCGTGCAAGGAGGGAGTCAGCAGGGGCCGCGTCAGACAGCTGGCAGGGAGCCGCCGGAAGTCCCGCACGGACGGCACAGCGGGAGCCCGGTATCACTAGTGCGGGGGGTTCCGGGACCGGAGCACGTACCTCCTCGGCTGCCGATAGCAGGACACCTTCCGGGCTGCAGGAGCTCCGCTCCGGACAGGTACGAGCGGCGGCAGCGGACGCTCTGGTCACGCGAGAGCCGGGGAGTATGGAGGCTGCAGGCCGGACAGCTAGGCCGCGGTCCGCGGCGGGGAAATACTGCTCCAAACTGCCGCGGGCGGGCCGGGAACGGGCGGAACTGGTGCTGGGTCTTGGCTCTCGCCGGCCACCCACCATTTGAGGGTGTCTTGGTGCTGATTAGGGGTGTATAGGAAGGCTGTTTGGCGCCCTGTCAGCGGAGCCTACAGAAAACGTGTCTTCACCCCTCCATAGCCAGGCCACGCCCCCCCTATGTGTGCATATTATATATAAAAAGTTTTTATTACCTTTGTCTACAAGTGATTTGTTTATGTGTGAGTTAATCCCTAAGATTCAGTACTGGGGTTAAGTCCATTAGTAAGTACTGTTAATGTTTTCCATACACATGCGCTTTAGAGAGGATATCATTTTGAATCCAAGTTCGGGCGCATGCGCTGTTTAGAGAGAATACGGCTTTGATTCTAAGTCCGGGCGCATGCGCTGGTTTTCTTGTGCCGTAGCTGTCAAAATAGAGCGACGATGGAGCATAATGATGACGTATCTCCATCCATCGCTATTGGCGGAAGTTACTGTGCCGCTGATTGGTAGATTGCTGACAAGCCAAGGATTGGCCGGAGATACGGCGCGGCTTAGTTTACGTGGGATCAGGTAAGTGGTCGGCTTACCTGAGGCACAGGTGTATAATTGGTTTCTTATCTGCTATTGGACCTTGACATTAGCCTTCCTTGATTCACGTCACAAACGGAACATATAAAAGACCAAACCACACCAGGGGTCACCGCCATTTGCCCTACACCTGAAGACGCCCCGTTCAGGGGTGAAAATAGTTGTGGTGGCGGTGTGTTGAGTTTTTTATCTGCTACTTCCACAGTTCCTTAACCCCAGTAGTCTGCAGCTAACTGGGCAGATTCTAGTACCACTGATTGTGGACTAAAGTATATATATTAGTGTACTGTGGGAGAGTGATTTTAACTTTTTCACGGCGCTTATTGACTTTATAATACTATTTAATAATATTTATTAAAAGTTAAGTTTTAGATATAGTTTTCAAGGGGTGATCCGGGGTGTTTTGGGCTAACGGCCCTTTGCGCCAGTGTGATATTTGTTTAAATTTACCCTGGACCCCTTTGTTTGTTCTAGGCACTTTAGTTGTTTTGTTAGGCTATAGAGCAGGCTCAGGCTCTGCAGCCAAGCTGTCGCAATCGCGCGGCCGACCACTATTAACCCCTTAAATGCTGCAATCGCGCCGCGACCTCGCTGCATTTCCTTTTATTCACACGTTGTAACAGTGCGGCTGTATTTGCGGCTGTAATTGTGCGGCGGTATTTTTGGTGGTTCGTGTGTATGCTTGGAAGTATAGGATATGCGGCTGCACAGTGCACACTATGTCTGAATCTACGGCCCTATCGTAAACGGACCCGTAAAAAATGAACAAGACCATTGTTTGCGGCTGAACATGCGGCCGAGGATTGACAGGCGGTCTGTACGGAGTACTTCAAAAATAGCCGGCAATGATGCCGAATGCCGATGCCTCTAATAGTTAATATATTAAATTACTAAAACACATTTTCTTTGTAATCAAGACACTTTCGTTGGTCAATAATTTATTTCTAACGAATCCATCATTTTGCAATTAAATATACTGTTAAAAAAAATAGATATATAAATAAATGTATATTTATCTATATATTTATTTTTTGACAGTATATTGAATTGCACAATGATGGATTCGTTAGAATTAAATTATTGACCAACGAAACAGAATTTATTTCCACGAAAATGTGTTTTATTCATTAAATATTAATTAGTACAGGAAGCTCCATAAGCCGTTAATTCATATGCCGGCAATAGAGCATTCTGTACTAATCATCACTTTACTTTAATGAAAACATCAAATGTTTCTTCTAATTATGTTATGACAATAGCATTATTAGAAGAAACATTTAGAATTATATGTGCGCTCAGCTGATTGGCTGATCGGCTCAGAGCACATATAATGAGCCGGTCCGCAGTACAGTGACTTCATTGTGCTGCGGACCAGCGAAGAGGACACATCGGGGTGAGTATAGAGCTCTCCCCACCCCCTCCCCAGCACTGCACCCCTCCCAGCAAGGAAGGGGGGGTCAGTTAACCCCTTCCTTGCTGGGATGGGTGCAGTCTGACATCAGTCTGGCCCCCAGGGGGTTAAGGGGGATGCAATACATCCTCCCTTAACCCCTTGGGGGTCAGACTGTAAGCAGCGATCTGTAAAGATGCTGCATACTGTAAGGAGCACAACACCCCTCACAATGATGGGTGTTGTGCTCCTGTTTGTGTGTTTTTTGTGTGTTTCTCCCTTTTTGTTTTTCAGATATCGGTATCCTGGGGATTACGTCGGATTCCATGGACTACGTCGATGACCAGCGGTTGTTCTTAGAATTTTTTTAATAAAATGGTCAATGAGGGGTGTGGGGGTGTTTTTATTTGAATAAAAAAATATTTTAAACTTGTGTCTTGTCTTTATTTCTTTACTTTATAGACTTAGTAGTGGAAGCCGTCTAATAGACGGAATCCATTACTAAGTTGGGGCCTAGTGTTATCCGGTATAAAATGGCTAACACTAACCCCCCATTATTACCCCAGTACCCAATGCCACCAGGGGTACTGGGAAGAGTCGGGTGCCAGTGGTCCCGGAGCGTCAAAATTGGCGCTCCTGGACCGGGCGGGAGCAGGCTGGTAAGATTTAGGCTGGGGAGGGCCTAAACCAATGGCTCTTCCCACCCTGGTGTTACCAGGCTGCTGTCGTTTGGTTTTTAACCCGGCTGGTTATAAAAATAGGGGGGACCCTATGCGTTTTTTTTTTAAATAAATAAATAATTTAAAAAAACGCATAGGGTCCCCCCTATTTTTATAACCAGCCGGGTTAAAAACCAAACAACAGCAGCCTGGTAACACCAGGGTGGGAAGAGCCATTGGTTTAGGCCCTCCCCAGCCTAAATCTTACCAGCCTGCTGCCGCCCGGTCCAGGAGCGCCAATTTTGACGCTCCGGGACCACTGGCACCCGGCTCCTCCCAGTACCCCTGGTGGCATTGGGTACTGGGGTAATAATGGGGGGTTAGTGTTAGCCATTTTATACCGGCTAACACTAGGCCCCAACTTAGTAATGGATTCCGTCTATTAGACGGCTTCCACTACTAAGTCTATAAAGTAATAAAATAAAGACAAGACACAAGTTTAAAATATTTTTTTATTCAAATAAAAACACCCCCACACCCCTCATTGACCATTTTATTAAAAAAATTCTCAGAACAACCGCTGGTCATCGACGTAGTCCATGGAATCCGACGTAATCCCCAGGATACCGATATCTGAAAAACAAAAAGGGAGAAACACACAAAAAACACACAAACAGGAGCACAACACCCATCATTGTGAGCGGTGTTGTGCTCCTTACAGTATGCAGCATCTTTACAGATCGCTGCTTACAGTCTGGCACCCAAGGGGTTAAGGGAGGATGTATTGCATCCCCCTTAACCCCCTGGGGGCCAGACTGATGTCAGACTGCACCCATCCCAGCAAGGAAGGGGTTAAGTGACCCCCCCTTCCTTGCTGGGAGGGGTGCAGTGCTGGGGAGGGGGTGGGGAGAGCTCTATACTCACCCCGATGTGTCCTCTTCGCTGGTCCGCAGCACAATGAAGTCACTGTACTGCGGACCGGCTCATTATATGTGCTCTGAGCCGATCAGCCAATCAGCTGAGCGCACATATAATTCTAAATGTTTCTTCTAATAATGCTATTGTCATAACATAATTAGAAGAAACATTTGATGTTTTCATTAAAGTAAAGTGATGATTAGTACAGAATGCTCTATTGCCGGCAATATGAATTACCGGCTTATGGAGCTTCCTGTACTAATTAATATTTAATTAATAAAACACATTTTCGTTGAAATAAATACAGTTTCTTTGTTCAATAATTTAATTCTAACGAATCCATCATTGTGCAATTCAATATACTGTCAAAAAATAAATATATATATAAATATACATTTATTTATATATATATTTATTTTAACAGTATATTTAATTGCAAAATGATGGAATCGTTTACATTTAATTATTGAACAATAAAAGGGACTTTATTAGACAGAAAATGTGTTTTATTAATTCAATATATTAACCATGAGAGACATCGGCTATAGTGCAGAGGATCGCAAACCCCGGTAATAGCGATTCATGTAAACTGTTTCTCTGCTTTCCCAGATGCATCCAGAGGTGTTTGCATCACTTTCTAAAGATTTTATTTGTTATTTTTAATTGAACCAGATTTCAAAGTAAATGACCGTATGTTTTCAGCCGCATGTCTATTTTTTCCCACGGCCGGAGTTTGACCCGCACATTTACAGCCGCATAAAAAAAACAGCCGCACAGTTACAGCGTGTGAACCCAGCCTTTAAGTGTAAGTGACAGGAGCATCGCTAGTCACTTACTGATCAGGACACTGCAGGGGTCCCAGTCGCATGGCCTGACTGCCGGAGGTCTCTTGTCTTCCTCCGTGCAGTCAGGTCTTCACTATTCTGATAGTGATTCTGATTCCACAGGCAGGCTGTATCAGAAGATCACAGATAACACTGATCCCTGCTATGCTATGGCCAATCACTGGCAAATCACTGGCAAATCACTGGCCGTGGAGCTGTCCAATCTCAGTCAGTGATTGGCTGAGAGATGGGTGAAGAAGCAGGGGAACAGGCAGGAGGACACATGGGAGCGTGGACAGGTAAGTATTAGAGATGAGTGAATAGTGAAATATTCGATAATTCAAAAATCAATTCAAATAGCTCCCGATATCCGTATATTCGAATAAATATCGAATCCCATTATAGTCTGTGGGAAAAGAATCCTTGGGACCTGGAAATTAATATTCAACCACCAGGAGGTCACCAAGTGCACAATGACACCTCGGGAAATGATGCCAACACCTCTGGATGCATATAAGACTGCAGGGGAAGCATGCCTGGATGCATCTAGAGATAAGCGAACATCCCAATTTTCCCAAGTGTACGCCGAAGATTCACAAACAAATTATGTCTGTAAAGTAGAAGCATACGTTTCGGTCTAGCAGTACACACTTGCGTACGTATCAGATCAATTGCAGTGTAAAATATGTAATAAAGAAAATTAACGATAACTACAAATCAGTAGTAGCAAGATAACAGGTATTTTTCCGCAATCACAGTATATAGCCGTATACTGGATATATAATTTGTTTTACAACAATAAAATTAACTCCTTTACAGGATGCAGACTGTGCAAATCAGTAGTAGCAAGATAACAGCTATTATCCCACACTCACAGTATACAGCGTATAATGGATATATAATTGTTTTTAGAACAATTTATTTTATATTATCAACAATTTATTTATATTATCCCACAATCACAGTATATCAGTAGATGTCTGAACACACTGTCTCACAACAGCTTCTAAATATATGGTTTTTATACTTTTAGCCCTAACAAGGGCTTTTGGGGGTCCCTCCCTACCTAACTTCACCTAAAAGCTTTCTCTCCCTGGTGAACAGTCTGTCCCTCTCTAGCTCCAACCAGCAAGGGACACAAATCTGAAATCACTATTCTTATATTCAGGATGTGACATAGTTTAGCCAGCGAATCGAATTTTTACTGCATAATCAATCGAATATTTAAACGCAATTGAATAGAACGAATATCGTACTATTCGATCGAATACTATTTGCTCATAACTAGTAAGTATATCTGTTTATGATTTACGTATGATTTTAAGCAAGGACAGCAATTTGATCCATGTAACAGACTCTGTAAGTAAGTGCTGATCTAGCAGATCAGCGTTCAATTATCGGGCCTATCGGGCTGTGTAATATGCCTCTAAGTGCCTGGAAACTGTCTGGGCACAGTGAGGGGGTGTCTGGATCGTCAGAAGGGGAAACAATCCTCTCTACTGGTGGTCTGTCTCGACTGTCTGAAGCCTGCGCGCCCCCAAATAACTACTGCCCCCAGCAGCTCCTAACTACCTGGTCAGAATGGCTAGATGGCGGGCAATTCATTGACATCACCATCCTGTTTCTCAGACCACTGAGTAGGGGGTTGTAGAGTCATGTAGTAGTGAACCATTTCTCACCAAAGATACACTACCCAAAAGTAGCATCTGAGAGATATGTAGATGGGTTGGAGAGGGGAGCACTTTTATACCATGTTGTGGCAAGACCCAGCATTAGTATCACACGTTATGGTTCAGGATACTGGCAAATAGTTATAGTGCCCCCTCATATAATGGGCCACACACAGTCTAATGACGCACAGTTCACTTATCAAGGGCTTTACGACAATTTTTAGGTGAATAACTGGATTTTTTCCCCATTTTTGTACTATTTATGATCCAGTATTCGATGGGTGAATATTTTTTTAGATTAAACTGGGGCAGAGCCTTGTAGTGAGGTCTGGGCACTGAATGCTTTATACTGGGGGGCAGAGCATTAAAGTGAAGCGTTATACTGGGGGGCAGAGCATTATAGTGAAGCGTTATACTGGGGGGCAGAGCATTATAGTGAAGCGTTATACTGGGGGGCAGAGCATTATAGTGAAGCGTTATACTGGGGGAGCAGAGCATTATAGTGAAGCGTTTTACTGGGGGGCAGAGCATTATAGTGAAGCGTTATACTGGGGGGCAGAGCATTATAGTGAAGCGTTATACTGGGGGGCAGAGCATTATAGTGAAGCGTTTTACTGGGGGGCAGAGCATTATAGTGAAGCGTTATACTGGGGGGCAGAGCATTATAGTGAAGCGTTTTACTGGGGGGCAGAGCATTATAGTGAAGCGTTATACTGGGGGGCAGAGCATTATAGTGAAGCGTTATACTGGGGGGCAGAGCATTATAGTGAAGCGTTATACTGGGGGGCAGAGCATTATAGTGAAGCGTTATACTGGGGGGGGGCAGAGCGTTGTAGTGAGGTCCAGGCACTGGATGCATTATACTGGGGGGGGGGGGGGGGGCAGAGCCTTGTTGTGAAGCGTTATACCCGGGGGGAAGAGCCTTGTAGTCAGGTTTGGGCACTGGATGCTTTATACTGTGGGGGTATAGCCTTATTATGAAGCGTTATACTGGGGGGGGCAGAACCTTGTAGTGAAGCGTTATACTAGGAGGCAGAGCCTTGTAGTGAGGTCCGGACACTGGGTGCGTTATACTGGGGGGGGGGGGGGCAGAGCCTTGTAGTGGAGCGTTATACCGGGGGGCAGAGCCTTGTAGTGAGGTCCGGGCATTAGATGCGTCATACTGGGGGGGGGCAGAGCCTTAGAGCCTTATACTGGGGTCCGGGCACTGGATGCGTTATACTGGGGGGGGGGGGAGTGCCTTGTAGTGAGGTCCCGGCATTAGATGCATGATATGGGGGGGGGGGAAGCGGGGTTGGGGGCAGAGCCTTGTAGTGAGGTCCGGGCATTAGATGCGTTATACTGGGGGGCAGAGCCTTGTAGTGAGGTCCGGGCTTTAGATGCGTTATCCTGGGGGGCACAGCCTTGTAATGAAGCGTTATAATGTGAGGGGGGGGGGGTAGAGCCTTGTAGTGAGGTCCGGGCACTGGATGCGTTATACTGGGGGGCAGAGTCTTATAGTAAAGCTTTATACTGGGGGGGCAGAGCCTTGAAGTGAAGCTTTATACTGGGGGGCAGAGCCTTGTAGTGAGGTCCTGGAACTGGATGCGTTATATGGAGGGGGGGGGAGGGGGGGTTGGGGGGCAGAGCCTTGTAGTGAGGTCCGGGCATTAGATGCGTCATACTGGGGGGGGGGGGCAGAGCCTTAGAGCCTTATACTGGGGTCCGGGCACTGGATGCGTTATACTGGGGGGGGGGGGGGGGCAGTGCCTTGTAGTGAGGTCCCGGCATTAGATGCGTGATATGGGGGGGGGGAAGCGGGGTTGGGGGCAGAGCCTTGTAGTGAGGTCCGGGCATTAGATGCGTTATATTGGGGGGCAGAGCCTTGTAGTGAGGTCCGGGCTTTAGATGCGTTATACTGGGGGCACAGCCTTGTAATGAAGCGTTATAATGTGAGGGGGGGGGGGTAGAGCCTTGTAGTGAGGTCCGGGCTTTAGATGCGTTATACTGGGGGGCACAGCCTTGTAATGAAGCGTTATAATGTGAGGGGGGGGGGGGTAGAGCCTTGTAGTGAGGTCCGGGCACTGGATGCGTTATACTGGGGGGCAGAGTCTTATAGTAAAGCTTTATACTGGGGGGGCAGAGCCTTGAAGTGAAGCTTTATACTGGGGGGCAGAGCCTTGTAGTGAGGTCCTGGAACTGGATGCGTTATATGGAGGGGGGGAGGGGGGTTGGGGGGCAGAGCCTTGTAGTGAGGTCCGGGCATAGATGCGTTATACTGGGGGGCAGAGCCTTGTAGTGAGGTCCGGGCATTGGATGTGTAATACTGGAGCGGCAGAGCCTTGTGATGGAGCATTATACTGGGGGGCAGAGCCTTGTAGTATAGCATTATACTGGGGGTAGAGCCTTATAGTGAGGTCCGGGCATTAGATGCGTTATACTGGGGGTCAGAGTCTTATAGTGAAACGTTATACTGGGGGGCAGAGCCTTGTAGTGACGCTTCATACTGGGGGGCAGAGCCTTGTAGTAAGGTCCTGGAACTGGATGCTTTATATGGAGGGGGGGGGGAGGGGGGTTGGGGGGCAGAGCCTTGTAGTGAGGGCCGGGCATTTTATACTGGGGGGCAGAGCCTTGTAGTATAGCATTATACTGGGGGTAGAGCCTTATAGTGAGGTCCGGGCATTAGATGCGTTATACGGGGGAAGAGGCATGTAGTGGAGCGTTATACTGGGGGGAGAGCCTTGTAGTGAGGTCCGGGCACGATGCGTTATACGGGGGGGCAGAGCCTTGTAGTGAGGTCCGGGCACTGGATGCGTTATACTGGGGGGTCAGAGTCTTGTAGTGAAGCTTAATACTGAGGGTAGAGCCTTATAGTAATGTGGTATACTGGGGGGGGCAGAGCCTTGTAGTGAGGTCCGGGCACTGGAGGCATTATACTGGGGGGGCAGAGCCTTGTAGTGAAGCGTTATACCGGGGGGGGGGGGGGGGGGGGAGAGGGTGCAGAAAGAAGCGTTATACTGGGGGTAGAGCCTTATAGTGATGTGTTATACTGGGGGGGCAGAGCCTTGTAGTGAGGTGGGGGCACTGCATTCGCTATACTGGGGGCAGAGCCTTGTAGTGAGGTCCGGGCACTGGATACGTTATATTGGGGAGTAGAGCCTTGTAGTGGAACGTTATACTGGGGGGCAGAGCCTTGTAGTGGAGCGTTATACTGGGGGGCAGAGCCTTGTAGTGGAGCGTTATACTGGGGGGCAGAGCCTTGTAGTGAATCGTTATACCGGGGGGGAGGGGGCACAGTGAAGCATTATACTGGGGGTAGAGCCTTATTGTGATGCATTATACTGGGGGGAGCATTGTAGTGAGGTCTGGGCACTGGATGCGTTATACTGGGGGGCAGAGCCTTGTAGTGAGGTCCGGACTCTGAATGGGTTATACTGGGGGGCAGAGCCTTGTAGAGGAGCGTTACAGTGGGGGGCAGAGCCTTGTAGTGAGGTCCGGATACTGGATGTGTTATACCGGGTGGCAGAGCCTTGTAGTGGAGCGGTATACTGGGGGGCAGAGCCTTGTAGTAAGGTCCGGACACTGGATGTGTTATAGCGGGTGGCAGAGCCTTGTAGTGAAGCAATATACCGGCGAGCAGAGCCTTGTACTGGAGCGTTATACCGGGGGGCAGAGCCTTGTAGTGAGGTACGGCCATTAGATACGTTATACAGGGGGGCAGAGCCTTGTAGCGGAGCTTTATAGTGGGGGAGGCAGAGCCTTGTAGTGAGGTCCGGGCAGTGGATGTGTTATACCGGGTGGCAGAGCTTTGTAGTGAAGCGTTATACTGGGGGGCAGAGCCTTGTACTGGAGCGTTATACCGGGGGACAGAGCCTTGTAGTGAGGTACAGGCATTAGATATGTTATACAGGGGGGCAGAGCCTTGTAGTGGAGCTTAATACTGGAGGGCAGAGCCTGTAGTGGAGCATTATACAGGGGGGCAGAGCGTTGTAGCGGAGCTTTATACTGGGGGAGGCAGAGCATGGTAGTGAGGTCTGGGCACTGGATGCGTTATACTGGGGGGCAGAGCCTTGTAGTGAGGTCCAGACTCTGAATGGGTTATACTGGGGGGCAGAGCCTTGTAGAGGAGCGTTACAGTGGGGGGCAGAGCCTTGTAGTGAGGTCCGGACACTGGATGTGTTATACCGGGTGGCAGAGCCTTGTAGTGGAGCGGTATACTGGGGGGCAGAGCCTTGTAGTAAGGTCCGGACACTGGATGTGTTATAGTGGGTGGCAGAGCCTTGTAGTGAAGCAATATACCGGCGAGCAGAGCCTTGTACTGGAGCGTTATACCGGGGGGCAGAGCCTTGTAGTGAGGTACGGCCATTAGATACGTTATAAGGGGGGGCAGAGCCTTGTAGCGGAGCTTTATAGTGGGGGAGGCAGAGCCTTGTAGTGAGGTCCGGGCAGTGGATGTGTTATACCGGGTGGCAGAGCTTTGTAGTGAAGCGTTATACTGGGGGGCAGAGCCTTGTAGTGAAGCGTTATACTGGGGGGCAGAGCCTTGTAGTGAGGTCCGTCGGAGCACTGGATATGTTATACTGGGGGTAGAGCCATGAAGTGAAGCGTTATACTGGAGGGCAGAGCCTTGTAGTGGAGCATTATACCGGGGGGCAGAGCCTTGTAGTGAGGTCCGGGCACTGGATGCGTTATACTGGGGGCAGAGCCATGCAGTGAAGCGTTATACTGGGGGGGCAGAGCCTTGTAGTGGAGCATTATACCAGGGGCAGAGCCTTGTAAAGAAATCCGGGCTTTGGGTCCGTTATACTGGGGGGCAGAGCCTTGTAGTGAGGTACAGGCATTAGATATGTTATACAGGGGGGCAGAGCCTTGTAGTGGAGCATTATACCAGGGACAGAGCCTTGTAAAGAGGTCCGGGCTCTGGGTGCGTTATACTGGGGGGCAGAGCCATGTAGTGAAGCATTAAACCGGGGGGCAGAGCCTTGTAGTGAGGTCCGGGCACTGGGTGCTTTATACTGGGGGCACAGCCTTGTAGTGGAGCGTTATACTGGGGGGGGTAGAGCCTTGTAGTGGAGCGTTATACCGGGGGGCAGATCCTTGTAGTGGAGCATTATACGGGGGGGGGCAGATCCTTGTAGTGGAGCATTATACCGGGGGCAGAGCCTTGTAGTGAAGCGTTATACCGGGGGGGCAGAGCCTTGTAGTGAGGTCCGGGCACTGGATGCGTTATACTGGGGGCAGAGCCATGTAGTGAAGCGTTATACTGGGGGGGCAGAGCCTTGTAGTGGAGCATTATAGCAGGGGCAGAGCCTTGTAAAGAGGTCTGGGCTTTGGGTCCGTTATACTGGGGGGCAGAGCCTTGTAGTGAGGTCCAGGCATTAGATATGTTATACAGGGGGGCAGAGCCTTGTAGTGGAGCATTATACCGGGGGGCAGAGCCTTGTAGTGAGGTCCGGGCACTGGGTGCGTTATACTGGGGGGCAGAGCAATGTAGTGAAGCATTATACCAGGGGGCAGAGCCTTGTAGTGAGGTCCGGGCACTGGGTGCGTTATACTGGGGGGTAGAGCCTTGTAGTGGAGCGTTATACCGAGGGGTAGATCCTTGTAGTGGAGCATTATATGGGGGGGGGGGGGCAGATCCTTGTAGTGGAGCATTATACCGGGGGCAGAGCCTTGTAGTGAGGTCGGGGCACTGGATACGTTATACTAAGGGCAGAGCCTTGTAGTGAAGTGTTATACCGGGGGGGCAGAGCCTTGTAGTGAGGTTCAGGCACTGGATACGTTATACTAAGGGCAGAGCCTTGTAGTGAAGTGTTATACCGGGGGGGCAGAGCCTTGTAGTGTGGTCCAGGCACTGGATGCGTTATACCGGGGGCAGAGCCTTGTAAAGAGGTCTGGGTCCTGGGTGCGTTATACCGGGGGGCAGAGCCTTGTAGTGGAGCGTTATACCGGGGGCAGAGCCATGTAGTGAGGTCCGGGCATTAGATATGTTATACAGGGGGGGTAGAACCTTGTAGTGGAGCGTTATACCGGGGGTTAGAGCCTTTCTAGGGGAGCGTTATACCGGGGGGCAGAGCCTTGTAGTGGAGCGTTATACCGGGGGGCAGAGCCTTGTAGTGAGGTCCGGGCACTGGGTGCGTTATACTGGGGGGGGTAGAGCCTTGTAGTGGAACTTTATACCGGGGGGCAGAGCCTTGTAGTGAGGTCCAAGCACTGGATGCGTTATACTGGGTGCAGAGCCCTGTATTGGAGCGTTATACTGGGGGGGTAGAGCCTTGTAGTGGAGCGTTATACTGGGGGGGTAGAGCCTTGTAGTGGAGCGTTATACTGGGGGGTAGAGCCTTGTAGTGGAGCATTATACTAGGGGGGGCAGAGCCTTGTAGTGGAGCGTTATACCGGGGGGCAGAGCCTTGGAGTGGAGCGTTATACCAGGGGGCAGAGCCTTGGAGTGGAGCGTTATACCAGGGGGCAGAGCCTTGTAGTGGAGCGTTATACCAGGGGGCAGAGCCTTGTAGTGGAGCGTTATACCAGGGGGCAGAGCCTTGTAGTGGAGCGTTATACCGGGGGGGGGGGGGGTAGAGCCTTGTAGTGGAGCGTTATACCGGGGGGGGGGGGGGGTAGAGCCTTGTATTGGAGCGTTATACTGGGGGGGTACAGCCTTGTAGTGGAGCGTTATACTGGGGGGGTAGAGCCTTGTAGTGGAGCGTTTATACTGGGGGGCAGAGCCTTGTAGTGGAGCGTTATACTGGGGGGGGGGGGGTAGAGCCTTGTAGTGGAGCGTTATACCGGGGGGGCAGAGCCTTGTAGTGGAGCGTTATACTGGGGGGGGGGGGGGGGTACAGCCTTGTAGTGGAGCGTTATACCGGGGGGGCAGAGCCTTGTAGTGGAGCGTTATACCGGGGGGGTAGAGCCTTGTAGTGGAGCGTTATACTGGGGGGGTAGAGCCTTGTAGTGGAGCGTTATACTGGGGGGGTAGAGCCTTGTAGTGGAGCGTTATACCGGGGGCAGAGCCTTGTAGTGGAGCGTTATACTGGGGGGGGGGGGGGGGGTAGAGCCTTGTAGTGAGGTCCGGGCACTGGATGTGTTATACAGGGGGGCAGAGCCTTGTAGTGGAGCGTTATACCGGGGGGCAGAGCCTTGTAGTGGAGCGTTATACCGGGGGGCAGAGCCTTGTAGTGGAGCGTTATACTGGGGGGGTAGAGCCTTGTAGTGGAGCATTATACTGGGGGGCAGAGCCTTGTAGTGGAGCGTTATACTGGGGGGGGGGGGGGTAGAGCCTTGTAGTGGAGCGTTATACTGGGGGGAGGGGCAGAGCCTTGTAGTGGAGCGTTATACTGGGGGGGGGGGGTAGAGCCTTGTAGTGGAGCGTTATACTGGGGGGGTAGAGCCTTGTAGTGGAGCGTTATACCGGGGGGTAGAGCCTTGTAGCGGAGCGTTATACTGGGGGGGTAGAGCCTTGTAGTGGAGCGTTATACTGGGGGGGTAGAGCCTTGTAGTGGAGCGTTATACTGGGGGGGTAGAGCCTTGTAGTGGAGCGTTATACCGGGGGGGTAGAGCCTTGTAGTGGAGCGTTATACCGGGGGGGGGGGGGGTAGAGCCTTGTAGTGGAGCGTTATACTGGGGGGGGGGGTAGAGCCTTGTAGTGGAGCGTTATACCGGGGGGGTAGAGCCTTGTAGTGGAGCGTTATACCGGGGGGCGGGCACTGTGACTGCTTCCTCCCCTGCCTCCTCCTCCTCCCCGGCCGCCTGTGTTGCTGTTTCTTCTCCTCTTCCTCCGAGCACATTGCCATCAGGAGGGAAGGCACTGCCCCTTTAAATGCATCCTTCTCCCCTCCTCCTCCTCGGCTGATCGATCCTCCATTTTCCCCCCCAAATAATCCGCCTGCGATCCCACCTGGAGAATAGGGAGGCGGATATATATTTGTTTTTATTATTTTGTCGCAGCGCTCCCGGATTGTCGCTGGAGCCCGGGAATAAGGGGGCGCCCCCCGGAGTTGGATTATAAAGTGTCGGGGGGTGTTGGGGGGAGCCGTCCTCCTCCTCCTGCGCCCTCCCTGCCGCCCGCTGGATATGGCTGCGAACATGTACAGGGTCGGAGGTAAGAGGCGCATTGTGTGGGGCCTGCGGGGATGGCGCGCTGCTCTGCTGCCCCTGCTGGGGGGAGAGGAGGCGGCAGCTGCTGCAGAACCTCTTCTCCCCGTTATCACGTGTGGACATCTATCTTGTGGCCCCGGGGTCGCCCCGGGCCAGTGTCAGGGGTGTCGCCCGCCTCGGGCCCGCAGGCCTCCCCCTGTCTCCCGCACTCTGGCGCAGCGGGGTTGGCGCACTGTAGCGAGTGGTCGCGGCTCTTTGTGGCGCACAGGCGGAGGTGGCGCGTCCAGTCACGTCTGACAGCTCGTGCGGTACCGCCAGACGGCGGCAAATTGTCAGGGGTTTTGTGCGTTTTTGAGCGGTAATTGTGGTGAGGTAAAGGTAAAGAGGCTGCAGACAACATGGCGAGGGAGGGGGAGTGTGACACAATGGAGGCTGAACGGCAGGAAGAGGCGGCGGGGACAGGGGCTGGGGGGACCCCCGATGTGCCAGGGGGCATGGAGGGTGCCAGGGGGGCACACTGGGCAGGGTGGGTCTTGTTATGGCTGTGCTCACACCTGTGTTGGGTGATGGTAGCGGCTGTGGTACTCTGAGGGACACTATGGCGGTGTGTGGGACAGACGCAGGCCGCTCGTATAATACGGACGCGTGTACTTGTAATGGAAGTGAGCCGCCATGGAGAGCCCGTACTGTAATGTGTCCGGCATGTAACGCCAGCAGTGCCCACTGACTATAATGGGTCCCACATATAACGCCCACAGTGCCCGCTGACTATAATGTGTCCGGCATGTAACGCCCACAGTGCCCGCTGACTATAACAGGTCCCACATGTAACGCCCACAGTGCCCGCTGACTATAATGTGTCCGGCATGTAACGCCAGCAGTGCCCGCTGACTATAATGTGTCCGGCATGTAACGCCCACAGTGCCCGCTGACTATAATAGGTCCCACATATAACGCCCACAGTGCCCGCTGACTATAATAGGTCCCACATATAACGCCCACAGTGCCCACTGACTATAACAGGTCCCACATATAACGCCCACAGTGCCCACTGACTATAACAGGTCCCACATATAACGCCCACAGTGCCCACTGACTATAATAGGTCCCACATATAACGCCCACAGTGCCCGCTGACTATGTGTCCGGCATGTAACGCCAGCAGTGCCCACTGACTATAATAGGTCCCACATATAACGCCCACAGTGCCCGCTGACTATAATAGGTCCCACATATAACGCCCACAGTGCCCGCTGACTATAATAGGTCCCACATATAACGCCCACAGTGCCCACTGACTATAACAGGTCCCACATATAACGCCCACAGTGCCCGCTGACTATAATAGGTCCCACATATAACGCCCACAGTGCCCACTGACTATAACAGGTCCCACATATAACGCCCACAGTGCCCGCTGACTATAATGGGTCCCACATGTAACGCCAGCAGTGCCCGCTGACTATAATGGGTCCCACATGTAACGCCAGCAGTGCCCACTGATTATAATGGGTCCCACATGTAACGCCCACAGTGCCCGCTGACTATAATAGTGTCCGCTGACTATAATGGGTCCCACATGTAACGCCAGCAGTGTCCGCTGACTATAATAGGTCCCACGTGTAACGTCAACAGTGCCCGCTGACTATAATGGGTCCCACGTGTAACGCCAACAGTGCCCACTGACTATAATGGATCCCACATGTTCTTCCAGCAGAGCCCACTGACTATAATGGCTCTTGCATGTAATGCCAACAGTTCTCAATCACTATAATGGGTACCACCCGTAACGCCAACAGTGCCCACTGACTATAATGGGTATCACATGTACTGTCAGCAGAGCCCACTGGCTATAATGGGTACCACATGTAACGCCAACAGTGTCCACTGACTATAATGGGTATCACATGTACTGTCAGCAGAGCCCACTGGCTATAATGGGTACCACATGTAACGCCAACAGTGTCCACTGACTATAATGGATCCCACATGTTCTGCCAGCAGAGCCCACTGACTATTATTAGTCTCGCATGTAACACCAACATTACTAACTGTCTATAATGGGTCCTGTACATAATACTTGCAGAGCCCACGGTCTATATTGGGTCCTGTATGGAACACCAACATTACCTGCGGATTATAATGGGTAATGTACAGAACATCGGCAGACAGAGCCCACTGACTGTAATGGGTCCTGTACGGAACCCCATCAGTGCCCACTGACTATAATGGGTCCTGCATGTAATGCTAGCAGAACCCACTGACTCAATGGGTTCCCTACATAATGCTAGCAGAGCCCACTGTTTATAATGGGTCTTGCATGTCAAGGAAACATTACCCACTGAAGATAATGCGTCCTGTATGGAACGCCAACATTACCCACTGACTATAATTGGTCCCATGTGTAACGCCAACAGAGCCCAATGACTATACTGGGTCCCACACATGTCCATATTACAGAACGTCAGCAGAGCCCACTGACTGTAATGGGTCCTGCATGTAATGCAATTGTTGCCCACTGTCTATAATGGGTCCTGTTCGTAACGCTAACATTACCCACTGTCTATAATGGGTCTCACACATAACGCCAGCAGAGCCTACCGACTATACTGGGTCCCGCACATGTCCATATTACACGTGTGTGGACGGCAGTGGGACTGCCTATAGGCGCTGGTCACACAGGGTATTGTGAGGCAGGGGTATATGCCTGTATGGTGTTTTATACAAATCATCAGCAATTTTTACGTATTTTTAGAAGACAAAGCGCATATAATCCTGGTGAGACTGGCGCTTTGGAGTATGTTTGACCTGTGCCATAGATGTTTAGCTGGTACGGTGTTTGGGCCTTGTCCGTACTGCGTGCGGTCCCAGAAAAGCTGATAAGATTCCTCATTGACCTGTCTTGTAGTATATAAAGTTTTGGCAACATTGCGGCATTGGTCATGTGACACGAAGATCGGATGCTGGTCAGTGTGATGGCGGTGCGATACGTGATGCAACTGTTACCAAAAAACCAAACCTGGCAGATTGGGAACCTCAGGGTATGTTAGGGGACTGCGACTTCTCTGTGACTGGTCTGTGATTTATTGTACAGCCATACCTTTTTTTTTTTTTTTTTTCTGCTACCCATTTTGACCCTTCTAATAAACCAGTGGGTGGTTTAACCTCTTTTTAGGGTGGGTTCACACATAACTGATCCGCAGCGGATTTCTGCGCTGGACATCCCGCTGTGAGTATGTCAGCAGCCCGCCACGTTAACACACACACACACACACACACACACCGCCAGAGCCTATACTTCACCTGGTCCCCGTTCCAGGGCTCCCGAAGCAAGCTGGCGGGGCGTGAACAGGGTGAGCTGCTGACAAACTCGGGGTGTGTCTTCCCATAAGTGTACATGGCAGGGATCCGTTATGTGTGAACCTACCCTTAAACAAGAAGTCCGGCCAGACCAGTTTTTTTTTGTTTTTTGTTTTTTTTAAGCAAATGCTGGGAAAGAGGAGAATAAAAGAAATAACATGCTCTTACCTTCCCCACTCCAGTGCTGGTGGCTGCATACCCCTACTCGGGTCCCCGGCTGCTTTCTGGTCTGAGCGGAAACTCTGGTCGTGACATCTGAGTACAAAGGCCAAGGCGGGCCTAATACGGCCGCTGACTGGCTGAGAAGACCTAACACGTCACAATCTGGGTCCCTGCTCAGACCGGGAAGCACCCGGGGACCAGAGCGGGGGAGGTAAGAGTATGGTATTTCTTTTATCCTCCCCAGCACTAGCTAAAAAAAAAAAAAAGGGTCTGGCCGGGCTTCACCTTTAAAGGGGTACTCCAGTGGGGGGGGCACTTTTTCGCTGGGAAAAGACATCCACTCACCTCCCCGGTTCCAGCGGCAGGTCCTGCATTGTGGCGCTCCGGTGTCTGACGCGGGCCCGAGATGGGACGTCTCAGATCCCGCCTCCTTCACTGACTGGCTGAGCGGACTTGAAACGGATCCTGCCTCCTTCACTGACTGGCTGAGCAGACCTGAGACGTCACGTCTCGGGCCCGCATCAGACACCAGGAAGCGGCTGGGGACCGGAGCGCCGCGATGCAGGACCCACCACTGGAACCGGGGAGGTGAGTGGACGTCTTTTCCCTCAGCCACCTCGTCCCCAGTCACAGTGAAAAAGTGCGCCCCCCACCCCCCGCTGGAGTACCCCTTTAAGCTGTCGCCAAAACTCTCCTGATCTCCGCATGCAGCTATGTCTCCTGATTTCTGCTGTACACGTATTCTGGATGGGAAGAGTGGAGACAGACTGTCAGACTCTCCTAGCAATGGCTGATCTTCCCTGAGAACAGAAGGATCAGGCAATTGAAATTCTGCAGCCTGATCTTGGTTGGAAAAAAAAAAATCCCTGTCTTGCAAATGTTAGCTACAAGACTGTGAGATAAACGTTAGCGGTGGTTTTGGTGGACCGGCCATCTTAAGTGCATATCGGCATCTTCATTATACATTATATTCCATGCAGGGACTTGATGTCATCCTTGTGTATTGGTAACACTGAAATCACAGGGCCGTAGCCTTACAGTTTTACGTCCGTTGTAGTCACTTGACGGCGCTGTAACTTGTAAATGTGCGTTGGGTGGAACGATTTTTGCCCACTGATCCTCGATGCATAGACCCGTGTGGGGTATTAGCGGCGGACAGATATATGCCGATGTCCATTAAGTTTAAGTTGTTACGATTGTTTGTCCAAACTCTTGACATGTCATCTATTTCTGAGGCCCATTAGTTATAACTGTGGAGTGTGCACAGCTCCACTCCATGGCCGGCCACCCGATCCTTTCAGGCTGGACTAGTCTTTGAAGCCCATCTCCTGTAATCGGCCAGAACAGGAGCCCCCTGGCTATAACCAATCATCACGGAGCATCTCAGGGCTGACGCACAGTAGAAAACAAACTTTTGACATGTCATAAGTACAAGTGACAATACGGCTTCAACCCCTTAACCCAGGAAGTGAGCTTTTTCCAATAGTGACAGCTGAGATTAGAGGGTGGCCCCGGGGGGCCAGATCAACTGCTGCCAGAGATTTGTGATTTACCAACCTGGAGAGGAGGAGAGATTTTCTGGTTCAATGATTTGCTGCTGCTCTGGACAGTTCCTGACATGGACAGAGGTGGCAGCAGAGAGCACAGTGTCAGACTGGAAAGAATACACCACTTCATTCAGGACATACAGCAGCTGATAAGTAGAGATGAGCGAACGGCTAATCATAACAAAGCGCTTCGTTTGATCAGCGCTCAGCTCATCAAGCTGCCGGCCTTTCAGCACTGCTCTGCTCCCTGACGGGCGCTGGGGAAAAGTTGGATCCAATCCTGGAAAACTGTAAGAAGTTTCCCAGAATTGGATCAAGTTTTTCCCAGCATCCTGGGAGGAGGGGCAGGGAGCAGAGCAGCGCTGAAAGGCCGGCAGCTTGAAGAGCAGAGCGCTGATCAAACAAAGCGCTTTGTTAGAGCGAATGTACCTTAAAGGGGTAGTGCGGCGGTAAAGAATTATTGACATAATAACACACATTACAAAGTTATACAACTTTGTAATGTATGTTATGTATGTGAATGGCCCCCTTCCCCGTGTCCCACCACCCCCACCCGTGTACCCGGAAGTGTGGTGCGCTATACTCACCTGTCACGTGCCGACTCGTCTCCGATCTTTAGCCTGCGATGTCGTCTTCAGACGGCCGGACCGAATCCCTCCCAACGTCCTGAGTGCCGGCCGCCCTCTTCAGCGTCATCTGCTGCTCAGCCGCGATTGGCTGAGCATAACTGCTCGGCCGATGGGGGCCTGATAATACCTGTAAACGAACGACGATCTGCTAAATCGGCGCTCGTTTACTGGGCCTATTACACGGCCCAATAATCGCTTAACAAGGGCTGCAGGGACATCGTTACCTGCATGTTTAACCTGTATACATACCTATCCAGGTTGCAGGGCTCCTCTTCCTCTGTGCTTCTCCCAGAGTCCCGCGCGCTCCAGCTTCACAGCGGCTTGTCTCAGCTGACAAGCCGCTCAGCCAGTCACTGGCTGCGGCGGTCCCGGCCTGTGATTGGCCGAGCAGCCTGTCAGCTGAGACAAGCCGCTGTGAAGCTGGAGCGCGCGGGACTCTGGAAGAAGCACAGAGGAAGAGGAGCCCTGCAACCTGGATAGGTATGTATTCCTCTTTTTATATCGTCAGTGTCGGCCGCGCACTGCTATTGCATGTAGCGGTGCGCGGTTGGCGCCCGACGATTATAGGTCAGAAACTATATCAACGATCAGCAGATGACAACGATCATCGGCTGATCGTTGTCTTTATTACACAAAACTATAATTGGCCGGATAGGGCCAATTATCGTTCCGTGTAATAGTACCCTAAGACAATTCCACTTTACACCAGTTTGATAATCTCCACCATGGTGCTTTTTTTGGGAGGGGGGGATGTTTTTTTTTTTTTTTTTTTTTTTCCCAAAACACGTCGCTGAGTCTGGCATTCTTTGGCTCAAAAACTCCCTTGCTGTGCGTATGACTTTAAGAAAAAATAAATAAATACATTTTCCTGGTTTTTGTCACCTTTTGTGGTCAAGCAGCAAGGTCCTGTGATGGCAGAGGAAAAGAGAAGTTCAGTACACAAAAACACTAACCCCGCCCAAAAAAAACATTCACACATAAAGTCAAAGCTAGAAAAAATACCAGAAAAAAACGAAAATGCATGGGAAAAAAACGGCCTGAACATGGCATTTTTAATGACTTTCAGGGGGGCCTGAAAATGTGTGTGAGGGCACCCTAAATAGGAGAGAAATAAGTGCAGGGCTAAATCCTGTACATACCGGATGCCACCAGGTCCAGTGGATCCAAACAGATCCAAAATATATATAGTAATTATGCAATAATACATATGTGTTATTATAAACTATTAGCCCTGTATAAGGCTGGCGTCACACAGCAATATTTGGCTGACTAGTTTGCTCCCGATGCATTTACCTATGTTCATGCAGTGTTCTCGGGATTATTGGTGACCTTATAGTGGCACGGGGTTCTGCTTTAATTCAGTGGGTAGAAAAAACGACTGTAAATACTGTTGTATTTTGAAGTGAAATACAACTTTGTGAAAATAACCTGATCACATCATCTGAATCAGACATCAATCTTATTGATGTCTGATCATGAGCATTGATGATTTTTTTTTTTGTTGTATCAAGGTATATATCGAAAAGAATGTATAAAAAGGTGATCAAAAAGTCCTAGCTATGTTACCAATATCATACCAATTGGGCAAAGAAATGAAGCCCCATACAGCTCGTAGGTTGAAAAGTAAAACAGGTATAAGAGTCACTGAACTATAGAATAAAGATATCGTGTCAGTTTTACCGTAAGGTGCATTATGTAAACACTGAGACCCCTCAGAAGTTACGAAATTGTGTTTTTAATACAGTATAAGGGTAGCTTCACACGTACCGTATCGCTGCGTTTTTTACATGCGTTAACGCTGGGTTTTTGCTGCGTTTTTTACATGCGCGTTTTGATTTTCAGATGAAAATAATGTGAAAATCAAAACGCGCATGTTAAAAATGCATGTAAAAAAAAGCAGCGTTAAAAACGCAGTGATACGCTACGTATGAAGCTACCCTAAAAGTTCACACTACGTATATTTCAGTCAGTATTGTGGTCCTCATATTGCAACCAAAACCAGGAGTGGATTAAAAACACAGAAAGGCTCTGTTCACGCAATGTTGTAATTGAGTGGATGGCCGTCATTTAATGGCAAATATTTGCTGTTATTTTAAAACAACGGCTGTTGTATTGAAATAATGGCCGTTATTTACTGTTATATGGCGGTCATCCACTCAATTTCACCATTGTGTGGACAGATCCTTTCTGTGTTTTTAATCCACTCCTGGTTTTGGTTGCAATATGAGGACCGCAATACTGACTGAAATATACGTAGTGTGAACCCAGCCTAAACTTGCGGTTTCGTCGTACATGTTATGGTTGATTGAAAGCACCAATAAAAAGTACACTTGTTCCTGAAGAACACAAGCCCTTACCTGGCCCTGTAGATGGAGAAACAAAAGCGCTATAGCTCTCCGAAATGCAAAAATAAAAATGGTCCTGGTCATTTTGGCCATGAAGGGGTTAATCAATAAAATGATTAGTTTTTGAATATAATTTGTCAGGGGTTTGGTGAGTTTTGATAGGTGTTATAACCTTATAACTAGAGATGAGCGATTAGTGAGATATTCGATAATTCGAAATTCGATTCGCATAGCTCCTGATATTCATGTATTCGAACGAATTTCGAATCCCATTATAGTCTATGGGAGAAAAATCCTTGGGACCTGGAAATTAATATTCGACCACCAGGAGGTCACCAAGTGCACAATGACACCTCAGGAAATGATGCACACACCCCTGGATGCATATGGGTCAGCAGGGGAAGCATGCCTGGGTGCATCTAACACACTAGTGATGAGCGAACGCACTTGTGTACGTGTCAGGTGCAGTGTAAAATACGTAATAACGAAAATTAACAATAACTACAAATCAGTAGTAGCGAGGTAAGAGGTATTATCCCACAATCACAGTATACAGCCATATACCGGATATATAATTGTTTTTACAACAATAAAATTAAAGGGATGGTCAACGTCTTTACAGGACGCAGACTGCGCAAATCAGTAGTAGCAAGATAACCGGTATTATCCCACACTTACAGTATACAGCCGTATACACTATCTGTAGATGTCTGAACACACTGCCTGTCTCACAACAGCTTTTAAATCAGTTTTTTATAGTTTTAGCCCTAGTTTTAGCCCTAACAAGGGCTTTTGGGGGTCCCTTCCTACCTAACTTTGCCTAAAAGCTGTCTCTCCCTGGTGTACAGCCTGTCCCTCTCTAGCTCCAACCAGCGCCTGACACAAATCTGAAATCACTATTCTTATATCCAGGAGGTGACTTAGTATAGCCAGCCAATCACAGTTAGAGGTTTTGTTTTGTTTTTTGTTTTTTAAAGAGGACCTGTCACCCCCCGGTGGAGACCCTTATACTTACCCCGTGCACGAAGTCCCGCACCCGTTGCCGAGATATTGCTGTCGGAAGCCCAGCGCACGCTCATCAGAGTTGAGTCCGACGCTTATAGAGAATGATGTCTCCATTCATTCTCTATTAGCGTCGGACTCATCTCTGAGCACGCACTGGACTTCCGATGGCGATATCTCAGCAACTGGAGTGGGACTTTGTGCGCGGGGAAAGTATAATGGGGGGGGGTGACAGGTTCCCTTTAAGTCCAGCCTATTCCTAGTGCCTGTCCCTCCCCCACTGCATGTTTATTGGCTGGAAAAAAGCACCAGGGGATGTGGGGGGGGGGGGGGCGCGAATCGAACTCTTTCTGTGTTGGCGTTAGAATATTCTAATAGCTCGAATAGTGTACTATTCGATAGTATTCGCTCATCACTAGTCATTACCATAACCCGCTTTGTTCCTTGTGCCATACTATTACATCCACCTTACAGTACATGAATACTATATGTCCGCTTGGTGGTTCTCTGTATACTGTACATATGTATATACTATGATGCAGGAATAGCTGATGGGTAGCTAATATTTGTCTGACTTAGGGGTGATCATACATGTAGTGCTGGCAGCTGTAGCATCATTAATATAAGGTATGTATCATTGCCGAGGGTCTGACTGCTGGGACCTCCCTGTGAAAAACGGGGTCCTGAATCTCCCATAATGCATTGTCTGTGGAAGCTGCCAAGTATAATGTTTGGCTATCTCTGGGAGTGGTGGCATATATGTACCTCTGTGATCATACGCATGTCCCCCATTCTGTACATTATTGCTGGGACAACAACCCCTTTTTTATAGGGGAAGATAAAGCATTTGTATCCCGCTGTATGGGATATTGAGGCTCCTCCAGAGCGGTGGTGCTGCTGACAACTGTTTTGCAGTAAAATCTTTTAGGTGTCAGCAGCACCACCACTCTGGAGGGAGGAGAGGAAGGCTTACTGCATAGTCAACTTCCTGGCTTCCCTGGGGGAGCTCTGATGTAATTTTCCATATATGGTCACTGTCCATATTTGGACAATTACATCATCAGGGCTTCCCCAAGCTGGGTAGCAGGACCCTGGAGGAGGAAGTGGCAGAGGTCTCTGCATCTGTGATTTGGGAAACTTCAGTGATGGTGTCTGTAAATGGAGAGTAATGCCAGATAATGGCCTTTTTTAATATTTTTATATTTCTTTATTTGTAAATGTAATTATTTTTGTACGTTAATATGGGGGTGCCTTATTGCTCTAGCTTAACGTGCAGCATTTAGAGGTATGCTTTACAGCATCCCCCATGGTCATTGAAAACCGTAGACTGGAGTTGATTGACTTTTATGGGAGAGTTTTCAAGGCAAGGAGAGGGTGAGCACCGATTATCACATATTATCTTGTATTTATATCTGTGACATGTAAATAGTAAAAAAAAAAAAACAACATTTTCAAAAATGTAATGTAAAAAAAGATTTTTGTGATGATACATTCCCTTTAAGGGCTCGGATGCTGTCAGGGCATAGTAGGGAAAGCCACATGGGTTACAGCCCCCAGCATGCCGCATTACATATATGCATGGTAGGGGATCGTCTCATGGATGCATCTGGTGTACCCATCCATTCCCCTCAGGGACTGTGCCAGATCCCCCCCGACGTAAGCATCACAGGAGCAGGTGTAGCCTTGTGCCATGATTCATGCTTGCTGTAGGCATAAATCAGGTGTGGCAGGTGACCATGCCTCCTCCTTACCCTGACGCATTAGGTGATCAGGTAAGCTGCTGCTTTTCCGTAGCGTACTCTAAGGGCGCTTTTTAATAAACGCCCCCCTATGTACCTCCATGTGAGATTCCTCCTGTGTGCCGCCATGATCCGCACTAGGACATGTCCTGTTATTTTATGCAACGTATTGCGGATCCGTGAAAAAGTGGGTTGTGGGAATAACGCAATAGAAATCAGTGGGAACTAAGTTGTTCTGTGATTGCGGATCCGCGGTCACGGACAACTTTGCAGGACGTGTGAATAAGGCCTTTGTCCAAACATGGCGGAGTCTCCTGCTTTAGCTGAGGTGGCAGACATAGTTTGCAGCCGTACTGATTTATATTCCTCTACCAAACTGATTTCCTACTGCTCCCCGTCTTTGCAGAGAAAGAGGGTGGATGCTGTGGCAGAAATCTAACTTTTTTCCACTTTTTTCAACTAAAGCATTGGATCAGTACTTTTGAGTGTAAGTTTTTGTTTATCTTTTTTTTTTTTTTTCCTCGCAGAGAAGCTATCCAGCACCCTTTTAAATAAGGAGAACTAATTTCTTAAAATTTGGTAACTTTGGTCTGGCTACGCCCAACCTTGGCTGTCCCCCTTGCCCTGACCTAACTTATGGCCTACATAGGCCCTTCCTTAGTCTGCACAGCTCGCCCCAGTCCCTTGTATATATTTGTTCTTCTGCATTCTGTCACTTTCAGTTTTATTCTCAGTGTTACTTCTATGTTCCCGTCACTGCAGAAGTGTTGTATAAGTTATTGTTCATATCTGTGTTGGATCCATTTGACTTTAATGGGGTCGGTTGGGTTCCGTCTGGTGTCCATTTATTTTGCAGGATTTGAGCAGACAAAAAATGATTAGTTCTGATAAATAATCGAATTTTATGACAAAGCTGTAGTATATCCCATGGTTAGAGTCCTGAATAGCACTGGGTTCTGGGTATTTAGCCCCTTAGATGCCAGGGTCAGCTCGGTGGGATGGGTGATAACACTGGATCCCAGGGGTTTAGCCCCTTAGATGCCAGGGTACGTTCAGTAACATCTATAAACTTTCTCTTTTTATAATTTGTTTTACACTTATTTTGATTTGTTAAAAAGAAAAAAAAATCAGATTACAAGGTGATTCAGGTTTTTAGAAACATGCGCCGTTGTTTCATCAATCCAGAATGTACAGCTTATATCTAGAATTTGTGTATTTGCTATTTGCTTATTAGTGGGAAAACTGGCATTTTTTTTCTCTCACCAGCCCATTGAAATTAGGTACAAAGGGGGTGACTGCCCCCAATAGTATATAGGCTGCCTGTGCGCTCTCCCCCAGTAGTATATTGCCTGCCTGTGCGCTCTCCCCCAGTAGTATATAGCCACCCTGTGCGCTCTCCTCCTCCCATATAGCATAAAAACACTTATACTCCCCTTGTCCTGGCATCGGCGCTCCAGTGACATCAGTCGAGCGCCGAAACATGAGGCAGAGAGTGGCCTCTTGTGACCGCTGCGGCCACAAGAGTGACTGACAGGGAGGGAGCCAATGGCACCCTTGCTCAGTGCTGCTCTACGGTAACTGTGATCGCTTGTTACGAGCGCTAATAGTTACTATGCAGAGTGCAGCTCCGTAGACAGCTGACCTCCGCGATCCGCCAGTTGTGGACCCCTTTGATATGAAGTAAACCTGCTAGATCCATCCAAGGTTTGGATTTGGAGACATTTTTGACTGTGTAAGGACACCCTAGTAGTTCTATGAGGTTCCCCCCCCCCCTCCACTAAATAAATAAATAAATAAATAAATAAAAAATATATATTTATATATTATTTGTGTATGTATGTATGTTCAACCCTAAAACCGTTTGATTGACCCCCCCCCCCCCCCCCCCCCCAACACACACACACACACACACACACACACACACACACACACTCTCTCTACGTTGCGTTGCGGCTGCTAAAGTCTGTGTTGATGTGGATGTGGAATTTGGTTAGAATTTTCTAGGAGAAAGCTCTTCTGTTGACTTCTCAGTGTCTTTTTGTTATGGGTCAGGGTCCATTTACACAGAAAGATTATCTGACAGATTAAAGATTTGAAGCCAAAGCCAGAAACAGACTATAAACCGAGATCAGGTCATAAAGGAAAGACTGAGATTTCTTCTCTTTTCAAATCCATTCCTGGCTTTGGCTTCAAATCTTTGGCAGATAATCTGTCAGATAATCTTTCTCTGTAAATGGACCCTTATGCTGCGTTTACACACAGAGATTTATCTGACAGATTTTGGAAGCCAAAGCCAGGAATGGATTTGAAAAGAGGATAGATCCCAGTCTTTCCTTTATGACCTGATCCCTGTTTATAGTCTGTTCCTGGTTTGGGCTTCAAAGATCTGTCAGATAAATCTGTCTGTGTAAACGCACCATAAAATATAAATCTACATCACATGGATTTCAGTGGGGAATAGAATTGAACCTTAGAATTGATACAAGACTTTTTTGATTGGGGTTTTCCCGTTGAAGTCAGAGAGAACTATCCGCAGGTTAGGCAGATGTAACCAGCTGATGGCCCCTATTTTGCACCGTGCGCAGAGGAGGAAGCTATGTCTCTTACCTGCCTCCTCGGAGCTGTTTCTATGCTATTAGCAATGTAATCCTCAGTGTGGAGCACCATTAGGAGCACTGCCCCGCCCCCAGAGTGTGAGCTGACCTGCTCCATTAATTATCATTACAAGGAGCTGCCAGTTGGTGCTCTGGGGGAGGGGCAGTACGCCTAACGGTGTTCCGTACACTGCTAACCGTACGGGAACAGCACAGAGGAGGAAGTTAGGAGACTTACCACTCACCTTGACACCCTGTGCCCAGTGGGGGGCTGCCAGCAGGCTAGATTAATCTATTCGTCTGATAGTTCCACTATAAGTGAAAACGAAACTGCTAAATTTTCTGTAGAAAAAAAACTGTGAATATTTCCTTAGGCAGTCTACTGCTGTGTGTCTCTCCTTCTTAGGTAGCCTGAACCATGTGTCAAGGTATTTCTGAGGGTCAGACATAGTGTTGAGTGGACAAGTCAGTTCCTTCGGCAGAAGGCAGAATCCACCCGGCCAAAGAATGGTGTCTGTGGCACGGGCAGGTTCGAGCGACAGAATCCGTCGGAACTTATCCGTTCTTGAACAGACCCCAGTGTGCTCAGGATTCTCTCATCTCTACTCCTGGGTCTTCACGGTGATGTTTGGTTAGTGGT
Organism: Dendropsophus ebraccatus; assembly: GCF_027789765.1. Lineage (NCBI taxonomy): Eukaryota > Metazoa > Chordata > Amphibia > Anura > Hylidae > Dendropsophus > Dendropsophus ebraccatus. The sequence continues at coordinate 16,710,965 of NC_091466.1, read as the reverse complement.
GCCACTTGCTTAAAGGGGTTGTCTAGCGAAAATCTTTTTCTTTCAAATCAACTGGTGTCAGAAAGTTATATAGATTTGTAATTTACTTTTATTGAAAAAAATCTCAAGTCTTCCCATACTTTTAAGCTGCTGTATGTCCTGCAGGAAATGTTTTATTTTCAGTCTGACACAGTGCTCTCTGCTGACATCTCTGGCCGAGACAGGAGCAGGAAAGGCCAGAGGTGGCAGCAGAGAGCACTGTGTCAGACTGAAAATAAAACATTTCCTGCAGGACATAGAGCAGCTTAAAAGTATGGGAAGGCTTGAGATTTTTTTTTAATAAAAGTAAATTACAAATCTATATAACTTTCTGACACCAGTTGATTTGAAAGAAAAATTTTTGCTGAATAACCCCTTCCCTCCGCAGGACGTATCGGCGTATCAGAGGGAGGCCGCGCCATGGGCCGGGGCTCATGGTCAAATTGACACTGATCCCGGCTCGGCAATCTATGTAGATGGTCTGCTGCAGACCATTATAATAGAGCACCGATCTGATGGATCGTTACTCTATTATGTACACAGCATTAATTTCAATGGGAGACCAGTGCTGTGTATGAAGAAGTCCCCCAGGGGGTCAGTGCTGTGTATATAGAAGTCCCCCAAGGGAATCAGTGCTGTGTATATAGAAATCCCCCAGGGGGGTCAGTGCTGTGTATATAAAAGTCCCCCAAGGGAATCAGTGCTGTGTATATAGAAATCCCCCAGGGGGATCAGTGCTGTGTATATAGAAGTCCCCCAGGGGGGTCAGTTCTGTGTATATAGAAGTCCCCCAGGGGGATCAGTGCTGTGTATATAGAAGTCCCCCAGGGGGATCAGTGCTGTGTATATAGAAGTCCCCCTAATTACTGTTAGTGGGAATAAAAAAAAGTGTTAATAAAAAAAAAAACCTCTCCCCTAATAAAAGTTTAAATCCCCCCCCCCTTTCCCATTTTATAAATATAAATAAACATGTTTGCCATCCCATAGACCAAAAGATAAAAGCGTTATTATTAAGAGCAATTTTTAAAGAACATTTAGGTTTTTTTTAAAGGTTTTGATTTTTTACAAGCTATCAATTAATATAAATGTATACATATCGTTGTAATCGTATCAACCTGAGGAACATGCATAACAAGTCAGTTTTACCATATGGTGCATGACGTAAACACAAAACCACCCCAAATAAAAAATATTGCGGTTTTGCAATAATTTTATGCAAAAATATGTCTGCCATTGCAAAGTACGATTAGTTGCACAAAAAATAAAGGACACATGTGGGTCTGTAGGGGAAAAAATGCAAGTGCCATGGCCTTTTAAACCCGAGGAGGAAAAGACTAAAATATGCCCAGGAGGGAAGGGTTAATGGTGTTGCAGCCTTTAAGAGACGGTATATACTACATACTTACAGACCATGTGACACTTAGGTTACACACAGGTGACTTCTGAAGGAAATTGGTTGCACCAGAACATTTTTAGGGGCTTCATAGCAAAAGGGGTGAATACATATGCACAATTTTTATTTTCAATTTTTTTTCCCCAAAAATGTAATTTTTTTTTTTCTCTTCCCCCATTCACCCATGTAGACTGTTGAATTTGCTGCAGATGTGCTGAGCATCCATCAATAGTTCCCACCAAACATCGTAGATCACCTGCGATTTTTCATAGCAAATTTGTTTTGTTGACGATGGTGTAGAGAATATGCGACCATCTGCAGTGGATGTGACGTGCTGCGGAGCCAAATGCTGTGCTGGAATGTGCAGCACTGTTATCCTTAGTATAGAGATGTATATTGTCCTCTATATGAGATGCATATATTGTTCTCTTGTATATACAGTGTATATATTCTCCTGTATGACCTGTACTTATTGTTCTCCTGTATATGAGATGTATATATTGTTCTCCTGTATATGAGATGTGTGTGTATATATTGTTCTCCTGTATATAAGATGTATATATACTTCTATATATCTATATATGAGGGGGGTGTGTGTGTGTGTATATGTATGTGTATATATATATATATATATATATATATATATATATATATATATATATATATATATATATTATATTATTGTTCTCCTGTAGACTGGCTTCATTGATCTTTGTGTCACGTGTATATTTCAGATTATGTTTACTTTGAAAATTCTTCAAGCAACCCGTACCTGATAAGAAGAATAGAAGAGCTCAACAAGGTACCTGCTTCACATCAATGGATTACCGACATTGTTTATTTCTAATTAGAGACAGATACTGAGACATTATATTCATTTTTTTTTTTTTTCTATTGTAATCAGAATCCACGTGATATTACACAGTTTTGATATGTTTGATAATGAGCGCTCGCTTACAGAGCCTATTACACGGCTCGACTATTAGACAGCAGAGGAGATAGAGAGAGAGATATTATATATATATTTAATCTCTCTCGCTCTCTCTCTCTCTCTCTCTCTCTCTCTCTCTCTCTCTCTCTCTCTATATATCTATATATATATATATATATATATATATATATATATATATATATATATATATATATATATATATTATAAAAATATTTCTCCCTTGCTTTATATAGTAGATAATGCTGTATACTTACCTGTCAGTGTTCCCCTGCCTCTTCCCAGCTGATCAAAGCCGCCGCTAACAGATGGATCTGCCAGTCACTGGCCGCGGCGCTGTCCAGTCTCAGGGAGTGCCTGTCACTTCAGAGACTGATACAGAAGCTTCAGCAGCGGCTGGGAAGAGTCTACCAGGGAGCAGGTTAAAAGTAAATTTTTATTATTCCCTATATACTATTATCGGCTGCTGACGGCAAACTTCGTATTACACGGAGCGATGCGCAGTCGGCAGCTGATGATTTGAGAAAATACTGAAAGGCAACGATCACCTCCTCAGCCAATCTTTATCTTTATTGCTCAGGGTATTTGCCCAAATGTTTTTGCAAACATCTTTCGTGAATGGCCGGGTACCCCTTAATCTACATAGTGGTGACCTTTTAGATTGTGATGCTATCCTTGTATAATGAGATACTGGATTTATATTACACATCTAAAATTAGACGGTCTCCACATAAGGAGGACTGGCCTCCTATCAGGATATTTATTCTGACTGCTTTCTGGTGTGATATTAGGAGTTATAGTGTTATATATATATATATGAGATAGAACGGCATCTTCCGCATGTGTTTTAGATGCATAGACCTGACAATGTAACACAACCTGTTCCAGCAGTCAGTGACTCGCTCTATTTCTATGGTGCTGTATAAAGCGTGGCACAGGTCGTTGCTTAGTTCTTCAGATGCCTAGGACATTAGCGTTATGTCTTTATTGTCTGGTATCTAGTTGTCTTAAACTGGGATAAGCCATTAGTATATTGAGGGTGCAACTCCCAACACCCCCGCTGATCAGATGATTGAGGCTGCTCAGGCAAGAACTGCAGCCTTTTCATCATCAGGCACAGCGCCGTGTACTTTACTGGCTGAGCCTGGTACTGCGGCTTCCTACAGCTCAGCAAAGTAAAAAGGAACAACATGATGAATGCAAAAAAAAAAAATCATCTTACCCCGAGCACAGTTGCCATTTCCCAAGTATCGTTTTGTATATACGTTTTGTCCTCCTTTGCAGAACTTTTCCACAGATCACAACACTCCGCGTAAAGATCAGATAGAATAAGCCAAAGATGTCTCCTGACAATGACGTGTTATAGACTTGTGAATATCTTTTCTTCTACAGACTGCGAATGGAAATGTGGAGGCAAAGGTTGTGTGTTTCTATAGAAGGAGAGATATATCCAGCACGCTTATTTCTTTAGCAGACAAACATGCAAGTAAGTACATTATATTTATACCATGTCATCTGGCGTCTATATTATGGATACATTTACCTTTCTCTAGGTCAGGGATGGGGAAACCTTTGGCCTTTCAGCTGTTGCAAAACGACAACTCCCATCATGCCTGGACAGCCAAAGCTTTAGCTTTGGCTGTCCAGGCATGATGGGAATTGTAGTTTTGCAACAGCTGGAGAACCAAGGTTCTCCGTCCTTGCTCTAGGTAAAGTCCCTATTCCTTCTGAATCCTCTTCAGGCTTTGGCTCAGAAATTTTTTTTGGCTTTGATCCATGAATGGCAGTCTGTCTTCCATTAATGTCTGAAGGGCGGTATGCAGATCTGCTGTTCAGGTGAACTGTGGCTCCAGCACAACGTTACGGAAGCTCTTTACCATTCATTGTACTGCTGAGCTGCAGTACCCTGGCGCCACCACTATACAATGAACGGCACACTGTTCCCAGTCCCACGTAGTCTCATTAAATGTGTATGTGCTGAAGCTGCAGCCGCACCATGCCGATCAGACATTGATGGTCTATCCTGCAGAGAGGCCATCATTTTATAATGCCCAGAGAGCCTTTTGTTAACAAATAAGAATCACAGCATTTTTCTGAGAATATTCCGCCACATAGCATTATCCGTTCCCCTGCACATGACTCTACTTCCTATTCCTAAGGCTTATTTGTCGGCTAGTTAACCATTTAGACGTTGCTTTCAAAACGGACAGTGGCATTTAGATGGTTTGTAAATGCCTTCCATGGTGTTCTGGTGTGGTGGATTGGTACCTGTAGTGCAATCGGGGGAAGCCCAGGGCTGTTTTAATACATTGGTGGGCCCAGTGCACAACCCTCAAGAGTGGGGCCCCCCCACTGCAGCGCTATCAGAATCGGAGCTCCACACACAGTATAATGCCCTGAATGCCCCCACACTGTATTAGGAGCCCCAATACATACGGTAGTTACCTTATAACCTTATAAAGATATCACCAATGATACCATTACACAATACCGCCACACCATGACCACTATCACTACAGACCCTATAACAGTTACATCCATTTACTCACATGGGGCGTCTTCTCTGATCAGAGTCTTTCACCTTTTTCTTTCACTCCATCCAGCCTGGGCCACCTTTTAAGTCTTCCCCCGGCTGTGAATCTTCTCTTCAGAATCTGCCAGAGAAACATTTTAGGCTCCAACACATACAGTAGTAAGGTCCCCTGTACCCCTATACAGTAGTCACCCCCCTCTGTGCCCCTATATAGTTACAACCCTCTGTGCTCCCACTTAATAATTTGGTATGCTCTGTGCCCCAATATAGTAGTAAGGTCCCTATATAGTATAGGCCCCTCTGTGCAGCCCCAGTGTTAGTATAGACCCGTGTGCTGCCCCCAGTAGTATAGAAAGCTGTGTGCTGCCCCCAGTAGTATATAGAGCTGTGTGCTGCCCCCAGTAGTATATAGAGCTGTGTGCTGCCCCCAGTAGTATATAGAGCTGTGTGCTGCCCCCAGTAGTATATAGAGCTGTGTGCTGCCCCCAGTAGTATATAGAGCTGTGTGCTGCCCCCAGTAGTATATAGAGCTGTGTGCTGCCCCCAGTAGTATATAGAGCTGTGTGCTGCCCCCAGTAGTATATAGAGCTGTGTGCTGCCCCCAGTAGTATATAGACCCCTTGTGCTGCCCCCAGTAGTATATAGAGCTGTGTGCTGCCCCCAGTAGTATATAGACCCCTTGTGCACTGCCCCCAGTAGTATATAGACCACTAGGTGCTGCCCCCAGCAGTATATATATACCCCCTGTGTGCCCCCCAGTTATATATATATACCCCCTGTGTGCCCCCCCAGTTATATATATACCCCTGTGTGCCCCCCAGTTATATATATATACCCCCTGTGTGCCCCCCCAGTTATATATATACCCCCTGTGTGCCCCCCCAGTTATATATATACCCCCTGTGTGCCCCCCCCAGTTATATATACCCCCTTTTATATAATCCCCCCTGTCACTGTGTGCTCCCCCAGTTTAAATATACCTCCTGTGTGCCCCCCCATTATATAGCCCCCCTTTGTGCTTCCCCCTCCCATATAGCAAGTAACAAAAAAAAAAAAAACACTTTATACTCACCTGGGTCCGCACGTTCCTCTTCTCTTTACCTCACCTCACCTCACTCTTATGGCCGCAGGCAGTGCTTTACCTGCGGTCACAAGAGGCCGCTCTCCCCTCTCGCGGTGTCGGTGCTGAGTGACGTCACTCAGCGCCGATACCACTGCGGGAAAGCGGCCTCTTGTGACCGCAGGCAAAGCACTGCCTGCGGCCACAAGGATGTCTGACAGGGAGGGAGCCAATGGCTCCCGACCTGTCAGTGCCGCTGCTGCCGCCTGTACCTATGAGCGCTCATAGCTACAGTACAGAGCGCCGCAGGGGGGAGGGCCTGCAGGGGGCGCCATGGATGGGTAACTTACCCATCCCGATGGCACCCCCCTGGCAGGCTGGTGGTCGGAGCCCTGTGTGACCGCAATGGTCGCACAGAGCAAAGGCCGGCCCTGCTCAGGGTGGGACCCTTTAACTAGTGGGCCCGGTGCACGTGCACCATGGGCCCTCTGGTTAAAGCGGCCCTGGGGAAGCCACTCTGTTATACTTACAGCCCAAATGAACATTTGTTGTTGCCACCTGCGGAATCGCTCGAGCTACTAAATTATCACATTCGTGATCGCCAAGGTGCACAGTTGCAGTTTTTTGGTCACATCACATCTAGAATAAAGTGATCAAAAAGTCACATGTGCAGGCAAGATACTGATATAAAGTACAGATTAGATCTCAAAAAAGTATGCCTGAAATAGCCCAATAGATCAAAAAAATTAAAAGGGTATACAGATCAAAATAGAAAAATTTGTAACACTTTTTTTTTCCCCAAAAATTTTTTTGAAAAGCCGTAAAATAAAAGCTATATATACTGGCTGTTGCTGTAATCGTACTGACTTGAAGAACACAGATAACATGTCAGTTTTACAGGACAACATAAAGACCCCTGCTTCCTGATGGGGGGGGGGGGTTCCAGCTAATTAACAGTTTAAATGTCTCTGTCAAAACTAACAGCCATTTAAATGACTATAAAACACCATCACCTTGTGGTGGATAATGATGCAATCGTAGAAGGGCGATCCATGCTTCAGACCAGCAAGGTTAATACTAGTTGTTTACTATGGGCTCCAGCTGCCCATAGTAACTGAGCACTGATGTCATAAATCAGTGCATGACATATGTACTGCATTGATCTCTATTAGAGATCAGTGCAGTTATCATAGAAGTTACTATTGGACCCCAGCCAGGAGATGGGGACCAATTGCCATGATCCCCTCCTTGGTAACACTGACCACCGATAAAATGAGGCAATTTTAGAGCAGAAAGAAGACACAGACAAGTGATCAGCAAGAAGGTCAATGCAGAGATAGGGACACAAAATACTGTCATGTGGCCTGAGCTGCGGAGCCCCAAAATCCACATATTTGCTTTCTGCAATGTTTGTTGGGGTCTTAAGTCCCTTTGACTTGTATTGAGCTTTAGTTGCTGCAGATGTTCTTCGCGGAAGCTGCTGCTGACTGTAATTTAGCGAAGGCTAAAAGTGGCTTTATGGTTTGTGCAAACATCAATGTAATGTATGCAGTTTTTGCTTGGTGTCTGGTTGCCGCTGCTCATCCTATAGGATGGCTTTACACACTGGTAAGGCGGTTTGTGTGTGTTGCCGTATTCTAGGTTGTAGGGTCACACATCTGACAGTATCTGCTTTCTAGAAGATAACTGGATGTGCTCTGCTCCACAAAGACATATGAGATGCCTGACTGTATATCTTTACCAGCAGACGATACTTCAGTAGAAGGGGAGATCTTTCTGCTGTATTATCTGTCGTCTTCATCAGAGCCGCACATACTTTTTTTTCCAGCCTTTTTTTCATTCCCGTTCTCTCCTTCATATAATCCGTCACACTATGGTCTCTAGTCACAGGCATGTATGATGTTTACATAAAGCAGACTATGTTGGAAACCAATGTATAAAATTCACAAGGTGGCAGGTTTCTTGTGGATTTGCAGCAGATTCATCACTGGTTTCCCTCCCGTTACATTGCAGAATCTTATGCACAAATCTCAAGTCTACACGCTGCACACCTGCGTATGCTATTCAGACACCAATTCATTGTGCTGATCATGTGAGCGCTGGAAGCGTGGCCTGTGATCAGATCCCTAATCCCTATCCGGAACTGGGATCATTCATATGACTAATCCCACCAGCAACATTGAAGAGCCACTGGCATTAAAAATAACAGGCATCACTGCCGAGACCCACTGTGATCAGGAGATCTAGCCGGGAGAGAGCGTGGCAGCAGCGCGATCCACTTCCCTGCTCCTCACTGATTCCACAGTCATCAGAATTAGTCAGGAGATATAACTGGGGAGTGGATCATGCTGGCTGCTGCGCTTTCTCCCTGGCTATGTATCCTGATCACAGCAGGTCTCAGCAGGGAGGTCTTATGACACTTCAATAGTTATTTTTTATAAATGACTCTTTAATTTTATGCTGAAACCTACACAAAGACAACAAATACCCCCACCCCCACACCCATGGTGTCCTTGTGACCCTAACAACCTGCACAGTACTTCTATAACCTTATTAGTGTCTGGTGTACACCAACTGCAACAGTTTGTTTTCCAGAATTGTTGATTTATATTTGTATTTACTTCAGGGGAAATGGAAGAAGAAATGGAAAATCCAGAAATGGTGGATTTACCCGAAAAATTAAAGCACCAGTTACGGCACAGAGAGCTTTTTCTATCTCGGCAGCTGGAGTCCTTACCAGCAACGCACATAAGGTGAGTGAGACTCCATTCACTGACGTGGAGGACTCTATGGTCAAAATGTAGAGGCGCTAGATCCTCAGTATAACATTCCAGCTATGTAGAAATGGCAGCAATATATGTGTTTCAGTGAAATGATAGAATCCAGGGATTTGATCAAATGATGAAAATGAACGCGCCGTTCCATCATTTCCCTAGGGAAATGATGGAATGAACGATCGAGGAGTCGCCCGGCTCTGTTTGGCGGCGGAGGCTGACGGGGGAGAAGAGTGGCATACCTCCCCGGCAGGCATATGTTGGCGGGGCGGACGGGGGAGCATAGTGGCACGCATACAGCGGCGGGGCGGTTGGGGAGCAAAGCGGCACACCTCCCAGCAGGGATACAGCATTGGAGCGGGGGAGAAGAGCGGACGGGCTGGGGGAGCAGGAGGCGTGTCGCGGACCGGCCTGGGGAACAGGAGGCGTGTCAGAGGGCGAGGTGGACGGGAAGCATGAGGTGTATCGCAGGGCGGGGCGGACTGGAGTCAAACGGGCTGGGGGAGCAGGAGGCGTGTCGTGGGGCACACGGGCCGGGGGAGCAGGAGGCGTGTCGCAGGGTGGGGCGGACGGGCCGGTGGAGCAGGGGGCCTGTCGCAGGGCGGGATGGGGAGCGGAGCGGCACACCCCTAGACAGGTGTGCGGGGGCGGACAGGCCGGGGGAGCGGGAGGCGGATAGCAGGGGAAACAAGCAGAACGGGGAGCAGAGGCGGACAGGGAGCAGAGTTGACAGGCCGGGGGGAGCAGAGAGGCAATACGGTAAGCGAATTCTATGTCTCAGGGGGAAATGATAGAGTTCATTCCATAATTTCCCTGAAAGGGGTCAGTGATTTGATCAATTGCCTAGGGAAATGATGGAATGGCGTGGTCATTGCATCATTTCCTGGGAATTGTTCAAATCCCAGATTCTATCATTTCACTGCAACATATATAAACTATTGCACCGCTAGGGTAGCCCTTTAAGGAGGATGAGGTTTAACTATAGTCTATTCCCCTGGCCACTTTCTACACCATTGGATCTAATACTTACCGCTGCAGTCAAAATTATTAAACCCTATTACCTTCCCATAAAAAATTAGGGTGATTTGCAAACATAAAAGAACAAACGAGAACAATGTGAATAGTCCAATAATTATGATTGCAGCTGTGTGAGCTATATAGGGTTCCACATGGCCAATGCAGGAGCTGTATACACAGGACACCTGTGTGTGAATGGAGCCATGATCATTCCAGATAAGCAGCCTTATGCGGCATTCATTACCGCCGGTGGCTGAAGAAGTTGGATGCAGCCCTAAGGCTGCCTGGAAAAGGTGGATACAGCCTATGTTTGTATCCAGTTTGTATCCATGTTTTCTAGAACTCCCAAGGACTGCATCCAACTTCAGCCACCGGTAATCAAATGTGGAACGCTCTGATTCTGACAAACCAGAGTGTGCGCTAAAGGTTCTCTAGTGATCATACGTGCATGCTGGCGGCTGCTCTGTTTACTTTCCCTGGGACTGACGGAGATGGCGGAGTACATCATTTTCCTATAGTGTTGACCACTGTTGTATTGCACATTGTTTTCCACTGCTGGCTTGCAGGGAGACAGGAGACCCCCTTTCTTTTGATTAGTGGGCGCCGCAGCAGTTTATGCCATCTTTTATAGTAGACTTAAATACGTGTGTTACAAATGCTTGTAAAGTTCTTGTATTTCTGTAAATGAATGTCGTAATTTTCTCAATTCTTAGGGGCAAATGCAGCGTTACGCTGTTAAATGAAACAGAGTCCTTAAAATCTTACTTGGAAAGAGAGGTTAGTAATGTCAGTAGGTTCATTGTACAGGTTTTATGTTTTTAGCTTTGCTCTTGTTTTTATGTTGTGTGGAATATCCTCTAGTCCTATTCCTGTACGATCAACGCCAGGAGCCCGACCGTCCGTCACTGCTAAGCTGACTGGACTGCTGTAAATGTTTCATCTGGGATTTTTAACTCCTTAGATGCCATGGTCAATAACAGCTGCTGCATCTAGGTGGTTATGAAGCGGAAGGATGGTTACTATGGTAAACCCCCCCCCCCCCCCCCCCCCCCACCAAAAAAAAAAAAAGGGGGAAAAAAGTTCTTTTATAAGTCCCACATTTCCCTAAGTTGTAACAACAAATGCTAGATATTACCCTGCAAACAAGCAGGCCTCATACAACTTTCTTTCCGGTCCAACACAGTGCTTTCTGCTGCCACCTCTGTCCATGTCATGTACTGTCCAGAGTAGCAGCAAATCCGTATAGAAAACCTCCTGCTCTGGACAGTACCTGACAGAGGTGGCAGCAGAGAGCACTGTGTCATACTGGAGAGAATACATCACTTCCTGCAGCACATACAGCAACTGAGAAGTACTCAGTATGAAATTTTTTTTGATTGAAGTAAATTACAAATTTATATAACTTTCTGGCATTAGTTGATTTGAAAAGGGGGAAAAAACTAGCTGGAGTACCCTTTTTAAGCACAAAAATGTAAGTAGATAGAAGTAGAATAAAGGTTATTAATAACTAAGCAACAATTAAACTGGTTCCATTAAAAATACTCACCCCATGGAAAGAAAACACCCTTGTACAACCACATCAATGAAGGATTATAAACCAGTTATCGCTCCTGGCTTGTGACAATGAAAAGAATGGGCAAGTGCTTCCATTCCCAAGGCCACAATAGGCCCAGTCCTTATTGATCTTCTGAAGTGCTACTCGAGGGGACAAGTGGGCTCCACTAGTAATTGTACAGGGAATTGATGGTTATATTGTAAGCTTTTTATATTTTGCAGGATTACTTTGTCTTATTCTTATACTTCCTTTTCTTTTCCCCCTATAGGATTTCTTTTTTTACTCCTTAGTATATGACCCTCAGCAGAAAACACTCCTGGCAGATAAAGGAGAAATCCGTGTGGGCAACAGATACCAAGCTGACATTACAGACCTGCTAGAAGAAGGTACTGATGGCTTCTAATAGACTGAGTCCTATACATTTTCCATGGTTCTCATTTGACATCCACGTCTTAAAGAGGTTATCCAGCACTACAAAAACATGGCCGCTTTCTTCCAGAGACAACACGACTCTTGTCTCTAATTCAGGTGCGGTTTGTAATTAAGCTCCATTTACTTCAATGGAACTGAGCTGCAAAATCTGCACCCAAACTGGAGACAAGAGTGGGGCTGTCTCTGGAAGAAAGTGCCCATGTTTTTGTAGCGCTGCAGTTTGTGTTTATACCAGTAAGTCTAGTATTTTGCAGAACTTGGGGAAATTTGTTTAAGGGTGCCTTCACACTCAGTGAAATCCGCTGTGGATCCAGTGTCAGCTCATCCCTATGAGAATACATACTCGCAGCTGGATTGACATCACGCTGTGTGTATGTAAGTTAACCCCCCTCCACCCATTGCACACATCACCTGCTTCGGGGGTTCTCGGCAGGACGTCCCACTCAGCCAATTGGTGGCTATGGTGGGGCAGCGCAATGATTGGCTGAGCGTGATGAGCAGATGCCGGGAACCCCCGATGCAAGCCGGAGCGGGGAGCAGGTGATGTATGCTCCGGCCACTGGGGGGTTAACTAACATGTCAATCCTGCTACGAGTATGTATTCTCATAGAGATGGTTCTCTACAGGATACGTAGTAGATTTGATGCTGTGTTCAGTTATTAAGATCAAATCTGCTGCAGATCTGCAGCATAAAATCCGCTGCGATCCGGTGTGTGTGTGTTTGTGTGTGAAGCTACCCCAAAGGAATATTCCTGTCTGGGACATATATTCCATACTCCATAAATATCTGATAGCTGCAGGTATGGCCTTCCCTGTTCCAGGATTGAGAGTTGTCCCAGACTCCTCCTCTGACCTGTTTTTGGCCACTGGAGGTGAGTAGGAGACTGAAAGCCAACATGGCTGGTTATACGCTGGTATATGCAACCTCCATAGAGGTTAATGGGAGTTACAGAAACATTGTAGCTCCTGGTATTACACTGGTTTAAGCAAATTATAATAAGGTCAGAACCTCAGGAGTTTCCCCTTCAAAAGGATGATGGCTATCACTACTAATCAAACAAGATGTCTCTCTGCTCATCCTTTGAAGTTTGTACAAGCCAGGTCTAATGTGTTACAAGTCACACTCTCCTCTGTAAATAAAGTGTCCCAGCTCTGGCTGCCATGGCCCAGTGACACCCCCCCAACCTGTAATAAAAGTTCCTGGCAAGTTCAAAAGATTTTTTTTCCCACCATAAAACTAATAATGCAAATCGGATGTAAATTTGAGGCTAGCAAACATTAAAGTTTGTGTATTTTTTAACACCGCATTTTTTTTTTCAATAGTTTTAACACTAATTCTTTACAGGTGTAGAAGATGGTAGAGACCAAGCTTTCCTAGAGACGAAAGTGTGGGAGGCAAGCAACCCCCTTACGGATAAACAGATAGATCAATTTTTAGTAGTAGCACGGTAAGAAGTGAGATTATTTATATATATATATATTTTTTTTATTTCATTATATTCAATTTTCAGTATACTAAAGAGGTAAAGGTGATTATCACTGTCAAAAGTATTCTTTAGGAGTCAATATCACAACCGTGTCCACAGTCTATAACTTTCCTCCTCCATGGATTTTTTTCCTATATCTGCGGGTGACATATTAGAGTAAACATACCCCTGAGCCTCACTGCTTTGCAGGATACAGTAGGACAGAGATTGGGAACCTGTGCTCCCCCTGCTTCTGCAAGACTACAATAACCATCATTCCTTTTCAGATATGATGGGAATTTTAGTTTTGGAACAGCTGGAGGGCGGCAGCTTCCCCTTCCCTGATAGGAGGAAGCACTCCCCAATTAATTGCAGTCAGATGAATTGTGATCTGGTGACTTTTCCATCTGACATCGGGCCTCTTGTCAAGCAGAATATTTGCGTTCTAGCTGCGCAGCGCTTCACGCTTTATTTTTCCATTTCCTTTTGTGCTATGTTCTGAATTTGCTGTTAAGATGAAGTAAATGTGTTGACATAATATAACCTTCGGCCATAGTGATTGGAGCTAGATTTCTAGTAATATATATTGTACTAGCTGTACAAAATTAATATTTTAGTGTTTGTTTTGTAACCCCTTCCCGTCAGTAATCCGTGTATAAATACCCCGTGCAGTAGGAATGTATATATACGTTCCTGACTTGAGGGCCTTACTGATGTGTGCGGGAGCGCTTCAGTGAGAGTGGTCCTGCACACATCAGTGTCCCTGGATCTGAGGGTAATAAGAGCCAGCAGCAATCCTGCACCTGCGTCTCATTAACCCCTTTAAAAGCCGCGATCTATAGCGATTGCGGTGTTTAAGGTACTCAGTGACAGAACAAGCTTCTGTCACTGAGTGATTGGGACCACTGTTAAAATATACCATTATTGTTCCCGCACGGTAAACGAGGGGGGAAAAACACACCAGGATTGCTGATTTTATTAAAATATATATCAGAAAAAAATTAAAAAGTGATCAAAATTTTTCTGTTACACCAATATGATATTAATAAAAACTAGAGATCATGGCGCAAAAAATGACACCTCAGCCAGCCCTATAGGTGGAAAAATAAAAGCGCTATAGCTCTTAGAAGGCGGGGAGGAACATTGCATTAACTTGACCCGGACATCCGGGCACCAATTACCTCGCTCATGAAGGGGTTAATTAATGTAAGTTTTTTTTTTTTTTTTTTAATTCTTCCTGTCCTCCAGTTCTGTAGGTACATTTGCCCGTGCATTAGACTGCAGTAGCTCAGTCCGGCAGCCGAGTCTACACATGAGCGCAGCCGCGGCGTCTAGAGACATTACGTTGGTAAGAAAAGTTGCTGATTGCTAGAGATGAGCCATCTTGCTGTAAGTTTGGGTCTACCCCATCCCGGACATTTCCGGTGGCTGGAGAAGATGGCTGCCTGTAACTGTATCCATGTTCTCCAGCCACCAGGAGTTAAAAGCCAAACGTTTGGGTTCGGACGGATCCCAAACGTTCTGTAATTTCTATGTGTAATAAAAGAAAACTACAAACATTTAACTTCACCATATATATTTTCAATTTGATACTTGGTTCTGGTTCAGTAGCATAAGCCCTAGGGATCTCCTCCTCCTTTCTGTTCTTCAGGCTCCTTGATTGAGCGAGACTTGACTTAAAGGGACATCTCTTTGCTCAAGAAGTGTGAGAGCTATTTTGCATATCGTTTCTTCCCAGAATTCTCAGTGGAGCAGCAATGGTCTGTAAGTCTCCACACGTCTTTATGACAAGCTCTCCTTAAGGAGAGTCATTACCCCTTTGACCCATGTTCTTCCCTTGGACATAAATCTGCTTAGAATATTACTAAGTCAAAGGTCAGCTTTCATCTGGTCATAAAACCCTTAGATTGTTTAGGAGAGAGGAGGTCTGGAGATTGAGCCATCATAGGGGGAGAGGACCTGGAGACCGAGCTGTCAGACAGCTCCCCCGATGGATGTTATTCTGAACCAGACACTGCAGCGCGCGCACACACACACATATACACCATATAATATACTAAATAAATATATATATATATATATATATATATATATATATATATATATATATATATATATATATATATTTGTGTATGTATGTATATGGAGTCATACTGTACATGTGAGAAACGTTTACTTATAAACCAATGGGGAAATATTTTGTACAATGCTATGGATCTTTAAATGCTATTTTATTCGTAGTGCGTAGTATAGGAACAAATATATTTATTATTATTGTTTATACATATACACATACACAGCTGGTAGATGGAAGCGATGCTCTTGTATGGGAGGGAGAGATCTGTGTGTAACCGCACTACACTTCCTTTGTTTCTAGTTTCACGCCATGGACACGTTACACAAAAACTGTTATGATATATCTAAAGCCATTTCTGCCCTGGTACCTCAAGGAGGTCCTGTGCTCTGCCGAGATGAAATGGAGGAGTGGTCGGCTTCAGAAGCAAATCTCTTTGAAGAAGCTTTGGAAAAGTACGGCAAAGATTTTACAGACATCCAGCAGGACTTTGTAAGTAAAAGCGTGTAAATGATCTCCTGACACCTGCAGATGGCCCATGTGCTCTGTATAGCTCTAGCCGTATATACAAAGAGATATAAAGAGAGTATCTGCTGAAAAATTATTGGGTTTTTAGTATGTTTTGTGAAATACGCACAGGAGTTTTCACCATAGACGTAGCTGTTTGTGTACCCATATAGATAGAGGGTCCGGCTACCTGACACCATACCTGGTATGATGTTCTCTGGTTTACGGCACTGCCTGTGTGGTCTCCAGACCAATGTCCGCCTATCATTGTGCCCTAGACAGGAACAGGACTCATCCCTGAGGAGGATAGACCTCCATTCCAGCCTCCACTCTCATCATGACCTCCTCAGTGTAGCGGTTATAATGTTGGAGTGTATATTGTTATCCCATACCTGACGATAACCGGAAAGCTTTCTGCGTAACATCATTTCTTTCATTTCATCCATTGAATGGTTGTTCTATCCACAAGCCTATCATTATTTAGTGTCTTTTGTCGAGCGCAGCGAGAGTTGCTTGTTCAGTAATAACCTTAATTTCGAGTGCTTTTTCTTTCCTTTAGTTACCATGGAAATCATTGACCAGCATAATAGAATATTATTATATGTGGAAAACAACGGACAGATATGTACAACAGGTATTATCATTTACTATAATGTGCCCGAAAGGTCAATATTAAGCTGATGCTTTTAATGTAAATGGCGTATATGTCATGGGGGGGGGAGAGATTATATACACTCGTCCATTAGTGTTCTGTACGGGTCACAGAGCTGGGGAAGGTCAGTGATTTACTGATCATAATGGCTCCTAGAGAAACCTAATACCCTGATGACAGCGTCCCTTTAACCCTTGAAGGACACAGTGGATTTTGGCCTTGGGGACAGAGCCGATTTGTTTAGGGTTTTTTCTTTTTCTTTCAGTTTCATGTTTTCCTCTTTGCCCTAGGACCCTAGCACTTTGATCTTTACGCTTTTTTTTTTGCAATCGTGACACTTTTTCCCTCCTCTTTTCATTTAAGCACCATATGGAAATAGTAATTGTTAGAGCCTAATAGATTGGATAATTACGTTATTTGTGATCTATAATATGTTTTTATTGTAAAAAATTGTAAAAGGGGGTGATTTAAACATTTATTGCAGGAGGGGCTTTGTTTGTTTTTACTTAAAAAAAAAAAAACTTTTTAAGTCCGCGATTATTAGATGCCATTGCATAGCATTGATCAGTGTTATGGGTGCCTGGGGCGGACTCTATGACCAGACTGCAGATCGTACTGTTTGGCGGGAAGTATGAGACCTCCGGCAGTCAGGGAGAATGATTAGGAACCCAGCTCTTGCCACTGACACTTAAATGCAGCAATTGACAGCATTTAAGGGGGAAATGATGGGTGGGAGCACGATTGTTGCTACCAGCCATTAACAGTGATTTATACATAACTATATGTACTGAGCTCAGCTCTTGGGGTTGCTTCATAATAGGGTATCCTGAGACTTTTGGCTCACTCTGTATATTGGTCCAACCAGTGCTTTAAGAGCAGAGCCGTGATTGGTAACGTAGCTGTAAACAATGGGAGGGAAAAAACATTACATGAGACGGAGACAAGTTTGTTAAATGACTGTATTAGCATATAATAGAAATCTACTACTCACTGTGCCTGTTTGTCTATGGATCCCCTTTTCCTTCCCCTTGTGTTCATAATATAATTACTGAATCTTCTAGAATAGCAGCCCCTAGAGATGAGCGAATCTACATTACAAGCTTGGCAGTCTGCTTATACACCGGCCGCCTTTGATCTCTGTGCCTCCCCCAGCCGCTCCACCCTGAGTGTCTGGAAAAGCTGGATCCAGGCCTGGGAAATTTATCCCAGTTTCCCAGGACCAGATCCAGCTTTTTCAGGCACTTGGGGTGAAGCGGCACAGAGATGAAAGGCGGCAGGCGCATAAGCAATTGGCTTCATTTGTAATGTAGATTTGCTCATCTCTAGCAGTCACTAGAATAAGATGGATTACTAAGCTAAGATCATTGGATTCAATCTTCACGGTCCTGACCCATTGCAGCACGTTAAGAGTCAGACCATTCTTTATTGTTGGATCATTTATTTTGACTTATTAATATACAATTTTTTTCTGTTTTCTTAAAGAAACGGTTGAAAGCAGCTGAAGCAGAAAGCAAATTAAAACAAGTCTACATCCCTAACTAGTAAGTGTCTGATGGGATTACATTGGCCTAAACTATATAGGGGGGGGGGGGGGGGGGGGTAAACACAAAGAATTAGCTCAGGTAAAGCACCTGAAAGTGTAAGGGCCCTATTCCACCGGAGGATTATCGTTAAATCATTCGAATCTAAACGATCGTTCGGTTGAAATGCAGTTAACGATTAACAACCGAACGAGAAATCGTTGATCACTTTATAAGACCTGGACCTATTTTTATCGTTGCTCGTTCGCAAATCGCTCGCATTGAATAAGACGTCGTTCGGTCGTTCGCACTAGATACGAACGCAATAGCGAAGAAAAAACTATCGCAAAAACGATTATCGTTCCATGGAAATGAGTGAACGTTTTCAGTTCTTTCGCAATAACGGTCATTTGAGATCGTCAATCGTTAACGATTATGCGAACGATAATCGTCCGGTGGAATAGGGTCCTAACTTTTGACATACTGTAGTGACATGTAAAGGACGTTTTACACAGGACGGTTATCTGCCAGGAGTGTTGCTAGAAATGCTCCTGCAGATTGTAATCGGCCGTGTAAGAACGCCCAATCCTCGGCTGATTGACGAAACTTTTGTGCTGCTTTTAAATTTCTCACTATTGATCTCGCTTCGCTTAATATTGAATAACTTGTGTAAGGCGGTGTAGTTTATTGCTGAGTAGAACATTGTTGCGCTCGTCTCTTCAGTACATTGCTGGCCAACCAGTCTGATCATGAGTTTTACTTTGTATTCAGAAAAGTTGTTCTCTCAGAGCAATTCTTATATTCTCGATAACTCAACACGCGGAGTCTTTTTATATGCAAATGTTACTTTATACAAATGCTTTCAAGTAACGGCACTGTGAAGCCTGTATTTTTTGCTTTATTCTTCAGCTTAAAGAGTCTAGTAGGATTTAATGTTAATATGAGAACATGAAGATGTAGATGTTTTCTTTCTTGTTTTTAGTGTTTAAAGGGGTACCCCGGCAGAAAAGTGTTTTCTTTTAGATCAACTGGGGTCGGGAAGTTTTATAGATTTGCAATTTTTTTCTATTTAAAAAGCTCAAGTCTTCCAGTACTTATCAGCTGCTATATGTCCTGCAGGAAGTGGTGTATTCTCCCCAGTCTGACACAGTGCTCTCTGCTACCACCTCTGTCCATGTCAGGAGCTGTTCAGAGCATGGGGATTTTCTACTGCTCTGGACAGTTCCTGACATGGACAGAGGTGGCAGCAGAGAGCACTGTGTTAGACTGGAGAGAATACAACACTTCCTGCAGGACATACAGCAGCCGATAAGTACTGGAAGACTTCAGATTTTTCAATAGAAGTAAATTACAAATCTGTATAACTTTCTGACACCAGTTGATTTGCAAAGAATTTCAAATCTGCCTATGGTGAGACTAACAATTCCTTCCGTATTTGTTATCATCTATTCAGTCTCCTTCTTCCAGTTCTGTGCTGCGGCTTTTTGCCAGACACAAAAATCTGTCTGTGCGCTTTTCTCTTCCTCCCCCCTCCCATCTGATACAGATGATGTAAACAAGTCCTTATCTGCAACTTTGTAACGAGTTTGTAATCCCGGCAGATTAATCAGAGTTCATCAACAACTTGACCTCAGAATAACCCTCCTAGATTTACATAGAAGCTGCAAAGTTGCAGATAGGGACTTGAAGGGAGGGGGGAAGTAGATGGAGAGAAAAGCTCACACATAGCGGGAGATTTATCAAACATGGTGTAAAGTGAAACTGGCTCAGTTGCCCCTAGCAACCAATCAGATTCCATGTTACATTCCTCACAGACTCTTTGGAAAATGAAAGGTGGAATCTGATTGGTTGCTAGGGGCAACTGAGCCAGTTTCACTTTACACCATGTTTGATAAATCTCCCCCATAGATTATTGTGTCTTTAGCAGAAAGCAGCAGCTCAGAACTTTAAGGACACTGAATAGATAATAACCAGTATGGAAGGAATCTGTCTTGCTATGGGCAGCAACATATGAAAAGTTATGTTTGAGTGGAATTCCTCTGAAAAAAGTCCATCATTAACCAGTGTTTTTGTTGTTGTTTTTTTTAGTAACAAACCTAATCCTAACCAGATAAGTGCAAATAGTGTCAAACCTGCAGTAGTAAATGGCACTGTGGTACAAGGCCAGAACATGAGTGGGCGAGCCTGTGAGAGCTGCTACAGTAAGTGTCTGAAGGGTTTTTTTTTTTTTTTTTTTTTTTTTTAACTCCTCCACCCATGTGTACTTCTGAACGCTGCAAAAAAAATCAATGCTGCATCCATCACAATGCAAATAAAAGCAGAAGCACAGTAAGAAAGGGTTACACTAAGCACTGAGCTGCGGAGATAAGAACGAAGCCTCGGTCATAGACAGCACAGCAAAGAAGGGCTTACACCAAGCACTGTATATTTCTGGAGCTCTTGAAATGAGCTGATAGCTGGGATTTACCTTTCAGGGACAGTGTAGATCCTTTTTAAGGATAGAGACAGGCTCACTGATTTATTTATTTTTTTGTAAATATGAGTGATTTATAAATGTTACAGATCAGAGACCATTGTAACTTTTTACACTTATTATTTTTTTTTACTATTTACATAGCTACACAATCGTATCAGTGGTATTCCTGGGGCCCTCCAAATATGCAGTGTCGCCTGTGTGCATCATGCTGGGCGTACTGGAAAAAATACGGTGGATTGAAGATGCCGACGAGGTTGGATGGAGAGAGGCCCGGTCCAAACAGGAACAATATGGTATGTTTCCTAGAATATTAAGCTAATAAATCGTTGACACAACCACCCAAAATTGCATTGCCAATGGTCTATTAGGGGGCTGATTCCTTTACAGATCATTGCCAGAATATAACAATTGTTTGTTTTCTTTATTACCTGGAAGAGTCCACATGGCCTACCTATGAGAGCCGGTGGGAGCCCAAAATTTGCCATGAAGACGCGTCAAGCATTTTACCTACACACTACAAAGCTGACCAGGATTGCTAGGCGAATATGTCGGGACATTTTCCGCCCACGCTATGCTGCCAGACATCCTTACATGCCCATCAACAGCGCTGCTATAAAAGCAGAGTGTAAGTATTCAGAATACCTCTGGTTTACACCTATGCGATATTTGATTCTGTTTGACATATTTGTATATTAATCGTTGCTTTTAACCATTTAAGCACCAGCTTATTTTGGCCTTTAAAGTGACTCTGTACTAACAATCTGACCCCTCAGAGTACGGTACAAGCGGTTCAGATGGGGCAGGTTGTGGGTAGAGTTGCGACCAAGCGAGGGTCCCCGCCCCCCTTCCAACCAATTCTCCCATTATTTTATTAGAACAACACATTGGGGTACATTGAATT
Source organism: Dendropsophus ebraccatus (assembly GCF_027789765.1). Taxonomy (NCBI): domain Eukaryota; kingdom Metazoa; phylum Chordata; class Amphibia; order Anura; family Hylidae; genus Dendropsophus; species Dendropsophus ebraccatus. The sequence goes on along the minus strand of NC_091466.1, from coordinate 16,689,638 downwards.
TTTATTATTATTATTTTTTTTTTTTTGGAGAGCGGCAAAAGTTAAATAAAAATTCAGGTCTTTGTGTTTCACACTACGTTTTTGCAAAAATCTAATGGAACTACAGATGCAGTTGTGTGCATCTGTTTTGAATCACTTTTCAATTGACTTCCATTATAAAAAAGACGGATCAAAACGCATCCTTTTTTTTTTTTTTTTTTTTTTTTTTTTTTTTCGTACACAAAAATGTACTTGACCTTATTTTTGTCTATGTTAAAAAAAAAAACATGCGTTTTGTTTAATAATGGAAGTAAATGGGAAAAACGGATGCACAGGGGCCTGTACAGAAGCGGGTGCCGCTGCTGGCCAATCGGCATTCATCTTCACTGGGCCAGTCTGTGCAGAGCAGAGGGGACACCTGACATCACTTCCTGCATTTATTTATAAATTTTTTTTTTTTTTTTTTTTTTTAACTAAAGACAGTTTTCTTTAAGTGTGACACCTAGTGGCTGAATATATAGTATTGTATCTCATATAGAAAGCAGGCAAAAAATATCAAGTAAATGTAAATGAAGTAAATATGAAGATGTGGTGTGTATGTGTCTAGACTTTTGAATAAATTGGCAACTGGGTGTAACCACTCCTTGTCAAAAGGGGCGTGTCTCAACTGTTACTGCCAGCACTGATTTGTCAGCCAGTTGTAAATTTTTCATTCTTATGTTTTTAGAAATTTCCTAAAAAATTTCTAGGAAATAAAATATTTAATTGAAGTAACACGACAGGCCTATTAGAATAAATGATATGATATGTTTACCTATGGGACAGTTCAATGTATCCTGGGCTGTTTATGGTTGTATGTGTTGAAAATCAAATAAAAATTATATTATGATGACTTGCTCATCCAATCTCTCTTATTATATTATTGACAATATTTCAGGTACAACGCGGCTTCCAGAAGCTTCTAAAACGCCATTGATGTTAAAACAGATTGTTCGAAAACCTCTAGAACAAGTCTTGAGATACATAGGTACTTCCTTTCATTCTGGATCACTTTCGGGTTTTTTTGTGTGTGTGTGTCTATAAATGCATTGAACTAATAGAAATCTTGTGATTTTGCAGAGGCGCACCCTTGCACTCCCAAGCCAGAGTCAATCAAAAATATTTCCACGAGCATCAACAACGCCCTGACCCCATCTAAATCCTCTCCCGTCATCAACAACGGCTCTCCGACCATCCTGGGCAAACGCAGCTATGAGCAACATAATGGTATGGACGGTATGTGTCTTGTATTTGTTTAATTTTCTGTCTTTTTTTTTTTGTTTTGTTTTGTTCTGTTTTTGTTTTTTTGTTTTGGTCTTTTAAGTAGCTTTCCTGTCAGACTCTCACAACCAATAATTTGGGCATCCAGAACCTTAAGGCGGAGCTTTTATACAAATTTCCATATAATTTCTCCATTGATTCGGATGCACACTACCAAATTCTGATTTAAGCTACCAAATCTCAATCTTCTAATTTCGCTGCACACAGTTCTTTAGTAGTATTATTATTATAATTTTATTTTTTTTTTCCTTTTTTTTTTTTTTGTTACTTTGTACATTTGTACAAAAATTACATGTCACGGGTTTATAACTTCAAACTGTGTTGCAGACTATTTTAAGGACAGATCACCGAGCAAAGATGTCCGACTAAGCCCAATGGATGGAAAGAGAACGCTGTCCTTCCTTGCATGTAGAAAGGAGAAAATAATGAAGCAGATTAAACAGGACGGGGAGAGAAAATGGAGCACCTTTTAGTTTGGACTGAAGCTGTGAGGAATTTCTAAAGCAACTTTTTTTTTTTTTATAGGTGTTACCTTTTCTCTCCCCCCACAATGCTTTATCCCTTACATTATACACACACGCTGTGAACTGCCATGATCTGGAGCTGACTTTCTCTTTGCTGTCTGGAATTATATGTCTACCGAGTCTTCGAATTTCAATCATTTTCCATTTCATCATCATAAAAAAAAAAAAAAAAAATCTGGATTCTTCTCACATATCCAGAGAAGCCTCAGACTGTTATGTGGAAGCGTCTGGAATTATCATCCTAGTAGTTTATGTGCCACGTTCGGGCTTATTTTATTTTATAAATATATTATATATTTGTTGTGTTATTTCAGTGTTCATTTTACACAATGATTCATCCTCCATTTCCATCTTCGTTGTCTTTATTTGTGCACATTTTTTTTATAGGACGTTATTGTTTACAGCTAGGGCACAGACCAGTCCGTTTTCCAGTGCCCTATATACTCTGCTCACCCCGTTTTAGCTTTTTTATAGTCAGGACTAGCATTAAGAAGAGAGGTTGAACTGTTCGGCAGCGTACTTTGCACGGCTGCAGAAGTTCAATGCCGCCCTAGAGAGTCCTGGAAGACATGGATACTTTATGGAACAAATGCAGAGGGTTCGAACATGCTCAAGGTTCTCCTCTCTAGTCACGACTAATGTGTTTCCTATTTTTTAGGCATAGCTTATGGTGGTCATAGTAAATCTCCATTTCCTGTGCAAAGACTGAAATGTCGTCAGTCAGGGCTTCAAATAATGGCTGTTACGAGGCATCAGTCAGATAGGACTATAGAGCCGTATTGGTGAATGTCTGGAAGCTGAGACTACTACAGATGACGAGATTTAAAAGGGTTAAATTAATGTATCTACAAGATAGGGGATAAGTGTCAGATCGCTGGGACTCTCACGATCCCATGGACATGGTTCGCTGTTATGAATGGAGCATTGAGCCAAGCATGCCGTTTACAGCATTCTTTGTAGGTAGCTACGTAGAATGCTTGGCTACACTGTGGCAGCTCCATAGACCAATAAATGTATCATCCATGTGCGATTCGGCGCTCCATTCATAACAAACGCTCTGGAGATCGCATGTACCACCTGGCCTAGTGTGTGTGTGCGCTGAATGGAGAGAAAGCCGCTGTTATATTCCTAGTGGTAATTTTGTTTTCAAAGAGAAAAGCCATCAGCCATTTGAAATCCAATATTTTTGATTCTCATGTCCCCCAGCATCTGGCATAAGTCAGGGGGCTGCCATACGCATTTGATAGTCAGCTGATATTGGTGGGTTCAGGCGACAAATATTTAAAGGGAACGCGTCATCATGGAAATGCTACCTAAGTTATCGGCATCATGTTATAGAGCAGAAGGAGCTGAGCAGATTGATATATATCTTTATGGAAAAAGATTTAATATAACTTGGATTGTATTGATTGAAATCTCTGCTGTTTCCATGCGAAAGAGTCCAGTCCATGAGTGACACCGCCCACTGGACTCCGTATCACAGAATGATCAGTGATTTCACTCAACGTGTTACATGTTGTTCTGAATCTTTTCCCACAATGATATATATCAATCTGCTCAGCTGTTCCTGCTCTATAACATGATGCTGATAGATTAGATAGCTTTATCTTTGTGACAGGTTCCCTTTAAGTGGGTTGCCAGCTTTTAAAGTGCGTAAGGCCTGATCATTATAAATAGCAGTTTCAGAGGTGGTTTTCATGGATTGAAGAGTGCTTGAAGAGAACCAACACTTACTTTTTGGTAACTGCCTATTCATATAAAGGAGAAGGCAGCCAAACCTGTTGTGTTTCTTTGTATAATTGCATATGTTAGGGTATGCTGACTCCTTGGTGGCAGATAGAAGGATCCTTTTTGTCACAATACAGTGTCCAGAAATTTCTGGCAGCGGCTTATTCTCGTACACCATTGAGAACACACAAACTCTAAGCTAAGTGTGCTTGTGTTTGGCAATGTTTGGAAGAATAGTGATCATCCAAACAGACTGAGTTTTATGGGCACTAAAGACGAGCAAACCTGAGCGTGGGGCCATTGATTACCGTTGGATGCATAGAAAACATGGATACAGGGGTGCACCCAAGAACTTCAGCCATCGGTAATGAAATGGCGCCCGCTCAGGTTCGCTCATCTTCAATGGGTATTTCTAGTTGCCCAACTTTTCCATCTCCAGGATAGTGGTCTCAGCTGTCAGACCCATCAATATGACCCTTATGATCTATCCGATTGACGCATCGGGAGTCATGCAGTGGTTCCTTTGAACAGACTGCTTTCTTAGACTACCTTAGCAGTACCCCAGTTGACAATGCTGAAAGTATGTTGGCTTGTCGACCACCATTCTCTCCAATTCACTGTTTAATTCTGTGAACCCTGTTTTTAAATGGTCGTTTCTGTGTCATATTTGCTACAGCGAAAAAAAAAAGTTTATTTTTAAGCCTTTCTTACAAATAAACTCTTGTTTCGATGTAACAGTGTTATTTATACTGAACCCTCTCCGGCCACTATTAGAACAGCTCACTGTTTATCATCACATATAATAAAGATGGATGCGCGGATGTGATCTGTCCCTGTCAGACATCGCCATACTGCTTTTTATTTTTTCTGCCAATATACAGTATAAAACTTTGAACTGTCTTTTAAATTATTGTACTATTTATATGTAGATTTGTTATGAACATTTTTTGAAAAAAAAGCAATGCAATTTTTTTTGAATGTCGAGCGTGACCTCCTTTATTTTTTTTTTTTTTTAACTTTCTAAATTTTCAGTATTTTTTTTGATCATTTGAGAACAAAAACTTTTTTTTTTTTTCTTCCATATCAAGAAACCCCAGTCCTTACCGTCATGGCCCTTTTTGGCCCCCTGGGGCCGTGCCTCCTCGGTTCTCATACTTGATATAAAATGAAGACTTGATTCTTTGGTTGTTTTTCACTATTATGGGTTAATCACTGTTATAAAAAAAAAACTGTTTACAAATTACAGTTTGAGGTCAAATAAAATTATTTTTTCAAAGATTACGGGTGGTCGGTGTGACATGTTAATGATATAAGCAGTTACAGAGATTTGTAGCACATGACATGTAGTGTGGAATCCTTCTAGGGGCTATAGAGAATCTGAAGAGTTACATATTCAGGCCCAGGTCTATTAAAGTGTGTCAAACAGAAACCGGTGTAAGCTGCCCGAAGCAACCAATCACAGCTCAGTGTTCAGCTTTGGTAAAATAAAGGCTGAGCTGTGATTGGTGGATAGCGGCAGTCTACACCCGTTTCTATTTTACATACTTTGATAAGTTTGGACCTTTTATCTTCAGTAAGGTGACCGAAAAGCGAAAATAGAATAAAGCCCTTGTGCTGATTTAAAAAAATTCAAACTTGTTTTCTGAATGAAAAATTAAGCGGCTTTCTAAATTGTCTTTATTTAACCTTTCTGTCATTTTGCTTTTTCAAAATCTTTCACTTGGCTAAGTGTCATCTTAAAGTGTAACTCATATAAATGTCACTTTGCTGTCACTTGTATCAATAGTACAAGTGATTTTATAAAAGGGGAACTATCAGCAGGTAAAGGGGGCACATTTTTCAACCACACTATGTAACCATCTTATAGTTCCCCTTTAAGCAAGAGTTTCCTTATGAACACAAACAGCTGTTTTGCAGCCTCCCCCCCCCTTCAGAAGAAGCCGCTTTTCTGTGCCTATTATGCTCTATGGAGGTGGGAGGGGCTGAAGGAAATGAGTGAGCACGGAGAGGAGAAAAGGCAGCCCTGCACAAGACTACATCATGCAATCTTATCTCACCAAACTCCCAGAGCACCACTGACCTTTCTGATCTATGAATCCAGCGTTTTATATGCCCACACAGTCTCCAAACTGCACAGGCTGTTTGTCTCCCCTTCCTGCTCACTCATCCCCCTTGGCCCCTCCATAGTTTATAATGGACACAACATGATCCATCTTCACTTTGCTTCTTTGTAATGAAGACAACTTTTCCTGATAATAAGCAAATGAGAAATGAAGGGGGGAGGCTGCAAAGCTGTTTTTTTTGAGTACAGAAAAAGTATTTTTTGTTAATGTCCATACTTGCAGATTGGTAAATACTGATTGCTAATTACCAGATTGTTGGCAAAGCCATTGAGAGAGAAGCATGAAAGAATATTGGAGGCCATTGAGAGAGCTTGGAAAGCATACATGGAGGGCAGCTAACTGAATGTATAGAGAAGAAAGCACAATGTCTGCAGCAAGAGACTGGCATAGGCTGTGTAGAGAGACTTCAGAGCACTCGCAGCAAACTCTAGATACATCAACAGACAGGCCTCACATCCAGCATGTGTTACAGGATAGAGACCTGGTGCCTGAACCACAAGCCATCAAGTCCTGCTGTCCTTGATTGATTGATGACTCCCAATACCCAGACAGGGAGAGCAAGGCTGGCATGGACCATTCTGGTGACTCCGGGTTCAGGCAGCAAGGCCAGGGGGTGGTGTCTTCCCATAGACTGCAACCAATCACTGAGCCTGTGAGAGCCTTGGTTACCGTCTCCTCTTGTATACAGCACATATGGGTGTCCCTCTGTAGAATACTGTGTGTGCTCTACAGTCTGTAGTGTGAGCTGCTCTCTATGTATGTAAACTCTACACACTCCTGCATGTGTATATATGTATGCTCTTTAAGGGAGTTATCCAGAGTAAGGGTAGGTTCACACTACGGAATCCGCGAGGATAAGTTCCGGCGGATTCCGTGGCTTGTACCCGTTTATGGTGGCGCGCATATCCGCCGGCTCCATAGACACCATTCTATAGCCGGGCTGATTCCGCTGTCCTCTGAAAGAATAGACGTGTCAGTTCTTTTGACGGAACGCGGAATCAGCCCGGCCATAGAATGGTGTCTATGGCAAAAGCGGAAAGACGCGCCACCACCAACGGGTACGAGCCAGAACGTATCCGTGCTGATTCCGTAGTGTGAATCTACCCTTAGGAAAAGATGGCCACTTTCTTCCAGAGACAGCACCACTCTTGCCTCCAGTTCAGGTGCGGTTTGTAATTAAGCTCTATTCACTTCAATGGAACTGAGTTGCAAAACCAGCACCCAAACTGGAGACGAGTGATGCTGTCTCTTGAAGAAAGTTTTTCTGCCACTGAATAGCCCCTCTAATGTGGCATTGCTTCACCCAAAGTAACAATTGTTAAAAGAATATCACGTCAAAGGTGTCCATAGCCCTTAAAGGGTACTCCGGAGACAAAACAATTATATTGTTTTAATAAAGTTATATTACTTTGAAGGGAGGGGGAGTCTGCCAGACATGATCGCTGTGTCCGCCATTCAGAGAATGTGTGCATTCTGTATAATAAGAGAAAGCGTTCCTTCATATTTTCATGATAATGCTTCCTTGGTACTAAATTTTAAAGGGGTATTCTGCTCAAACATAACTTTCGATAATGTTGCCTGTGGTTAGACTAACAGTTCCTTCCATGCTTCTTGTTATCTATTCAGTCTCCTTCCCCCAGTTCTGATCTGCTGCTTGCTGCTGAAGACACACAAATCTGTGTGTAAGCTTTTCTCTGTCTCCTCCCCCTTCCCTTCTGAGACGGCTGATGTAAACAAGTCCTCTATAAGCAACTTTGCAATGCCTATTGGATTAATCACAGTGTGATCAGCAGCTTGACCTCAGTTTAACCCTCCCAGCATTGCAAAGACACTACAAAGTTGCAGACAAAGCCTGCCAGGGACTTGTTTACAACAGCCGTCTTGGAAGGAAGGGGGAGACAGAGTAAAGCACACACAGATGTTTGTTTTCAGCAGAAAGCCGCAGCTCAGAACTGGGGGAAGGAGACTAAATAGATAATAACAAGTATGGAAGGAACTGTTAGCCTCACCATCGGCAGCAACATATCAAAAGTTATTTTTGAGACTTATATTCACATAAATGTAGTGTTGGGTCTATAGGAGTCCACACTCTTGTAGGAAAAGTAACCACTACGTGATTCAGAGAGGTCGGCTCAGCAGTGGTTGCAAAAACAAAACAAAACACCCTTTACCAATAATGGCTGTGTGACTATTGGTAGCTACAGGACACTGTTCTCCCTGCTTGCTCCCAATGCAGTAGACGGGCAGCACCAAAACAAAGTTGTTGTTGGGTAATGCAGTGTTTATGTAGTATAGGGCCATGTTCCCACTACGTGAGTTCTGTTGTAACAACGGCCGTGATTACTACGGAACTTACGTCGTGCTGCCTTCTAAGGAATCCCGGCCAGAGTGTATACACATAGTATACACTCCGGCCAGAATCCCTAACATGTCAGTTCTATGGCCGTCCGCCAAAAGAAATGACGTCAATTTATTTTGGCGAACGTCTGAATCTGCCCATCCATAGAATGGCGTCTATGGGATGGGCGGATACGTGCGCCGCCGTGAACAGGTACGAGCAACGTAATCCGCCGGAACTTATCCGTGCGGATTCCGTAGTGTGAACCCACCCTGTTTACGTCAGTTTTTTTTTTTTTTTCAACCAAAACCAGGTTGAAAACAGAAACAGGGTAAATCTATAATAAATAGATTTGCCCAATCAGTTGCACTCCTCATTTTAGTTTAAAAACGGACAGAAATACTGTGTGTGTGAACACAGCCTAAACCTGCAGCTGGTTGTGTCCTGCACCGACCATTAGGAGAACACGAGGACTGAAAGTGCAGAACAGAATAGTGCACTGACGTCAAACACAATCGCTTTACAATAGTTTTCTTGCCTCTCTTACCCAAATGTTCCAGTCTCCCTCTTTGTACGAGCGTTTTTGCAATCCAGCGAAATTTCAGAACATCTTTGGCTAATGTAATCCCGAAACTATAAATTCCGTCAGTGTTGACCTAGCAATTCTTACAGTGATCAGCCGCCACTGATTATCTCCCCTTAATATTTAGTGTTATTTATCCTTGAGGGTGCGTTCACACCTACAGGATCTGCAGCAGATCTTCAGCAGATTTGATGCTGTGTTCAGTTATTTAAATGAAATCTGCTGCAGAAAATTAGCTGCAGATCCTGTAGGTGTGAACACACCATTAAGGAGCACATAAAAGAAAAAGAGCTTGTTATGTTTTAATTTAATTAAAACAATTACATTTTAATATAGTTTTATTAAAACACATTCACACTTAAACAGCCGTAAAAATTCTACATCAACGTTGTAAATTTTTGTGCTTTCAATGAGGTTTTCCAGTGGGACTTTCTTTAAAGTTCCCATTGATTTCAGTGGTACCTTAAAGGGGTTATCCAGTGCTACAAAAACATGGCCACTTTCTTTCAGAGACAACACGACTCTTGTCTCCAGTTCAGGTGCAGTTTTCAATTAAGCTCCATTAACTTCAATGGAACTGAGCAGCAAAACCTGCACCCAAGCTGGAGACGAGTGGTGCTGTCTCTGGAGGAAAGTGGCCATGTTTTTATAGCGCTGGATAACCCCGTCGCAGTGGAATCATGCAGAAGTTATGTGCTTGGGCCTTCAGCTAGCAACATGTCAGCAAGATTTGTTAGTTCCGAGACTTCTGTTCACCTTTTTGATTTCTGTCAGGGTCATGAGGTCCATGGTCATATAGACTTTTATGGATTCAGATCACCAACAATGTGTACATCCTGTATTTGTGTAGACATCAAAATATATGGTGATTTTCCATAAAAAAAATGCCCATTACAGGATATAACTGATCTGATGTTTAATGTTTTTTTTTTTTTTTTTTTGTGTTTTTATGCTTTTACTTATACATGTTTGTCTTCCTATTTAATGCAATGAATGAACGTTATTTACTGGTTTGTTCTTGTTTTTTTTTTTCTCCTCTCTCCTATTTCTCTTTCCTTGACAGGCAACATGAAGAAGCGCCTGCTGATGCCTAGCAGGGGTAAGGATTTCAATGTGCCATGTGCACAGACAATCTGCCTTTCTGTGGACTCTCTCACTAGGCTTTGTGTTGTTTGGCTTACAGTGTGTCATTGTCTATGTAATGACGTTCGTGCTTCAGTCAGATCTCATAATCGCTTATTGTCCCATAATAGTTGGTCATCACTAAAGCTGGCCATAGCCTTATTTTCACCCAGCATTTAAAAATGTTTTTTTTTTTTAATATGTCATTTCCTATATGGAATGGTTTGCATTGCCTTCTATAGATTTCAGTGTATGGTTTCCATACACTTTGCTATTTAGTTCAGATTGAACCGTGTAATCCGTAGGTCTATGCCCAGCTTTAGCGTTGTGCCATCATGCTGCGGCTCGGTCCATATTAGAATGTTTTCACTAGTTTTCCAGGCGTTTCTGTACTAACACTCGCAGTATAATACTATTCACTTTGTGCAGTTGTAATATGTTTGGAAGGCAACAAGTATTTTTAGACAAACGTGAGTTAAAGGGGTTATAGGTAGTAACCATCAATATTAGGATATGGGGTGGGGGGTCTACCATCTTCATCATCTATATAAAAGCATCAGTTTTAGGATATGGGGTGGGGGGTCTACCATCATCATCTATATAAAAGCATCAGTTTTAGGATATGGGGTGGGGGGTCTACCATCATCATCATCTATATAAAAGCATCAGTTTTAGATACAGTAATTTATACTTTATGGCTAAATAGAAGCAATGCCCCTGCGTCCACTGATCTAACATGGTTGCTCTGGGTACTGTTTTTGTGGCTGGGAATATCCCTTTAAGCTGGACAGACATGTGGGTCGTTAGCTTTCCGCAAAGCAAGTAATCTCTTTTAATTCCCCTATACACATGTATGCTTTGTTTAGCCTTGTATGCTCCTCTGGCGGCAGGTTTATGTCCCAGAGAACAAAAGGATTGGACGTCTGAAAAGTAACACGCTCAATCCCTCTCTACCATTGGAGAAGTCAATCGACCACCATACGCCCCTTGGCTAGGTCCGTTCCTGGAGGGATATCTGGCTAGTCCTGTGTTTCGAGACTCTCAAATGAGGTTTGAGGGACTCTTTTTGCATATTCAACCACCATACATGTCAGAAATTTTGTTGGGTCTGGATGTTCTGACACCATGTGAGCAGGAGAAAAGAATGTGGTGGAGTTGCATCTCTCCCCGCATGACTGATATAGTCCCGTACTCTTTAATAGGGAGTTTAAGAAGGTATTGGGGTTTTACTGTAACTTCAGAAGACTGGATTATATTGACAAAATTTTCGACGCCAAAGTTACTGGAAGACTGGAGGTTTTTAATAGAAGTAAATTACAAATCTCAGGCACTTTCTGGCACCAGTTGATTTGAAAGAAAAAATTTTGGTGAACAAACCCCTTTAATGAGTGCAGTACTGTGTTGGAAAAGACTTCAGAAGAGAAGGATTTAGGGGTAGTGATTTCTGACAGCCTTAAAATGAGTCACCAGTGCAACCAGGCGGTGGGGAAAGCAAATCGTATGTATGGGTGTATAGCTAGAGGTATAATCAGTAGGAAGAGGGAGATTGTGATACTGCTGTATACAGCTCTGGTGAGGCCACATCTGGAATACTGTGTCCAGTTCTGGAGACCTCACCTAAAAAAGGATATTGATAAAATAGAACGGGTCCAAAGACGGGCTACAAAAATGGTGGAGGGTGTGAGGCATAAACCATATCGGGAAAGACTAAAGGATTTGAATCTGTATAGTCTGGAGAAAAGAAGGGAAAGGGGGGACATGATGGAAACCTTTATATATGTTACAGGACTAAATAAGGTTCAGGAGGGAAGTTTAGTAAAAGACTGGAATCAAGAACAGGAGGACACATTGAGAGGTTAGTTGGGGGAAAGAGCAGAAGCAATGTGAGAAAATATTACTTTACTGAAAGAGTAGTAGATGCTTGGAACAAACTCCCAGCAGGTGTGGTTAGTAAATCTACAATATCTGAAAGTAAACCTGCCTGGGATAAACATATATCTATCCTCAGATAATAAAAAGGGAAATACTAAAAGGGCAGACTAGATGGACCCAGTGGTCTTTTTCTGCCGACAATCTTCTATGTTTCTATGAGTGCAGTGTAGCCCTATGATAGTATCACTCTAGGATCAGGTACCATGGACATTGCACGTGTAATTTGGATGGTTTGACGGATATCATTTTCAGAAGCTTTTTCCATAAAAATATTTCCATAAAGAGAATAGTATTTCAATATCTGCAAAAAAAATGTAGAATACCAATGTATAGCGTATGCAGCGCCATCTTGTGTCCGGTAAACATGCTCCATATATTGTACCCTTAAAGGGGTTTCCCACAAATTTTTGGACAATCCTCAGGATAGGCCATCTTTATCTGAGCTGGGGGTCTAGTACAGTGAATGGAACTGGTAGCAAGTGGCTCTACATGTTGTGTAGTGGGCATGGGGGTTACAGCAGCTCAACTCTAGCTCACAAAAATGAGAATGAGCTGGGGTAACCCAGAATGACCACTATATGGAGGTGTCTGCTTTAGGTTGTGTTAATTGTGTATGAGGACTTCGTGCTTGGTGTAAACCCCTTTCTTCAGCCTTAGGGTGGGTTCACACTACGGAATCCGTGCAGATAAGTATGTAAGCCTATATCATTTACTGTTGTATATCTGTCATATTTCTTCATAGAAGCATTGTATGCTTGCATGCTGAGCGCGAAGTCACTTTACTGTCAGGGGAGAATGCACCAGTAATACTGTGGCTCACCAGTATGGAGCTGCAGGGAACTCTGTGCCACTGTACCATCTCCTGCATACAGCATCTGTATGACTGCATGCCCTGACCTCGGGTCTAATCACCCAAACAGCTTTGGTCACCAGACCCATGGTCAGGACTTGTAGTGATGATGTGGAAACTAAAATGCATCTGTATGAAGCTTGGTTGAAGCTAACCGATGAGGAATAATACAGTAGAAAAATAAAACCAATGTAATAGCCTATATGATTGTAAATCCCTTCATTTATTAAAAATTAACCCTTACCCCCTAAAAAAACTGCTCTAAAGTCTTTAGCCATTAGGTGTCTCACTTCTTTGCAATGTGCCGTTCACTGCCTGTTGTTAGGGTAAATTTGTCTCTAGTAAGAGGCACAGCAAGACAAAATGCAGGAAGTGGGGAGGGGCTCAGCATGTGATATGCTTAGGCGAGAGGAAGCCTGGGCTGTGTATTTGCTAGCAGATCCACACTGTGCCTCAATGGTAAATCAAGGCTTTCCTCTCATCTGTCACCACCCATAAAGTGTAGGATAGCTGTTTTTTTTGTAAATATGAGCACACTTATTACAGTATGTCCACAATGCTGCACTGTAATCTCCCTTGTGTAGTTTCTAAGCAGCAGCAGATCAGTGTAACCCCTTCCTTGCTGTTGCTGTGTCATGTATTTAAGCTCACATAGCACGTTGCAAACCCAGTGCATCGGTAACCCCTTCACCCTCCACATGCTATCTATAGTAGTATGCTGACTAAAACAACCCCTAGCATGGTGCCAGCCTGTTCTAGTGCCCTTTGACTAGAGCTGTGTCCTGGCATAGCAGGGAGGAGTGTGTGTTGTGGTGTGATTGACCAGAGAAGTAAGTAAAAGGAAGTCCAGGTGTGAGTACTGCTGCTAAACAGCCCAGCTCTGGTCCCACCCCATCAAATTAAGTGAATAAGGAATATCTGAGACGTATATAGAGGGGTTAATAACAGCAGAAGGACTAAGGTCGCCTTGTCACCACTCTGAATGCTTAATCTGACAAAGCCATGCACATTTATAAGAAATCTTTTGGAATGACCGGTATACCGATGTACAAGAGTATATTCACTTCTAGCAAATGTGTTGCAGAAATCTTAGTAATGTGTATGGGGTGTATAGAATACCATATGCTTACCATAAAACAGCCCTGGTTAGATGCAAAGAAGTCAAAGGAATTTCTGCAACAGATCCTCTACATGTGAATATACCCTAAAGAGACGCTTCTATGAATTCAGCCATCGGTTAGCGTGAAGTCCAAACGTGACCAGGAACGCAGGTCAAAGGTATCTCCTATTCATTGACATTAAACATTGATGTGAAAACCAAATAGTACGTATATCTTTCTTTCTTTTTATGATTACCTGCGGTCAATGGAAAATGTCCACCTTTACTACTGGCTGCAAATTGATGTCACTAGGCAGATAGATAAACTGTCTAGTAGCAAGAAGTCCAACAGCATCCAAGTGGCGTAATCCTCAAAGCTTTATTGGAGGATCAAGAAAACAGTACAACGTTTCATCTCACATTGAGACCTTTTCAAGTAAGCCGAAACGTTGTACTGTATTCTCTATTGTCCAGTAAAGCTTTGAGGATTACGCCACTTGGATGCTGTTGGACTTCTTGCTACTAGATATCCTGTCCACTTGGGATGGTGGACCAACCATCGTGCATGTGTTTTTTGCTACATTAGGACTCTCTGGGGCTGTTGGACCTCTTTCTTCTTCCGGATAAACTGCCTGGGTGACCTTCTTTGTGTTACTACCTATCTGGACTCCAGCAGTACAGAAGTATGTGTGTAAGCTGGTGGGTAAAGCAAGTCACTCCATCTAAAGGGGAATTCTGGTATGAGAAAATAGTTAAAATAAGTTAAAGGGAAACTCTAAGTACCTTACTTGCTGGTATCTCCCCACAAAACATTGGACGTTGAGGATGAAGGGTCATTTCTTACCTTTGTTTTTGGCACCATTTGCATAATAGTAGGAGTTCAATCCCCATGCTAATAAGTCGTTTAAGTGCACTGAGGGCGGGACTTCTGCCCCCCTGTGTACCAAAATGACTTATTACCATAGGAAATAAACTCTTAAACGGGAATGGTGCTGAGGATGAAGGTTAGAAACTTACCTTCATCCTCTGACCAGCTTCTACATCACCTTGTCATATACAAACATATCTTCACAGGGACATTTAGTGTAGAATGAGGTGTGTTTACATCATGCTGCTTTGTGCTCAGCAATGCCGTAAGCAGAGGAGCAGACAGGGAATACAGCAGCTTTTTGTGTGGAGAGAGAGTGTGCTGTGTACAGCAGTGTTCTTCAGCAGCTCTAGGCAGGGAACTGACAGAGGTGCTGTGGAAAGGGAGTAGGCAGGGTGGGAGAACTGTGATGAACAGTTAAAGGGGTTATCCAGCGCTACAAAAACATGGCCACTTTTCCCCCTACTGTTGTCTCCAGGTCAGGTGTGGTTTGCAATTAAGCTCCATTTACTTCAATGGAACTGAGTTTTAAAACCCCGCCCAAACTGGAGACAGTAGGGGGAAAGTGGCCATGTTTTTGTAGTGCTGGATAACCCCTTTAAGGAAAATGCATTACAGGAACTGTAGTACGGAACAACTACTCAACCAGGAAGTACAGTGATTATCGGACATCAAAAGAGACCCACAAACATACAAGACACATAGGGGGAGATTTATCAAACATGGTGTAAAGTAAAACTGGCTCAGTTGCCCTTAGCAACCAATCAGATTCCACCTTTCATTCCTCACAGACTCTTTGGAAAATAAAAGGTGGAATCTGATTGGTTGCTAGGGGCAACTGAGCCAGTTTCATAACCATGGAACGGAACCATGTTTGATAAGTCTCCCCCATAGATTTTTGTTTTTTTAACCTGACACCAAAGTACCCCTTTAAAAGGAAACCTATTTGAAACTTGCTGCACACTTTGCACACTTCTCACTTTGTACAGGTGATGGTAACCGCAGTTTTATTTAATTTTTTTTTTTTTTTAACAATTGAGCAACTTTTTAAAGTATTGAGTATTGATGGCCAATAAAAATTGTGTTTTATATAATCTTATAACCTCATGTGCCCTAATTTCAACAGTGTTTTTGCTTTCTTGCCCCTGTTCTTGAGAATTTAGTTGATTGACTCCCTAACAGAATAGTTAGGTGGGTGAGAACTTCATTGCAAAGTGGGGTTTGAATACCAGGCTTAAAGAGGTACTCTGATGAAAATACACATTGTCTGATTCAAATCCACAGGTGTCAGAAAGTTACATATATAATTTGTAATGGTTTCTATTTAAAAATCTCAAGTCTTCCAGTACTTATCAGCTGCTGTATGTCCTGCAGGAAGTGGTGTATTATTTCCAGTCTGACACAGTGCTCTCTGCTGCCACCTCTGTCCATGTCAGGAACTGTCCAGAGCAGTAAAGGTTTTCTATGGGGTTTTGCTACTGCTCTGGACAGTTCCTGACATGGAGAGAGGTGGCAGCAGAGAGCACTGTCTCAGACTGGAAAGAATACACCACTTCCTTCAGGACATACAGCAGCTGATATGTACAGAAAAACTTGAGATTTTTAAATAGCAGTAACTTACAAATCTATATAACTTTCTGACACCAGTTGATCGGTTAAAGGAGAAGTCCCACCAATGTTGAAATCTGCAGGCAGGTGGACGTGAAAGTAACAAACAGGTTAACTTGCCCAGCCCCCGTGCCTCGTTTTGGCTGAGCAATTGCCCACTCAACCAGTCAGTGACTGGCAGTGTCCCGCCCCAGTCACTGATTGGCTGAGCAGGCAATAACTCGGCCAGGCCGTGATGTTGCAGGTAGCAGGACCCCGACTGCTGTGTTATGAGGCATGGGGGAAGGGCGAGTTAACTTGCTTGTTATTTTCACATCCACCAATGCCTGCCTGCAGATTTTTTTAGTTGGTGGGACTTCTTTAAGGACTGCGCATCATGTTTAGAAGGGTAGATTCTTGGAGCTCCTAATCACACCACCTTAGCCTCCCCCCCCTTAAAGTCCCCGTCCATTTGACTAGTGGGCAAGAGCTACAAATGTTGGAAACACTGTTGGAATTAGGCTGCCTTTAAACTCCTCTCTGCTTCGGGTGCCTGGAAAAGCTGGATACAGTCCTGGAAAACTCTGCTCTAGGTGCCTGGAAAAGCTGGTTGCAGAGTTCTAAGGCAGCCAGCTGACGGCCAAGCGTAACTAAACGATTTGCTAATACTGTAGATTTGCTAACAGAAATTAGTGCAATCCTTTGTTGCTTATCTTTATTATAAGTAAGTGTGCTCCTGTGCTTTAATATAGTATTTACAGGAAGAACCCTCATACCATTTCACTTGACACTTTTTTGAGCTCCTCCCTTGACCATTGACTTGACCCCAGAAGCCCTGATATATTCTGTATGTAGTCTTATTTAGGCAGTAAGGGGCCTCCCCTCTTTATACAGATATGGAATATCCACAGCGTATGTGACCCATAGGGAGGGGAGTTCCTTAAACCCAAGGCGATCAGGGTTAGGGTTAGAGGTGGAGAGGTGGCCGTGCATTGGAGTGAATGTTTGTTATGGGCATAATTTCTGCCACCCTCAATTTCCTCCCTGACAGTAGAAGTTGATATAACGTTGACCAAATCTCAGCTGCATGGTGCCTTTATTGTATTCTATGACCTGGACTTTTAGCTTGCTTAAAGGGGTTGTCCAGGGGGAACAAAAAGCACAGCTAAATTCTTGGAAAAACAGCACCATCCCTGTCCTCAGGTTGTGTGTGGTATTACAGCTCATCACCATTCACAGTAAGATAAAATGAATGATAGCTTTTCAATATGTATTGGACCCAAAAATTGATTCTTTTGAAAAACACACATCCCTCATATAGCTACACTGATGGAAAATTAAAAAGTTATGGCTGAAAATGCTAAATAAATTGCCATCTACAGAAAGCCAAAGGAGGCTGTGGAATGATCATTCCTACGCCATGTTTGCCTATGCATATTCCCCCAAGACGTTCATGTCCATGGATAAGACCCCAATATAAGATGAGGTCAACCCTCTTACTCTGGTTTCATTTTCATTGGTGGACCGTGTCACCTAGCGGGGCTTCACAGTAGTTGAGTCCCATCTCTCAGCTGGGGAAAGAACCCAACTGCTGTGAATAGCCACCTAGGTGAAACTGTCCACTGATGATGGTTCTACTATACTTGCACCCCAGGGGCTCTGCAAATGCAATATAGCATCCAAAAACCATTCCAGCAAGATGTTTGCCCTGGAATCACAATTGGCGCCCCATCTATTTTATGCTTGCCTCTTCCCATCCCACCCTGTGTGACATACAGGGCTCAGCACTGAAAGCCAAGCCCTGTACATCATGCATTTGCAGGAAAGGGAGGGAGAGAAGGTGTGCATACTGTGGCTCAGCAGCATCTCCTTGACACTTGAGCTCTACCCCATTGACTTAAAAGAAACCTGAGACTTTGAAAATGCTATGAAAGCAACCAGATCAGGTTATTGCAGTCCGTTTAACAGGTCCGGTTACTTTTAATGTACACAAAAAGTTTTCAACCACGTTTTTGTGTGTGCCAAAAAAAAAAAAAAAAATCCTGTACATGTGAACGCACCATAAGGAAGTGAATGCATATCTCTAGTTTGGAAAATTTCCCTATTTATGCCATGGACATGTGTTGGCCAGAGGCTCTGGTTGTAGAAAGAAAATGGGAGACTTATCGAGCAGTCTTTTAGCAATAATGTTTCAACCAATCACAGCTCAGCTTTCAGTTTACCAGAGATCATGAATATTTGAAAGCTGAGCTGTGATTGGTTGCTATGGGCAACATAGATGGTTCACACTGTAAGGGCCCCATGATATGGAGTTAATATCTACTGATTTGGGCAGATATGGCTCCATGTAATAAAGACAACCATCGGCTGTTGGCCACACATCACTACATGTAATAGTGATATGTAGCCAGCAACTGATGAATGTGTGAAGAAGAAAAGAAAAAAAAAAAAAAAAAATATATATATATATATATATATATATATATATATATATATATACACACACACATACAGCCCTTGCTGCACAATCATTGAGCCATTTAATAGGCCCTGTAAGTGAGCGCCCATCTAGCAGATCAGCACTTACTGCACTAATATGGCCCTAAGACTGATAAATCGACCATTTTTTTTATACTTCTTACTTAGAAAATCACCCAGCTTCCATGATGACGCAGCAATGTTGAATGCACCAAGTAAGAAGCCCAAACTTGAGGTGAAATCTACCGCCATGACTAACCCTAGGGGCCTACTGTAGCTGTTCAGTCCCTGACATTTTAGCAAAATCACCAGGACGGTCCCTGGTAGCTCAGGACTGCACCTCCCACTTGTATTGATCATTAACTGGGGTGAACAGAAGCCTCCAGGGACCACCCCAAATAATTATGGTTCGGGCAGCATGAAAGTGATGACAGTGAAGCCCACATTAACAAACCGGGGCAACCTGATATATTAGAACCCTGGCAAACCAAATTGTGGGGTTCACTAGCCACTGTGTGATGGACCCAATGTTGTATTGTGGCCTTTGTTATAAATTCATGCCACTAGAGCCTGAAGACTTCATGTAATACCCTACTACTTTAGAGCGACTCTGTACCCACAATCTGACCCCCCCCCCCCCCCCCCCCAAACCACTTGTACCTTCGGATAGCTGCTTTTAATCCTTTTAATCTGTCATAAAAAAACAACTTTTAGACTTGCAGCCCCGTGCCAAACGGGAGTATCTGTGCCGTAATTTTGCACAACCTCTCCGTCCCTCCTCCCCACCCTCTTCATCATTAGGAATGCTCCAGGCAGATTGCCTCCTATTCCCCACCTGTTTAGCCTGGCACATGGGCTGGATCGTTAAGGCACCTGTGCAATGTTCAGCATGGAGAAAATGTTCCAGTGGCATTCCTAATGATGAAGAGGGAGGGGAGGAGGGACGGAGGGGGTGGTGTAAAGTTAGGGCACAGCTACTCCCGTAGGGCACAGGGCTGCAAGTTTAAAAGTTGTTTTTAGGACAATAACTGCATCACCTGCCGAACGGACCACAGGACAGATCTTGGATTAAAACCAGCTATCCGAAGGTACAAGTGGTTTGGAAGGGGTACAGAGTCGCTTTAAAGGTCTTATTTAGTCATCATCTACTACGTCCTTTGGGTCATCTTTGGCCTTGCCCAGCGCTATTTCATTATATTTATATTTTATTATTTGATGGTGGACATTATAGAGCAGTACTCAGTAGTGTAAGTAGTGAATAAAGCCCTGGAGTGAGATATAACACCAATCACAAGCTACTCGAACCTCCCCTCTTTATAGGCTTATAAGGGGAACTGTAACTGATCCCTCATCCCTTTGAGTAGTCTAACTACTATACTATATTACACAAACCCAGCCTAGATTCTAATATAAATAAATAAAATATATATATATATATTCCTATACAGATGGAAATACTGTGTTGGTACCATTGTATCTGCACTATAGATGAGCGCATGCTCAAGTTTGATTGTTCGGCATTTGATTACCGGTGGCTGAAGAAGTTGGGTGCAACCCTAAGGCTGAACATGGATAGGCCAGAGGCTGTCTCCATGTTTTCCCGGACTCCCTAGGGCTGCATCCAACTTCTTCATCCACTGGTAGTCAAATACAGAACAATCAGGCTCAAGTTGTACTCATTGTGTCATTGATCGTTATGGGGGCATACAGGTGAATGAACCTAATATAGGACGTATAGCATTGACTTTCTTTGCTCTGGACGTAGACCCCGCTTGCTTGCTGTTTGGTAGTGATTAGTGCTGGTAGGATTGATCACTAACTGGTGTATTATTATGTACTCTCTTGTACACGGTGCAGTATATGTTGTGTTATTTTTTTTACAGTGTTTGAAATGTTTGTGAATTGAAAATTGCAGAAAGTACTCGGAAACAATGTCTTACCAAATCTATTTTTTTCATGTTTGTTAGGTATTCCTAACCATGGACAAACCAGACAAATGGTAAGATAATGTTCATTTAAAGAGACAACAAAAAAAAAACCTCCAATGCAGATAGCGGCTAGTAGATCGGTGCATCACCAGTTCAGCACACGGCACATTATTTTTGTATGTTTTGACATTTTTTCGGTTCTGTTTTATTACCAGTTGAGGATACAAGGGTTCCCGATGTTATGGGTGATTTAGCGTGTTGCCTTTTTTTTTTTTCTTTACCTCATTACATAGACATTTTTTTTTTTATATACCAATATATCAATGTTTTGGAGGACAGTGTGTTGCCCATGTGTGATATAGCTGACAATGTGCTTCTGTTTCAAAGACTACTGCTAAAACAGTTCATACACACCCCAAACCCACCAATGTTGGCAGGACTGGCTAGTTGTGGCCTGTATAGCAACTACTGCTGCCCAACTGTTCAGGAGGAGAAAAGCTGCTGCCAGAGGCATCTAGCGGCTTATCTTCTCTCTCATCATTGAGGGACCATTGAATATGCATCATGTGTATGGTGGGGATAGTTGTTGGGCAGCCGAGCATTAAACCAACAGCTGTGTGTTTAAAGGCATCTTAAAGGGAGCCGGTCATGTCTTCTCCACCCACCCTTGTACCTTATAGTTGCAGGGCACAGGGCTCAGTTGCCGTACCTAGTAGTCAGTGGCAGGGCAGTATTTTCAAAATAACACTTTTTTCCCCCTCTGCTGCAGGTAGGAAGCCATGTGGGCCGAGCCGCATTAGCATGTAGTCACATTGCCTCCGCCTCCCTCTCAGCCACTCACAGAGTGCTAGCAACTTAAAGGGGTTGTCTGGGGAGCAGAACACAGATGAAGGCTTCTGCTCCCATATGCTTACTTTCTGAGACATGAAGGGGTGGGTCTAAATTGCAATCATCACATGTGGGTGAAATCACACCCACCCGCTGACTACGTCCAATGTGGCGGCAACACTGTGAAGCTATTGGACATCGCGTGCAGGTGATGATCGGGACTTAGACCCACCCCTTCTATGTTTTGGAAGGGCGGGGTAAAAGCTGGCTTCTGCTCCTCGGACAATGGATAATGCAAAGCCCAACATTGATTGTGTCCGTCAAGTAACAGTGGCTGAGAAGAGGGCAGAGGTAGCAGACTACATGCACATGCAACTCTGCGCCCATGCTTACTGAGCTCCAAGAGTTCCCCCCGCCACTGACTATCACTGCTGAAACGAGGGACGTGATTAGTTCCTTTTAGCATTTAGTCTAGGGCTACATTTCTAACTTCTATCACCTTCAGCTTTGGTGTTACCATCTGCATATAAAGGTACCCGAACACATGTGAACGCGTCTGTATTAAAGGAGAAATCCAGCTGGGAAGTAAAAACTCGTTACGGGCAGGGGGTGGGGAATAAAAAACAAGTTATAGTCACCTGTCCAAGTGCCCACGCAGAGCCACATCCGGCTCCTGGACCCCACCGGCTGTCTTCTAAGCTCCCCGCTGGCTATGTCACGACCCAGCTGACGCATGTCAGTGACTTGGAGAGAACACCGCTGCAGTCACTGATTGGCTGAGCAGGCTAAATCCCACCAGTCTGTGACGTGGATCCTGGCTCCTGATGTACCCAGAACGGGGGAGAACATGGGTCTGGGAGCTCCGTGATGTGGCGCAGCGTGGGCACTGAGAGTGGTAAGCATAGTGTCTTTTTTTTTTTTTTTTTCCCCCACCCCCATCCCGCGGCAGACCTCTCCTGTGATTGGTTGGAACATTTAATTCAGCCGCCACGCTCTAGAAAGAAGTTGGCCGTGTTTGAAATTTTCGGCCACCTGCTTGACAAAGGATCTCGTATTCTAGAACGATCTTTGATACCTGAACAATCGTTCGGGAAAGAATGTCTTCAGATTGTTCCCATTTGTCCGTCATCCTCTGTCGTGGAGCATAGATGGGGACTTAAAACAACTGTAATGGAGGCCCCTGGACCCACCCAGTGTAATACGTAGGGTCAGCAAAAGAAAAGAAATTCCACCTCCTCTCCAAAGTTTATAGCGGTGATCATCTTTACTAAAATATGGCTGTAATTGGGAGGTCACTATTTTAAATTTAATGTGCCCCATTGAAGTCAGTAGGAAATTGGATGGCAGTGCACACACCATATAAAATAATGGCGGTTTATCTCCCCAAAACCCTCCAAAATTATCGGTGGACGGTCAGGAGAACCCCAGACACCTTAGACTGGAGTCGCTCTAAGGTGTACGGGGACCTTTAATAGAGCAGCCGATATTAGTTGGGTTTTTTCCGTATTTTATCTTTTCCACCTTGCCTTCTAGAAGCTGTAACTTTATTATATTAACCAATTGTAGTGTCACCACAAAATGTATTGTCAAATGGGAAAAAAGTTGGGAAGTAGAAAAATTTTTTGCAAGTTTTGTGGGCTTTTGTTTGGCATTTTATTTTGTTTGAAACCATTTACAGGGGGGGATTAAAGGGGTTGTCCAGCGAAAATCTTTTTCTTTCAAATCAACTGGTGTCAGAAAGTTATATAGATTTGTACTTTACTTAAAAAATCCCGTCTTCCCTTACTTATCAGCTACTATATGTCCTGCAGGAAATGTTTTATTTTCAGTCTGACACAATGCTCTTTGCTGACATCTCTGGCCGAGACAGGAACTGTCCAGAGCAGAAGAGGTTTTTTATGGGAATTCATAGAAAACCAAGACAGATTTCCTGCAGGACATACAGCAGCTGATAAGTATGGGAAGACTTGAGATTTTTTTAACAGAAGTAAATTACAAATCTATATAACTTTCTGACAACAGTTGATTTGAAAGAAAAAGATTTTCACTGGATAACCCCTTTAATACTATATTTTATATTCTATAATTATATTTTAAGAATTTGGACAGTTTTACAAACAGCATTACCTAATATGTTTATTTTTATTTGGTCCACTCACTGTGTAGTGTAGGCATCGAAGAGCTGATGTTTTGGGTGTCCTACCCCATGATCAGTCTATTTTGCCTGGGAAAACTCTTTAAGTACCCCTAAGCAATGTAAGAAATCTTTAATGCGTAGTATTAGTCAGTTAGGTCAGTGCTCTGCTGGTAACTCACTCTGCAGTGTTACATGGCTTGTACAGAAGACTACTAAAGTGTACAGTTAAATCAATACAATAAAATACAGAACAGTACTAGTAGTTAACCCTGTCCCTCCAGCATGCCCTTAGTAGGTAGTTACCATCCTCCCCCCCAGCATGCCCCTAGTAGGTAGTTACCATCCTCCCCCCCCCCAGCATGCCCCTAGTAGGTAGTTACCCTCCTCCCTCCAGCATGCCCCTAGTAGGTAATTACCACCCTCCCTCCAGAATGCCCCTAGTAGGTAGTTACCCTCCTCCCTCCAGCATGCCCCTAGTAGGTAGTTACCACCCTCCCTCCAGAATGCCCCTAGTAGATAGTTACCACCCTCCCTCCAGCATGCCCCTAGTAGGTAATTACCACCCTCCCTCCAGAATGCCCCTAGTAGGTAGTTACCACCCTCCCTCCAGAATGCCCCTAGTAGATAGTTACCACCCTCCCTCCAGAATGCCCTTAGTAGGTAGTTACCATCCTCCCCCCCAGCATGCCCCTAGTAGGTAATTACCACCTTCCCTCCAGCATGCCCCTAGTAGGTAATTACCACCCTCCCTCCAGAATGCCCCTAGTAGATAGTTACCACCCTCCCTCCAGCATGCCCCTAGTAGGTAATTACCACCCTCCCTCCAGAATGCCCCTAGTATAGTTACCACCCTCCCTCCAGAATGCCCCTAGTAGGTAGTTACCACCCTCCCTCCAGAATGCCCCTAGTAGATAGTTACCACCCTCCCTCCAGAATGCCCCTAGTAGGTAGTTACCCTCCTCCCTCCAGCATGCCCCTAGTAGGTAGTTACCACCCTCCCTCCAGAATGCCCCTAGTAGATAGTTACCACCCTCCCTCCAGAATGCCCCTAGTAGATAGCTACCACCCTCCCTCCAGAATGCCCCTAGTAGATAGTTACCACCCTCCCTCCAGAATGCCCCTAGTAGGCACTATTCCCCCCTCCCTTCCCCCCCAGGCAGGAGTTCCCTAGTAGGTGGTAAAATCCCAAACATCCAGCTCACCTCTCCTCCACTCCAGCCCTGGCAGGGTCCTCTCCGATCAGCTGTAGTCTGTCCCAGAGTGGTGCAGGTCCTCTGTTTCAGCCATGCGCAATGAGTGACATCATCACGCACAGCCCACAGAAGTTGTGCACCGGCCCTGGTAGACACTACAGGAGGAGTCAGGATGCCAGGAGGAGGGAAGAGTCAGACAAGCGGCACGTACAATGCAATCGAGTTAAAACACATGCTAAAAATGAGTTCTGAACAAACGTTTGAGTTTTGACTGTTACTTCTGGGAAAATTTTTGTTTGAGTTCCAAAAAGTTTGAGCTCTGAAGCGTTCAAAAACCGAGGTATTACTGTATGTTTTTAATGTATGGGGGCAATTGATGGTGCAATAGTAGGTAACTCAGTCAGCTAAACTAATATCTCTATTTGTTGTATCTTTTGTACTGCTTAGTCCCCCATCACTCCTTGGTTTGTTTTTTTGAAGTGTCCCTATAATTCTGTGCTGCTTATCAATCTGGCCTTAAAGGGAACTTGTCATCTTTTTCCTGCTGCCCTGAATACAGTTCATTGGGGTGGTCCCTGGTGGTTTTTCTTGGTCCTGCTGTAGAGATCTATCATCCAAGGCTGCTGGGCGGCTAGAGGAAAGCTTCTGGAGACAGCCCTAAGGACTTGGTTCAGGCACCATGAAAGTGGTGGTAGGTTCCCTTTAAGATGCAGAGAGCACACTGGGCAATATAGTTGCTCACACACAACAAGTGATGTCCATAGAGTCTTAAAGGAAATCTGTCAGCTGCGGTTAACATTCCAAACTGCTGACACTGCTAGATGCCGTTAGGTTAAGAACACACATGGTGCCTTTTTTTTTTTTTTTAAATGTATGCGTGTGCTTCCGAAATGTAGAAATATACTTTTATTCTATAGCATGAAGAGTCGTTCGTGAACTCCTGAAGTGACGCAAGCTTTAAAACGCCTCTTTACTTCCTTTTCCATACTTGAACCTGCTAAGAACCCAGTTTCCAGGTGTCAATGAAGCAGGGAAGGGGAGCGAGGAGACAGTCCAGCTTGTAGCTATTCAGGAGCTCGGGAAAGCCTCTTTCACTCTGAATTCTATAGAATAAAAGCACAGACAGATATAGCAGTGTCAGCAGTTTGGAGTGTTCCCTTTCAGCATTGTATGACAACTTTAGTACTGCCCTGTTCAGTGTGCGTTCTGCATCTCTACACATCTAGTCTTTGACCAGGTCGGGGGAAAGAATTATAAGGCTCTTAACCTTTCTCAGTGACTGCTATTTACATGAATAACACTGCCATATAATCACTGAATATTACCACCGCATTGGGACTGAATAGTACTGCCATGCTGGGGCTGAATAAGGCGACTTTCACACATTTGGGGGGGTTCCACTTTCCTGTAATTGTCGTGTAACAAAAATTAGGCGGGGAACCCAGCACACTTGAGAAGAGAAATATCTTGAAGGAAATGTTAAATCTTTCTTGTGACAGGGTTCATCCTATGTTTTAGGATTTCTGCTGCATATGAGGCAGTACCAGCGGTTTGTGGGTGGCTACATGCTGGTACAGAGTTGATTTAAAAGGAACCTCAGCAGCTTTTCAAAGATACATTCCTGGCAGTGTGATGTAGGCCGTGTTTGTATAAGTGTGTCTGAGTAATATGTTTTTTAGATATTAAACATTGATGCCTGTGTTGTATGTAACAGATATTAGGAATCACTGAGGGAGTTACACAGCAGCCAGGAGTCATCTCTCCCCCAGCTGCAAGCACGCCGTCTGATGATTGACAGCTGAGGGTTGCCAATCATCAGACAGGAGGCGTGCTTGCAGCACAGATTTAAAAAAAAAAAAAAAATCTTATGATTTTCAGACTTTCTAATATTTCAGAAGAAACAATTGATTTGCATCCTAGTGTTACTAGTGTATTCAGATAAACCCTTGTGGCGTTTGTTACCTGTACTTGCACTTAGTTTTTGTTACATGTTCTTCACATTCTCACATTTTGCTTTGCTTTTCATGTTACTTTTTATTTTATTGCTTCTGGTCTGTACTGAAAGGTTTGCCATGTTTTTATTGCCTGTCATCCCCAATCCTTCTCAGTACACAACTGTGTTATTTATTGTTTTTCTATATATCATTTAATCCTACAGCTGCATGATTGTTTTATTCATCCTTCTCCTGCTTCCTGTATAACCTTAAGAGGCAGTGTACTGTATAGCACAGTGTTCTCCAACCAGTTGCCCAGAGCCCCATGTGACTCACCAGCTATGGGCAGCTTTAAAGGGATATTCTCTGCATCTGCTTCCAGTTCATATCAAGGAGCCAGAGGAACTAAAGAATGAAGGGATTTGGTTTGCTTTTTGCCAACGTTTTAGGTTCCACCCTTTGACCTGCCTCGTGACCATGCTCGAGGACATTGGAAACAAGCCATATAATGTTAATATGTGCCCATAGGGGTGGTACTACAGTTAAGGGGTGTAAAATGGAGGCAGGTCAGGCTTGAAACTGGCAGAAAGCAAGCTGAACGTCTTTGTTCTGTTGCCCTCCTGTCTTCTCGTCACAAACTACAGAGGGAAGCAGTGAGAGTGTATCGATGCCCAGCGGACTACTGAGCTTCAGGCTGGGGATCCATGGGTGCAAGAGTTTTGGAAAGCTTATATTTCTCTAGTAAACATATATAACAAATGTATAACTCAAGGAAAGCTACTGTTTAAGAAGTTTTTTTTTTTTTTTTTTTTTTTTTTACAACATAGCCCTTTAAGTTATACCCCAGTAGCACCTGAACTGACAAAGTATTTGTGGCACTTTACCCTAGGGCCAAAACCATATTATGAGAAGGTAACCCTAGGGTAAGATACATTTGACTCAATTACATCTTTAATAGATTCTATCCCATTTACTATCACGTGTGGCTGAACACATGGTGGCGGGAACCTCTGGTGTAGCACATAAAGCTTCATGTAACTGCTTGGATGTTTATATACTCAGTACTCTGAGATCCTGGGGTGGAGGAGAAGTAGACAGAGGGTCTGCAGGGGTATGTTCTACAGATATTTGTGTATGGAGTCATGGCAGCGAGATGGTTAGCTTTTAAATATTACAAGCATGGAGTTATAGTTAGCATAACCAGTATGAAAAATAGCATTATAGCAATGTCAGGTATTGCCCTCTGAACTTGTAAAAATGGGTGGAGTTCTTTTATTTCCTAGGTTAACTTGTTGATAAAGATATATAAATTTAGAGAATGTAATTTTTGTACTCTTATAAATAAGACCTTAAAGGAGCACTCCAGAGGGAAAAAAAATGTTTTTAAATCAACTGGTGTCAGAAAGTTATACAGATTTGTAAATTTCTTCTATTAAAAAAAAAAAAAACCAGTACCTATCAGCTGCTGTATGTCCTGCAGGAAGTGGTATTTTCTCTCCGATCTGACACACGTGCTCTCTGATGCCATCTCTGTCTATGTCAGAAACTGTCCAGAGCAGGACAGGTTTTCTGTGAGGATTTGCTGCTGCTCTGGAGAGTTCCTGACATGGACAGAGGTGGCAGCAGAGAGCACTGTGTCAGACTGGAGAAAATACACCACTTCCTGTAGGACATACAGCAGCTGATAAGTACTGGAAGACTGGAGATTTTTTTAATAGACCTAATTTTAAAATCGATATACCTTTCTGACCAGAGTTGAAAACATTTTTTATTTCTCCGGATTACCCCTTTATTGCTTCCAGGTATTTATTTTCTAGTGCTTGGGTCTAATAAATGTCACCAGGATTTTAGAATTGTGTTCTTCTTGTCTTTGTTCACAAGGGACCAAACCGAAACTTACTGCTCAATGGGAAATCCTACCCAGCAAAGGTCAGATTAATCCGAGGTGGCTGTCTGCCTCCAGTCAAGAGGAGGCAGATGAACTGGATTGATGCACCCGATGATGTTTTTTATATGGCGACAGAAGAAACAAGGTAGGATTTCCAAGAGGCAGCTGCATAGAAGCCATAGGCTGCTCACATTACAGTTAGCGCAAACTTTATTATACTAAACCTATTACTATACATATGTGGGTTTAATTTTCATGGAACTATAACACTATAGAACTCTGGTAGAGAGTGTATTTCCTATCTCATCCATGAAAAAAGTGTTACATTCAGCTGTGGGCTTGTCAGCCGGCTGCCTGGAAAAGCTGGATGCTGTGTTTCCTACGACTGCATGCAGCTTTTCCATGCACCTAGAGAGGAGCTCAAAGGCAGCTGGCAGACAAGCCAATGGCCGAGCATAAGGAAGCGCTTTACTTCGTTCATACTGTAGATTTACTCATATCTAGCGCCCAAAACAGTATACAGTATTCTATGGATCATCCAATTGAGTAATGATTTATTTTGATAGTTGGATGACTATATTTATTTTGCTTTAAATAGTAATTAAAAAAAAATAATCAGTTTTTGCAAAACAAAAACACTTTTTTAGCGTACACAAAAATGCGTTGAACTTGTTTTTGTGTATACCAAAAAAAGGCATTTTGATTTTTTTTTTCTTAATTATAAGACTACGAATGCACACACAAATACCTGTTTTTTTTGTAAAAAAAAATAAAGATAAAAAAAGGTGAAAGTAGTGTGAACGCAGACTTTATGTATATGCGACCTTACTGTCACAATTATTTTTCTCAAAATAAGAATATATATATATATATATATATATATATATATATATAATTTTATTCAGATATAACTGCAAGGCTATGCTCACACAATCCAAGAGGGGGTGTTAAAAAAAAAAATTAAAAAAAAATCGCATGTGATATGCTTCCTGTTGTTTTCCATGGAAATATGTGCCATAGTTTAAACTGCAACTAACAGTGCCCAATGAATAGAAATTCAGTCCTTACCCATCCCAGACATGTTTCTCAAGTAACTGAAATCATCAGGGGACTTTCTTCTGTTGCACACCTGTCCCCAGGTTGTGTATTGTATAAGGCTAACCCTTCATTTTTAGGTTTACCACTATATATAGCTACATCTGCAGGTTTGACAATGGCACATATCGCCATGTACTGCTAGTATAGATCAGGTTGACACCATGGGCCAAATAACTAATAAGCTAGTATGATGTGACGATGGGAGAGGACAGATAGTCTACAGTGTGTAACATTCTTTACATTCTAGGAAAGCCCGCAAACTGCTCTCATCCTCTGAAACCAAGCGAGCTGCCAGACGGCCTTACAGACACATAGTCATCTGCCAGTCACAAGCGGGACTTCCTGTGCGACACCCTGTCAACGATGAGCCCATTGTTATCGAGGACTAATCTCTACCCCATGTTTCTTCTCAGAACAATACTTGACTTTTACAGTATGAGGAAAAACTTTTGCAGCTCTTTGCATCTTTTAAAGGATTCCATGCTTTGTATAAGCGTTCTGCGCTCAAGACTTGTTACCCTTTGGTCATTTTTTGTTAACCAGTCATTCCCTTTGAACGTTTAGACTCTGACTTTGTTTTCCCTCTTTATTGTTATTTGGGATCTAAGCGACTGGCGTTGCCGACTGAACTTGGGAACCGAAGTCGAAAAAAGGGACAATTGGACGGATCTTGTTTCGTGTTTAATTTCATTTAAATTGCAGATAGGATGCAAAAACTTTGTACACTTGAAACAATGTATCATTGCTGATGCCTTTCTTTTTACAAGATGTGTCATTTTACTTTTTGAAAGTGCCATTTATTGTTTTTTTTTTTTTTCTTATTGCAGTTATAGACTGAATGAAGAATCTGTAACTTATGAAGTTTACTTTCGAGGTCTGACCAGACATAAATGTGCTTCTTGTGAAATGGATTTAAAGTTCAAAAAAATTAAAATGTTTCCATACGTAATCTAGTCATTTAGTGATCAAGTCAATAGATTTACGCAAACATCAGGCCAGAATTTTATAGTACGTCTATTAAAATTTCTTGGTTACCAGAGATGAGCGAATTTACAGTAATAATGAAATCCAGCGCTTCATTGTCTCTCTAACCTGCTCACCGACTGGCTGCCTTCTGACTGCCGCTCCTTGCCGGGTGCCTGGAAAAGCTGCTCCCAGTTTCCCAGGACTGGATCCAGATTTTCTAGACACCCCGGAACAAGCGGCAGTGAGTTACAAGGCAGCAGCTGATTGCAAAAATAATGAAGCACTTCGCTTTATTATTACTGTAAATTCACTCATCTCCAGTAGTTTGTCTGCAGGTACAAAGCTGTAACCAGGGACAGATAGCCAATTTGTTGAAAGAACAATTGATACCTAGCTCTTAGTGAACGGCTGTTTGCAAAGTTATAAAATCATGTCTTCCTTCTAAGCTCAAGAGTCCTAGAGGCTGGGCTGAGCTGCAGCATGCACACTTCCCCTTTAGAGCTCAGTGCAGGAAGCCAGACTGTACAGCACGGACAGGAAATCTTAAGCCCTCCAGCTGTTGCAAAACTACAATTTCCAACATGCCAAAACTTTGTCTGTCCAGACACGATGGGAGATGTAGTTTTACAACAGTTGGGGGGGGGGGGGGGGGGCGAAGGTTCCCCATCCCTGCTGTAGCTCAGACATCCCTCTCCAGGTCACCAATGGCCAGGTTTGCCACCACAAGACTGGCCTGACCACTGGTCCAATGACTCAAACGAACAGCTGTGAGTCCAGGTCATTGAAAACACAGTTGGGCCAGGATCTGTAGTGGTAATACAGATGCCTATATAATACCTGCGTGTAACCGGCATATATCATGTTTTCACATATATTAATTACAACTTTGATGAAATGTTTCTGAAAAACACACAATGATACCCAGCGTGAGTACTGTCAGTAAATTTTATTTAAAGGGAAGAGTTCAGAGATATTTATGGGAAATATGAACATTTTAGGTGTAAAGGCTTTTTTTTTTTTTTTGCACCTTTACTGCTACAACAGCCTAACTATCAATCCATCACTGTAAAAAGGTTTATTCCTGGTAAATTACAGCACAACAGTTTGCGTTACCATAGATGTGGATGACTTGCAGCGTGATCTCACACGTTTACTGCCAGAAATATTTCAGCGTAAACCATAATAAAACTGCGCCGGAAATACATGTATGGAAGTTGTATGAGATGAGAAAAATATAAAAACATGGCTGCTTTATTCCAGAAAAAGCACTGCAATTGTCCATAAGCTACTTGGTATTACTATCCGTGCAAAGCTGCAATACCAGACCCCAGCCAATGGACATGGGCAGCGCCATTTCTACAAAGCAGCAGGGCGGTTTCGAGCCCCCTTCAACCATAATAAGTTTTGTTAACAGATTCTTAAGTACGTACAGTCATGGAAAATGGTGATTTAGTTCCCTTTAAGGATAACCGTTATGTGGGAGTGACTTTGCTGGTGGTTAAATTCTGTCATCACACTGCAATCCATCAAAGATCATGCCTGCGGTATGCCCTCTGGTGTGGCGTTTCACGCTACAGTCCTGTAAGATTATGCAATAATCCTTATATAAAAGCTTTGGATGTGTACAAACTCACGGCATACAGCATCAATCTTTTTTTATTTTTGTTACGCTTTAGATGTCCATTCTTCAGAAAATGTAATGTCATCCAGTGGCGGCGTTGCCTTGTTACATTCAAATTAGCAATTCCTTAAAAAGGTAGAGAACACAATGGGACACGTGCTGATGCAAACCTGTGAACAGACACACCGCCAAAACAGAAGGCTCCTCCGGAGTCATGAGCAGGCGACTTCTTACCAATGCGGGTTAATCAGTTTATTGCGTCAGTGGTTTATAGAACATCCTGTGAGATCTGAAAATGTTGGACATGAACCACCAGACCCTACTGACACATTAGTGTCTGAGGGACTGCCATGGGTACGCTACTGGCTCCTTGTACGCCATTTTCATGAATTTCCAGGTATTCTGGTGATTGTGCAGGACCCACAAAGCATTAAAAAGAGAGTGAGTACTTGTATTAGCCTAAAAGTACGAACTACGTCTAATTCTATACGAAGTGGAGTGTCAATCGGTGAGCACGAGGAATTCAGTGGTTTCGTCAACAGAAGTAGAAATAAAGTTTCCATATATGAATAAACCCTCACACTGTTAAATATAAATATAGAAAGTATAAATAGGGGGCAATTATTTTCGCATTTACTGACGCCAAATCTTTCCTTATGCTTCAAACCAAGCAGTAAGGTAGGTGGTCTCCTGATGTGTTATAACAGGAATCCCCCAATCTGTGGCTCTCGAACTGTTGTAAAACTACAATCACAACCATGACGGTTGGAGGGCCACAGATTGGAGGAAGACTGATCAAGTAACAGCTGGGCGATAGGATCTGTTACTGCGAAAGAGTATTAGCAAAGTGCAAAACCGCTTACAGCAAGTAGCGGTTTATCGTTCGCCGCCTACATGAGGCCTGCGCAGAATC
Organism: Dendropsophus ebraccatus; assembly: GCF_027789765.1. Taxonomy (NCBI): domain Eukaryota; kingdom Metazoa; phylum Chordata; class Amphibia; order Anura; family Hylidae; genus Dendropsophus; species Dendropsophus ebraccatus. Next base: position 16,656,601 of record NC_091466.1, on the reverse strand, counting down.
TCAAGCTCACACTGCTCTAGTGGAGGTCACCGTTCCCTTAAATGTCTCTTGAAACGAGTTATTTATTACACTGGGACCAAACTCTGTTAAAGTCAATGTTAGTTTTTACATTTATTATTTCAGGTCTATCTGTTCTGGTTCATTTACCTGCGGCCACCACTAGGGGAGCTGGTGACCTAACTGCCTTTAGGTATATAAACATTTAAACTGCTCCCCCTACAGGTGGCGGGAAGTAGCCTAAATTTTTTGTTTTGTTTTGTTTCTTATACCAGAAAATACAGCTTTTAATGTATATTCTGAACTATGACCCTATCTAAAAAGGGAGGGAACACTTACCTCATCTACAGCTATGCAGAGAATCTGTCAGATTTTTTTTATTCTTACTTTATTACATAGTGCATTGTGCTGGCATTATAGCATGACTACAACTATTATAGCCATAAGAAGCTCTCACTGCATGTGGTGTAGGGAAAGCCTGATCTCCTGACAGCTTCCCTTTCCTCCATCACTCACTAGTTATTCATCTAGCATCTAACACCTTATAAAGCAGTGCATTTTCTTATGCAGCCTTTGAAGTACCACAAGTTCTGCCAAGAGTGTATTATTTAAGACTTTTTGATTTCCTTTTGGAAAGATATACTCCCTTGGATGTAACATTAAAAATACAAAAAAAAATGTAACTTCAAGCTTAGGTTTAAATAATCTGAGCAATAATAAAACAATAGTAAAAAAAAAAAATGCAAAAAAGGGGAGTAACTGGATGGTTCTGTGCTGGAAAGTCATTGGCACAAGTTAGTGTGAGATATCCAGACACCCAGTATGGAGTAAGAAGTGGGTAGTGTTGAAAAGAAGACCTCCGCAGCAAAAGGCTAGAAGTTGGATTTCGAGTGTCCGAATATACAGATGGGGAAGTGCTTAACGTGAGACGACCACTGTGCCGCCAGCTGGAAGAACTTCACGTCATTCCATTCCACACCGTCAATGAGCACTGATGGGGGACGAAAGAGACAGAAAGGTTCAGAAACGTGCAGACCCGGGGGCATCATCACTCATTATCTCTCATTATGTGCTCCTTGGAGTGTTATTACCAATATTCCCAAAGGCTAGGTTCACACTGCCATTCATATAGCAGGATTTGATCATTAAAAAAAAAAAAAAAAATACTGCAAGCTATTTTTGCCTGGTCGAATGCTGCTAAATAAGGGCCAGACTGAAATCCAACGGACCCCAATGAATGCAATAGCATCTGTGGGACAGAGCGACTGGCCCATATGAACCGAGTCTTACCTGTGGCTCTCCAGCTGTTGCAAAACTACGACTTCCAGCATGCCATGAGCACCACTAGCAGAAAGGTGCTCCCATACCAGTGCTCCCTAAACCGGCTTTCCAGCTTTTCCAAAACTACAACTCCCATCAAGCAGTTATGCATAATATAGAAATGCACAGGGTTATGCTTCTAGATCTGACATTTTCTGATGGTTGTAATCCTGCTGGTCCCATTTATCAGTAGTCAGATATCAGTGAGTTAATCTCCGACAATACAGATACATAGACCTACCTCTGAGCATGTTCTGCTGATGTTTCGCTGTGCAAATCAATCTGCTGATGCCTTCAATGCATTGACACTTAGATTCTATGTCCTTGTCTTTAGTCTTCTTAGGCAAAAACATCACTGCAAGTTAAAGACAGAATGGGTTACATAAGCTGATAATGCAGGAAATAGAGGTCAGCCGATAGCTATATTACCTGTACACCACACCTGGATGAGCATGCATACCACTGCACACAAGAAGAGGGCAAAAAAAATAAATAAATTGTGCAAACTACAACTTATCATGCTCAACAGTTTTGGGAAATCTACCTGGTTATCAAAAAAAAAAAACTCCTTTAACCATCAGTGTCATAAAAAAAACCTGCCGCATGAAATGTTTTGATCTATCTTGTTCTCAGTGCGGAGACCCCCTCCGATCACTAGATATAGTCAGGAGAAGCACACACCTGTATGCACTTCTCTCCCCAGCTCATCACGACAGGCTCCACGTTAACATATTAAGTCTTCAGGCTCCATCAGGAGTTGGATTGAGCAGTGAGTCAAGGGGAGAAGCATACAGCTGTGCACTTCTGGCTATATCTAGAGATCATTGGGAGTTTTATCACGGAGACAACAAATGATCAAAGTTTTTGCAATGTCTTCTGTCTACTGACAACCTGAAGCCGGCTGCTACAATGGGCTGGTTACCTTTTTTGTTTTTCTCCTTTGTGACGACTGTCATGGACATGGTGGGAGCAGCGGGGACATCATTACTGTTGGGGAGCCGGCTGACCTGCAGCGAGCGGAAAGTGCATTTTAAAGTGTTCTTAGCGGATGTGGATTCCCTTTTCTCAGCCTCCTTCTTCTTCTCCGTGACTGTGGCTGCTATCCAGTAATCCAACTGAAGTCCCATGAGTTCACCCCCAGGGCTTTGGCTGCAAAAGGAAAAAAGTAATCCTGTTACCTATGAGAAATGTTTCAGATTTTTTTCCTGGTCAAAGATCCTCAGTACATTTTTGGGGGCCTGTGAGGATATCAGAAAAGTTATGATGATGTATACCGGGCTTTCATCCTCAGCGCCCTGTGTGATAGCGGGATATCACAGCAGGATTGATGCAGCGGACTGAATGTAATCTAATACTATGATCGGCATGTTTCCCAGTGATTTATTCGGTGTATTACAGCCAAAAGACCTCCTAGGGCTACACCATGGTATACATTGGCATAGCCGATGGCGCAGTCCTTTTTTTTTTTAACCAGTGTCAGTCTAATTCTCGAGCATTAGCATGAAGCACTGGGGGCTCAATATCTTTTACTATAGTGTTATATCAAGCCTGAAAACAAATTTCATTCACTTAATTTTTTTGTCTCCCTAAATTTTAGAAAAGGACCTCTTGCGTTGACCGACCTGTCTATTTGGGTCCATACTTGCATCTCTATAAAATGTTTCTGGAGAATCTTTACTTAGGACTTTGCACTGTGCAGTTTCTATAGAAAATGTATGAATAAATGGACAACATGTTAAAGAGGTGCGTCCTGCACCGTTATATTGTCCAGGCACATTTATGATGGGGAATGGGAACACCCATATGTCAATTTATTCAAACAACATGAGTAGCATAATGTGGATGCATCAGAAAAGGTTTCCCCGAATTGATTTTTCATGGAAGTCCAAGTATGCAGTAAAGCAGTCCATTTCACCACATCGGCTGGAGGATTTATCTACAATGTGTAGTAAAGTCCCTTTCTCCCTTTGTTACCTGGGTGAGTTGAATCCAGCTGTAACAGATGGAGAGGACGGTGGGGTGGGAGATGCTTCCTTGATGGCTGGAGACACAGAGGGAGGTGTAGACGACAGTACAGTGGAGCTAGATGGAGCAGCATCGTCTGAATCTCCTGTATGGTAAGAAAAAGGCTAGCATTATATACACAACAGAAAATATAAGTGAGGATCATACATAGATCAGACTTCCATCCAATATACAGACAGATCTGTAATGATGAAATAGAGCAAAGGGACAAAGAGGATTACACCATGGACATCATAAATCAACTCTAAGGGCTGCATACCTTTGCCTCACGTCGTGGGTAGGCTATGTATATATTTAATGATGTGAATGCAGCTTTTGCTTTGGTGTAAATTAATAAAGATGTACTTACCTGTCCACGTTCCTCAGGTGTCATAAAGCTTTGTCTATGGCATTCCCCTGTCACCGCAGCTCACCCTTCTGGTCCTGTGTCTGAAGTGACAGGCTGCTCAACAAGTGATTGCCTGCCACTTCAGAGACAGGTTCTGAAGTTCCTGAGGTGGCTGCGGCAGAGAACAGAAGTAAGAAGGACACTGGGGGAGCCTGGACAGGCAAGTACACCGGTATTTTATATACACTATCATTAGTCATTTTTTTTATTTTTTAAACTCTATTACTTAAGTGTGTAACAGTGCACAAATGACAATGCATGACCAGCAGTATAAAATATAGTGCAGCAGATACTACAATATATCTCCGCTGGTGAGATAGTATTTAGTGAGGAGCTACACCATGGGTCCCAGACCTCTGTAAATTTAGAGGGGCCTTTCCTATGGATATAGATTATGCACTTATAAGACACAGCAGTGTTGACCAGTGCTATCCATGTAGATTTCTTAGGTGAGGGTCTATTTATCCATCTAAGATCTATAGATCTGTGGGAAAGGAACGCAACCAATGATTTTTATACTTGCCAAAAGACAACAACCAGCCAATGATCGTTTCTTCAGCTGATGGTTGTCTTTATTGCACGTAGTGATATCTGCCTCATTCGAACTGATTATCGCTCCCTAATGCTGAAGGAAGACTTGAGCTACACACATTCACTGTCGCTTTAAAAAAAAAAAAAAAAAAACTATTTTTTTAGGGTGTGTTCACACCTAAAGGATCTGCAGCAGATCTGCAGCAGATTTGATGCTGTGTTCAGTTATTTAAATGAAATATGCTGCAGAAAATCAGCTGCAGATCCTGTAGGTGTGAACGCACCATTAAGGTGACAGTCACACTTAAAAAGTTAATACAACTTCAGTTCCTCAGAGGAAATAAAATATCCTGCATTCTACCGATTCCATCTTGGAAGCTGTAATAATGTTCGCACTATATGTGATGTGTTGGGAACATTTCAAGTGTTCCAATATAGTAGAAATCAACCAATCTTAAGCAGCGGCAGTCAGTCAGTTTTTGCCAACATAAAATAGGTCTGCTTTCCAAGTGCTCCAATTCCCGGAAAAAGTCTGACTGGTTTGAATTGGAGCACCTGAAACGCGGGCCTATTATAGGCAGGTAGAAAGGGACTGCCGCTGCTTGATACTTGGCTGGGCTCACACTGGGTTTTGAATACATTTCAATAAGTTTTTTTTTTTATCACTGTATACAAAAAACAGTCAACTACTGTTCATCACAATCTCAGGACCTCTACTTGCAGGCAGTGAATGGAAGCAATCACTCTCAAACCAGACAGCTGTGTCAGTAAAACACAATCAGGACAGAATGGTCATTCACTGACAGTAAGCAGTAAGCTAGAAAAATCTGTTGCAAAAGCCGAAATCATACGATGAATACATTCACATTACAGCAGAATATCCCTTTAGGTAAGAGAACTTTTTGGAAATGTTGCATACTGACCGGAGGTTGCAGACGACTGCTCCACAATACCAACTTTTACCACCTATAAAGACATAAGGAAAGGTTAAGCTAACCATGTTCAGTAATGTAAATGGAGCTTAATTGCAAACCACACCTGAACTGGAGGACAAGAAAGCGGGAAAAGTGGCCATGTTTTTGTAGCGCTGGATAACACCTTTAAGGCCTTGTTGATGTTTGTGTCGGAGAACCAATGAGGAGCCTGTGCTGCAGATCAGCAGAAAATACAATGGTGGTGATTAGAGATGAGCGAACCTGGAGCATGCTCGAGTCGCTCTGAACCCGAACTTTCAGCATTTGATTAGCGGTGGCTGCTGAAGTTGGATAAAGCCCTAAGGCTATGTGGAAATCATGGATATAGTCATTGGCTGTATCCATGTTTTCCAGACAACCTTAGAGCTTTATCCAAGTTCAGCAGCCCCCGCTAATCAAATGCCGAACGTTTGGGTTCGGATGGACCTGAACCCGGTTCGCTCATCTCTAGTGGTGACTGATCGGTCACATAATGCCTGGCAAAACCAACTGACTAATGCAGTCCATTGGATTTCCAACACAGTGTCTATCCTTTTACCAGACAAAATAATCCTGCGCTGTGCTTTGTTGTCCAATACAATGCTAGAAACCATGATGGAAATCCAATGGGCTTTATTAGTCAATTGGGTCTGCCAGGCATCATGTGACAGATCAGTCACCACCATCATTTTAACATTCTCTTCCCAGGCCCTCTGTCGATCAAAACATCTGTCATACCACTTGAACATGTCAGATGTTTTTTAAAGTTTCCCTTTAAACAAAGGATCCTACCCAAATGCCAAGATGACCATCCACAATGTAGGACATGTCTTATGGATAGAAACCCAGTAACATTACCTGTGGTACCTGCAACATCTCACATAAGGCACAACACCCTCCATCCCATATGGTACGCCAGGTATACTTACACCTACAAAGGGTATGAATTTCTGTGAAGAATCCTCATCAGGACTAGAAGAGAAAAGGCAAAGTCATAAACAATAGTTCACTGGTCAAAAATAAAAACTGAATAAAGAGCAATTCCACCCAAATGTTATAATATATATAGCGTTATCGGTCTATAAAGTGACCCCACTGGAGTATCATCCACCAGGGTATCATCCACCACTTCCCCCATACATACAGCACTAAGTACCAATGTACGAAGCTTGGAGGAGACCCCCTGGGCTAGGGTGGAATTACAAGGCCTTATACGACCTGACGGCCACAGAAGCTATACTGTGATTGGAGACGACTATCTTCCATGTACAGACACATCCTGAGTGGAATTGCTTTGGAGGTTAACCATGCAGCAAGCAGGTACATATCTGAAACTCTTAACAAGACACAGTCTATAATATCCGGAATAGAATTAAATCCAGGATCAGCTCCAACTGGATATAAGGAAGAGGAAAGAGAACACACAGAGGGTCCCATGAGCACTCAGTGTTTGTTAAGTTTTCCTTTACAGTTCTTAGAACTTTCCACCATTGCTCCCCAGCCTGTGCTTTGTAGCCATCGGCACAGACAGTCATAGTGAGCGGTATTCAACGCCAAGCAACGACCCTTAGATGGCTGCAAATTGGAACCTTAGAAGAGATGGAAGGAAAACGCCAAAAACGATAAGAACACACTACTGTTCCCTTGTTCTTCCCTGCTCTGCATTGCATCTTACAGCTTACACTAGTAAAACCGATCTTAACAGGGATAGTCCTCTATAGACATTGGGCAGAGGAGTGTGGCAAGACTTATTCTGGACATCACTGTATTGAACGCTTAGGGTCCTATTACACGGAGCGATTTTTAACGACTAACGATAAATGATCGCAAAACGAGATTGTTTATCGTTAACCATATTACACAGAGTGATAGTCGTTAGTTACCATCGTTACTGCGATAGTTACGTTACTACAATCGTTTACTCCCTCTGATCCCAGCAAAACAATGAACAATGTGCAATTACACTGAACGATTAGTGAACAAATGCGGAACTACAGCGAATGAATGTGGAATTACAGCGAACGATTAACGATAATTTCAGGTTCAGATCTAAAACAACGATCAACGACATCCGAACGATTTTTCGATCATTGCCAGCAATTACACAGAACGATCGTTTAAATTTGAACGATATAACGATTTTTGCACGATAATCATCCCGTGTAATAGGGCCCTTACTCTGCCCACCTCTCAGCTGACTGACACCTCTAGCGTCCAAACATATACCCAGAAGAGCCCACCCCTCCTGGACACTTGCTATGGTAGTGGCCAGGACGCCAAACAAGGTTTCTCCTGGTCACATAGGTTGCACGACCAAGATACAAGGTATCCGTACACTCCCCTCCCTGACCTCCACATGGCCAAAACTGCTAACCGATGTGCTCCAAAGGGCAGAAGTCAGTGTCCACCAGACGCCATACAGGAAGCATTGCGAATTTACAAATACAATTTTAACAAAACTGGATAAAAAGGGAGAAGAAAAAAAAAATGTGGAAGTTTTTAGGCGCAATGATATTAATGCGGGTATAATCCTAAGCTTGGAGCAGGTTACACTGGGGACAAAGCAGAGCAGGCAGGAAGTTCATTGACTCCGCAAGATACAAAGTGTCTGGTAACAGCAAAACAAAGAGAACACGATGCTTCGGCATTCAGAAACCCTCAGAGACTCTCACCCTGCAAGCAAAGGGAAGATAAAGAAGTACCAAGCAGCCAGTCACCATGTAGACCCCACACATCCCGCCTGGCGCTCAGCTACTTACAAACAGACTTGTAAGTTTTTGTGCATTAGATGAAGGAATACAGAATCTTCAGCAACCAAGATTATATCATAGATCTGCTGGTGACTAAACTCCTATTAATGTGTGCAAACCCACTGACTATATATCTACAATAAAGGGCAACTCCAGTCAGATAGAAGTATATGAGTAGATAGGAGAACACGAGCCTGCTCTGTATAGTGCTGTGCAGCAGCGCCAGATCAGAGCTGGGGATGGGGAACTGCAAGGCTTATGCTGCGTTTACACAGAATTTTCGCAATAACGATGGCATTTGAGCGATAATCGTTCTGTATAAACACAGCAAACAAACAAGCGACGGGCGAGAAATCGTTCATTTAGATCTTTCAACATGTTCTCAAATCGTCGTTCGCTAAAAATTTGCAGATCACTTTGTGTAAACAGTCTTTCAAAGATTCACCCTATGTAAAAGATGGGCTTAAGCGATCTTAAAAACGCACAAGAACGATTTTTCTTATGAATTTTCTAACGATTTATTAGTCTAAACGCTGATCGTTATAAAAACCAAATCGTTAAATGATCGATTGGGCGAATTATCGCTCCGTGTAAACGCAGCCTTAGATAGCCCTGCAGTACACAACAGAAATGATGCTGCCACTCAATGGAAATTGAAGGGAAGATAAACTATACATTTATTCTAATGAAGTTATACTACAAAGTAAATTTATTAAAGCAGTGTATTAACAGAATAAAAATTTAGAGCACCCCTTTAATGTCCCTTGTGATCATCGGAAGCTCTTATTGCCTGAAAGACCAATCTTCTGATCATCAGACACTCTGGTTTGTGTGTGGGCAACTACATTGGTATCATATACGCTGTGACTGGAATTGCCCTTTAGGTTACTGGGAAGAGTAAGATAGAGAATGCATCCCCAGCAAAGCATCCATAGCTGGCATGTCATATCAGACAAGGCATGTAAGTGCAGCAAGAGTAAAGGAAAACATGGTTACCCAGAGAGGACATGATACCTTAAGGCAAAATCAAAATGAAAACTTTTTTTCCTTTTGAGAAAGCAACCATAAACGGAAATGAAGGGGGGGAAAAAAAAAAAAAAAAAAAAAAAAGTAGAAAAGTTATATCACAACATGGATGACACAATGTGCTTCACTTCATACCGGGATCCCCGACAGGGCACAAAAACGTTTAAAAACCCAAAAAGGACAACGCACCAAAGTTATTCTACATGAACACTGCTCATATGCTCAATAATAGTGGAAAAATGGCTACTAGCTGCGTTAGGAGAGAGAAAGATGGATCTATGGAGAGAAAGGTGGAGCGATCGGTAGACTGATTAATAGTGTATGAAGTATATAATGGTGTATACTTTAGGGAGGTCATCAATGTGTCACCTCCATCCCACCCATCTACTCCTATAAGACCCACAGCCCTTTAGGGCTAGAGCTAGGATAACCTTCCCCATATCCAAACATAAGGCACCAGGTACAGTGATGTGTTACACATATACATACATGAGCAGAGGACAACCTCCAGATGTCACCATGTTATCTACATACATTGTAAAGGTGCTGGTTTTTAACCTGTTTTGTGTACCCACAAAATCCCTTTAAATGGCAAAGCATTAATTTCTGTCCATAGTATGTCTGTCCTGTGTAACAATCTCAAATGGGAGGACAGAGGATTATTACAGAACAGAGTGCCAGAATATGACGCTACAACCATGTTTCCCTGTCATAGTGACCATGGGATGTGGATCAGACTGATCAGCTCCTGATGATGTGACATGGCAAAGCTCAGTGAATGTGTTGGTTGTCTTGAAGCATACTATACAGTATATGTCCACATCTCGGTATATTGTGGGATCGGAAACAGAGGAGACAATAGATGTACCACAGGGAAGGATTAATATGCAAGACCCACAGTATACCTTTTTTGTTTGTAAGTTAACATGGCCTCCGCTATAGGCAGCTGATGTGCACAGTTGGCTCCGGCAATGTACTGTGTAACACGTGACACCACATCTGGAGGGTCCTGTATAGTAGACAGCAGGGAAACATCTAAAGAAGAAAAGAGGTGTAACATGAGCCCATACCAGAAGCACATATGAATGCAGTTATTATTATGTGTACATGTGGCATTAGGCCCATTACCCGCTTCACTGGGTTAGTTCCCTCTTACGGACCAGACACGTTTTCATTGTTCCTGACACTCACTACAGAGCTGATCCAAGTCTGTTAAGCTCAGGCAACTTCCGAGGACCCAGTGATCCATGAGAAGGAAGCACTAAGGGCCCATTTACACAGAAAGATTATCTGACAGATTATCTGCCAAAGATTTGAAGCCATAGCAAGGAATGGGTTTGAAAAGAGGAGAAATTTTAGGCTTTTCTTTATTACCTGATCTCTGTTTATTATCTTTTCCTGGCTTTGGCTTCAAATCTTTGGCAGATAATCTGTCAGATAATCTTTCTGTGTGAATGGACCCTTAGTGTCAAGGCCGCTTCCTGAACTGTGTATACAAGGTTCACTATGTGCCATGTGTTTTCTCATTCATTTGCCGATTGCTGGCACAAATGGGCTTTACCCCAAATATATTGTGTCTGGTGTAAAAATTACAGAATGCACATAAGAAATAAGATCTATCTATCAGTATAATGGCTGCTAGCAGGGGACATGTGTGTCCACCTACAGATGATCAACTAATATCTGAAAACCATAGAAGTTTGACAACGGGCAAATGGTCAGCCTTCTCCATACATGAATGTGGACTGCAGAGTAAATGTAGTATCATATGGCAGGCCATGTATGCAGGTGTCCTTTCTTATTAGTTCTCCATTGTGGCGTATAGAAGGGGCCCTGAGTGGGCAGCTGTATGATATCCATATACCCCTATAGAACATAATGGAGCACCCCGATAAGCATATTTTATTACCCGAGGCTTGTGCATCCAGTTTTGTGAATAGTTCCCTCCAAGCTGAATCCTGGAACAGGTTGTTGTATTTGCTGTCCACAGAGCCCAGGTATTTGGCTACGGGATTAGAACCTGCAAAAACCCACAAAGAAATAAAACCATTGTTACCAACCAGCTATGCGTAATAACCTTATAAAGGGACAGCGTATGTAGCCAATCTGGGGTGTAAAGGCATTAAAGGGGTTATCCAGCGCTACAAAAACATGGACACTTTTCCCCTCTCTTGTCTTCAGTTCAGGTGTTTGCAATTAAGCTCCATTTACTTCAATGGAACTGAGTTTCAAAACCCCACCCAAACTGGAGACAACAGTAGGGGGAAAGTGGCCATGTTTTTGTAGCGCTGGATAACCCTTTTAGGGTACAAACCCACACACCGTATACGCAGCAAATACGCAACAAATACGCAACAAATACGCAGCAAATACGCAGCAGTTTGATGGTGAAGATTTAATGCTGAGTTCAGTTATTTAGATCTAATCTGCTGCGTTTTTGTTGCGTTTTTGTTGCGTTTTTGCTGCGTATTCGCTGCGTATCGCAGCAGTAAATACGCTGTGTATACGGTGTGTGAGTTTATACCCTTAAAGGGACAGTGCTGTCTAACCAGGTTCCACACATGACTGAGGTTATTTGGAGCTGAATATAGATCACAGGATATGTAAACCTGACAACAGAAGGGACCACCACCCAAACATGGAAAAAGACACATAAGACGACGTGGCTGTAGTCACAGCAGCAATTGCCCCAATTGGTCGTCCTTTATAGATTAGTCTCAAATTCATTAGGAGAATCAATTTATTGTGCACAAAAAAATTTAATATTCTACACCTTTACTCATCTCACTGCAAACCATTAAGGCCTGATGGAGTGATCGACCAGTGAAACTTACCTAAGGGGATGATGAGAAAGCGTATGTATCCTAACCAGTCTGGAGTCTTGTGGGACAGCTGCTCCACAAAGAGTCTGAGCACCGCACTGAGGTAATTCTGCGCTCCAGCTACAGCCACTTTCACAGGATTCGGTGGTTGGGAATTACAGTTACAACTGGAAGAGAATATGCAGAATCAGCATCTCATGGGATAAAATATTCTAAAAGCAAAAAGATTCCTATAAAGCTGCATTGAAGTGAAAGTGAAGCCTGCATGTTACAGGCCATGCTATTTCAATAGGCAGACAGGTTAAAGGAGAAGTCCGGCCAGACCAATTTTTTTTTTTTTTAGCAAGTGTTGGAGAGGGGAAGGATATAAGAAATAACAAGCCTTTATCTCCCTGGCTCCAGCGCTGGTGGCCCTATCATGCCACTCGGATCCCCGGCCGCTACCTGGTCTGATTAGGGACCTAGGTCGTGACATGTTAGGTACGCTAAGCTAGTTGGTGGCCGCTGACTGGCTGAGCGGACCACATACACACGTCACAACCTGGGTCTCCGCGCAGACAAGGAAGCAGCCGGGGACCGGAGCAGCATGATGCGCTGGAGCTGAGGTGGTAAGAGCATGTTATTTCTTTTATCCTCCCCACCACTTGCTAAAAAATGGGTCTGGCCAGACTTCTCCTTTAAAGGGAACCTGTCGTGTTGCCGATGCCATTCAAACTGCAAGGAGCATAACAAAGGGACAGGCTCCTTCATTACATGAACCAATACTACAGAGAATGGACATAAGGGCTTACCACAGGTATAAGACAATAAAAGATGACAGAGCAGGATCAGTAAGAACATCTGACACTTACTATCGCTGTATTCTGGAGACTATTGTATTAAAAGCAGCTTGAATATCCGCTTGAGAACATGTGCAGACTAAGGGAAGGTCGTGTTTTTGCAAGATCTCTGAAAGAAGCTGAAACACAGAAAAGAATGAATACGTAAAAAACAATAAAGACACATATATTTATAGCAAATTCATTCTTAAAGGGAACCTGTCACCCCCCGTGCCGGGGTGACAGGCTCCCGACCCCCCGTTAGAGACCCCTATACTTACCTCATCGCGCCGGGTCCCGCTTCTGGATTCAGTCGGGTCCCGGAGATCTCAGCCGCTGCAGCCGGGTGCGCGCGCTGAGAGATGAGTCCAACACCCATAGAGAATGACAGGAGAGTCCAGCGCTCCGTCATTCTCTATGAGCGTTGGACTCATCTCTCAGCGCGCGCCGGGCTGCGGCGGCTGAGATCTCCGGGACCCGACCATCTTCAGAAGCGGGACCCGACGCGATGAGGTAAGTATAGGGGTCTCTAACGGGGGGGTCGGGAACCTGTCACCCCGGCACGGGGGGTGACAGGTTCCCTTTAATATTCCAGTGTCTTATTCTGCACTGGGTAGGGTACTGAGCTAAATGCTGCGCTCCGTCAGCTTTAGCTGAGAGGACTAAAAGCCAAAGTCCACCTATAAATATATATTCCATGAATATCTCCTAACACAGAGTATTTAAAGGGATTATCCAGGAATAGGAAAAACATGGCCGTCTCCAGTTTGGGTGTAGGTTTTGCAACTCTGTTCCACTGAAGTGAATTAATTGTAAAACCCCACATAAACTGGAGACAAGAGTGGGGCTGTTTCTACAAGAAAGTGGCCAGGTTTTTAAATCCTGGATAACCCCTTTAATCCTGTCTAATATTGCAGATAGTATCAGACCCTTTGTCTTCTAAAGACCAATGCACATGAACCGTGCTCTTTGCATAGATCAGTGCTCACTGAAGGAGACTTACCTGGCCCTGCCAGTCCGAAGTGTTTATGAGGATAATGTTTTCAGGGAGATGGTCATCGGATACTAGGATGTGGTTTAGCTGATCATATACAGTCTTTCTGGGAATCTGAACAGAAAACAGTGTCATTTATGGCTTTAATAACAGTTTTCATGGCACAGTGTAACCCATATGGGTGAATACAACTAACCAGCAGACTGCAGTGATTCTTTCCTATATAGCTTGTAAGTGACCACATATGTAGACTGTACAGATATGCAGTTGGTCTGTACATAGAGATCCAGGGCCTTCCTAATACGCTGCCTGCTGCTTTAAGTGGCTACTTACAGAACCATATTTTTAGATGCATCTACTCAAGTTGCTTTCTGACTAAAGATGGAGGTGATGGAAGCTGACCTCAGCTGTATTTCTAGGTGTAAGAGGCTTGCAGACTGATGAGTGCTTGACTTTACCTGGAGATGATTCCTAGTATCAGGTGATCGTTCATTATCGAGGCTATTGGCTCTTTCATTCTGGGGTCGTGACGCCTGCCTTTCTTTTAAAGATGTGCTTCTACCGCGACGACCGGCTTGCTTTCCTTCCAAACTGTAGTATAAAAAATTAAAAAATAATATCTAATAAATTACATTCACCTTCCTCAAAGCAAAACACACCAATCAGCCATGACATTGAAGTCACCTGCTACTATTGTGGAGGTGACCGTTGTGCCACTAGAACAGCTCAGACCCCACAAGACCTGTGAAGGTGTGCTGTGGTATCTGGCACCAAAACTGCAGCAGATCCTGGGAGTTCTGTAAGGGGCGGCCTCCAATGATCAGGCTTGTTTTCCTGCACATCCCAAAGATATTCAATCTGAATGAGGTCTGGGAAATATGGAAGTCCCCACTTTGATCCGTATGCCATATTCCTCCAATTATTCTCGACCAGCAGCAATTAGAGGATTTGACTGCCATGAAGAAAGGAGGGGGCATCATGTTCTGAGACTATACAGCTCTATACAGAGAAAGCTGCAATGACCAGTGGCGTGTATTTTAACTTTTTTGTATGCATTTTATGGACATATGAACTTTATTTGGAGCTGTGGATTTCCTCTTCCTATGAGTCTTTCCAATACCTCCCAACACACAGCATACATGCTTCCTTAGCCATGCTGTAGGGGACATGACATTTATATTCACCTGTCCCACTCCAGAGCAGTTGCCAGTTCCTGGGCCACTGCTGTCAGAGTTTCGACAACATCTGCCGATGTGCTGCTCCCGGTCAGTATAGGCCCTTTGTTGACCGTCCATTTCCTACGGGAATGGCACGTCAGTGGATGTCCTCAAACCGCTGACAGTGGTGCAGGGTGGGCGCCCTAGGAAGCGGCAGCTACGGTGGAGCAGGACAGGCAATTATACATTACTGTCATGTCCCCTGCAGCATGGCTAATAAAGATTTTATCCCATACAAAAGGGAATTTATCACCACAATTTAGTAGGTACTAACCACTGTATACTGGGAAGGCCCAACATGATCTCCCATAAACAGGCACTCTGACCCTGTCATCTTCAAACACAACTACTACTTCTACCTACATGGTGCCATTTTTAGACCCTGTCAGTGGCTGTTGTGTTATGGCTGATCGGTGCATGCTTCCATGGACACCAGATCTACAAAAATGACACCTCATACAAAGCATAATACAACATGAAGATGTGCAGTATTTACCGAGTAGAAGGAATGATCAAGGATTCGGTCTTTGTTATCTTTCCACTTGGGGGTAGCCTCTCCACGAACACATCCAGAGTGGAAAGTTCAATATCCTGTGGATCTTGCTCCGTGGTATCCTACACGTATAACAGGAGAGACATAAAAGCTTTCAGCAGCCGTACACTGGCTATTACTGTAATAAACCATAACACACACTGGCCACTACATTTACTATCATACTAGAGGTCTAGGATGTACTCTGAGTAAATGGTAATATTTTATCCTCAGAAGGCAAGGGTAAGGAGCACCATAAGACATGGGAAGAGTGCTAATCTGGTGCCTAATACTACAACATACCGAATCTGCCATATGACAGGACAGCCCCGAAGTTTGTAACAAGAGAGATAAAAGGAAAAAAAAAAAAAAGAATAAGGTGACCCTGTTAAATAATAGGTATCCAATACTACCAGCGCAGGAAAATCTATGCCAGCCAACACTTACAAGTGAAGCTGCGCCGCAGCTCCATTAACTCTCCATGGAGCTGCCGAAAAAAAGAGCCAAAAGCTGCATTCAGCTCGCTTTCCTTTTGCTGGGATTTTGGGGTTCTCATTCTCAAGATCATAGGGGCCCTAGCAGACAGAGCCCCCACAATCTCTTAGTTATGTCCTATCAGGTTCCTACTGTGGGTAGGGCCTATCTACCCCAGATGGAAATATCCATTTAAAGGGAACCTATTAACACTCATGTTGCTTGAGTCATTGGAGAGGTCCCTGCTGGCTTTCCTCTGCCCCAATAACCCTAAGTAATAAACAGCCCCCTATTTGGGTATAAGAAGCCATCTATTACCGCCATGATGACTTGCGGTTCAGGCAGCAAAAAAGTAATGACAGTGTCCCTTTAAAGGTGTGTCCACACGTACAGGATCTGCAGCAGATTTGAAGTCGCAGATTCAAAGCAAATCTGCTGCAGATCCTGTACGTGTGATAGACAGCAGCAACTTTGCATGCTCAACCCCCAAAAAAAACATCTACCAGAGAATATATCCAGTAGATACAAGGCAAAAGACTCATATGTGTAACGTGTAGGGGACCCAATATACTTTTGTTCAAGTAGGGAATTTCAGAACCATGATTGACATTTTAGGAAAAGCCCTTTGATAAGGGATGATACACTGTATATACGTAGGTGTATAAGGAGAAGTTATGGAGAGAAGATAAAAGTGATGAGTAAATGTAATAAAAATCTGAATAGGAGTCTACAGATCCGTACACACCTGTGATGTAGTGTCAGACAGGCTCTCGGGAGAATGCTTGGGAAGGGACGTCCGTCTTTCGGGATCCTCAAGCTGTGCGGATAAATGGAATGGTTTTGAGCACTGATAAAAATGCAAGTAAAAATAAAACCACCAAAGTAACATTACACATAGATACTCGGCCTTACAGAAAATGGACACCAACAAAACATTATAGCCTTGTCTCAATGTCAATCACAGGTAAAGGATCTATGAATCGCCACTTACATCAGTGTTTGCAGACTGGGAGAGGTCACGGTGAGGTTTCTCAAAGTGGACATTGCTGTTCTGTGAATGGACAGTATACAAATGTATGTTCAGACTAAATACAGCCAGGTACATACCCGTTACATATTACTGTTCCTACTGGTTAGTGGACGCTGGTATACAAACATTGCTCGAAGAACAAGTAACTCTAAAAGCTAAGATAGATGGTCCATAGATCGGTCTCTAATGGGATGCTAGGTCCTGTATATCAGACACAATGCATCCCTTCTGTACTCACTGGTAATGTAGATTTCAGTCTTTGTTCCAGATCACAGTATTTTCTCCGGCCATACCTGACAGGATGTGTTTCATAGTCCTAAGAGTTGGTTATTGTTTCACCCCTACCAGACAGCTTGTCTCCACCACGACCCATGGGATTATTTATCTCTAGATGGTTTTCCCTATGGGGTTTCTCCTTCTATTACTCAATATACCTGAAATTTTGCGGTAAGCTTTCTATTCTTTAGCAGCGATATTATACAAGCACATGCAACTCCCTTCTCAGAGAAGTTTTATTTGTACTTGAGTGCCTACCTGCATGAAACTATAGGATATAAAATCAAGCGTCCACAGGATAAGTGATAAGTGCCTAAACAATCATAACAGGCGGTCCCTTATCCACCCCCCTTCCCCTGTGTATGGGATAGGGAACTTTGACTCTCCAGCTGTTGCAAAACTAGAACTCCCATCATGTCTGGCTTTGGCTGTCCAGGTATAATGGGAGTTGTAGTTTTGCAACAGCTGGAGAGCCAAGATTCCCTACCCCTGCCCTGTGTGAAGCATGCACACCGCCAATCCATTCACTCTCTATAGGACTGCCAAAGATGGTGGAATTGGCTGATTCTGGGGCATATAAACCCCTCAGCCTGTCATCGTTTGACAAGTAAATGCTGCAGACTCGCTAACCTGTCGGAGCAGACAAACATCCATGTCGCTTAGATTGTATACTTACAGGGCTTGGCAGTTCTTTCTGGCTTCTTATGCTATGCAGGCTTCCAATCTCCGTTTGAGAGCTGGAGTGTGAAAGACCCTCAAAGTAAGGCCTGGGATGAAAAGAACAGAAATGTTGACATCTGGCGCAAGCAGGAGAAAAAATGAGTTGTCATCTGACCGATAAGGTCAACCGTGCAAACACATAGAAGTTCTGATATGTATCACGCAATATCCGCATATACAGGACTGCATTTCTTCTAGGCCTTAATGCTAGCGTATCCCGTCATGGCACCAAGAGACGTCTGATGATAGCATTTTCTGCGACAATACTTGCTCGGACTGTTTGTACCCAAAATGCAATTTTTTAAAATATTGGAAATACATAAATCAATATATGCAACGGTTTCAGAGGGCTATTACCTTCATATACTTATAGTCTGATCCTTGTGAATGTCAGTGTAGCCTAATCTGAGCTAATGGTTCCAGCACTCCAAGGCCAAAATTTCAAAAATACTTTATTGCATATTAAAAAAAAAAAAAAAAAAGATGATAAAAGCTCATAACAAGGTTAGCTGAAAAGCATACATGCGAAACGCATAGGTTTTTCAGCTAACCTTGTTATGATCTTTTATCTTCTCTTTTTTTGATATGCAATAAAGTATTTTTAAAAATTTTAACCTTGGAGTGCCGGGACAATCACCTTGTTACTTCCACTATTAAATAGGCAACTGGCCGAAGCCAGACCCACGCACCCTCTTTCCATGAACTGAGATCCTTCTACATCCATGTGGAGGTGAGCTGACTACCATTACATTTTTTGTTGTTTGCCTTATCTGAATTGTAACTACTGAATATTACATCTCCAGCCTTGCTGCACAAGACAAGCTCCATAGACTTAGAGATGGCAGCAAGCCTGGAAGAGAAGCACATAACCTCGTGTTCCTGCTGGGGGGGGTCTGAACGACCAATGTTTTTTTCTAGTAACGGGAACACTTTAATTTAATGGTCACACTTTGAACTGGTAGGTGAAACAGATCACAAACATCCTTCAGTGTCTTCCCAGAAAAGAACATGATCTGGACCCAGGCCCAACCTCACTCCTGCTGGAACGTCCTGACCTGCTTGTCCCAGGAACCAAGAACATAGTTACAGTAACTGTTTTCTAGATAGAGGCATCTCTCCTGATCTATTAAGGACACCAAACCCCTTCTAAAGGATCCCTCCGCAGAGTAGCTACAGGCCTGTGTCTAACCTGTGCCTCCTAGGGAAAGCCATAGAATGGGCCGTTATCTAACCAGACATCAGCCTCGCGTCAGAGTGCTGAATCGGCAGTCACTGGAGGATTAACTGAGCGGCTCAGGGCAAGACACAGGCAAAAGCACTATCCTAATAGGCTTACATCTTCCGGCAGGATGTCACAGCTGACCATGGCATCTTAATACATAGATTTAAAGGAGTATCCTCAACTTACATTAACTGCAAGCAATGTGGATCTGTCATAAATGTCTATCGCTAGATCTGGGCCCCAAACTGCCTCCTGCCAGGGTGCGGCAGCTGGTTATGACTCCAATAGCAGCTGAGCTGGCTGCATTATGCAATTACCATAACCCCCATAGATGTTATAGGCAAATAGATGGTGTTGGACCGTGAGCCATGTTGCTTCCATACCGTATATTGCAGTGTGTGTGTGTTAGGGTTAATACATGCGATTGTTGGAGATGTACTAGCTGTGTTCCTCACTTTAGTTTTGGTTTGGGAGTGCTGAGGACACTGTCATCATCTTCCATCTCAGGGCCGCTATCGCTGGGATTCTCTATGTCCAGGGTGTCGTACAGTAAGTCCATGTCCTCCTCCACCTCGGGCACGTGCTCTCCTGGGTCCTGTTCAGAGTCAAGCACCTAGGAATATTAGTACAGAAGAAATTGAAGACATTTTCCACCTCTATTTTATAGAAAAACCTGAATGATACCACGGCATGAAATACGTGAAGGGATCGACCCCACACCTTATAATGTGATTTAATAAGAGGTGTTGTGCGAAGGGTAATGTAACCCTGACCCGCTATACTGCCCCCATGTACAAGGGGTCGCAGACATTACCGCCAGATGGAGCTTTACATTTCTCTGGTTTAGCACAGAGAAAATACGGCTTTATAGGGGTTGCCAAGGCTTACAAGAACATGGCCACTTTCTCACAGAAACAGCACCTCTAGTTTGGGTGTGGATTTTGCAGCTCAGTGAATAGAGTGAACTGTAATACAACACACAACCTGAGGATAGGGGTGGTGCTGTTTATACAAGACAGTAGCTGTGCTTTTTCTAAGTCCAGGTAACCCCTATAAAGACAAGTCTGGGAAGAAAATTTCGCTAAAAAACAATGTAGCCTTTCCAATGACGCAATGTCAGTCTCCGCTCAAGGGAGAAATCATGAGGAAATCGGGGCAGGGAAGGTTGACAGGACTAGGAATAGGTGTCGCTACTTCCCTTACTGCTGTATGACAATAACCTAGTAAGAATAAATTCAGGTGGAGCGCCTCTTTAAGAAGAGGGAGTGGCAGAAGCGGACTTTCACCATATGTTGGTAGGATGCCACAAGCTAGTTGAGTTCTCGGAGGAAGTGACAGATGCTTCTAAGACAAAAATAGGCTCTGCAATCACGGTTGATAGGAGAAGTATGGTTATGGGGCCTTTTCCTGAGGTTGGTAAGGAGGGTACCCTTTTAAATCGAGTGTGTGCACTTGCAAAAGTCGTTATTGCAAGATACTGGCTAAGGACTAGGACCCCCTCTACAGAAGAATGGCGTTTACTAACTAATAAGGTAAAAAAAAAAAATATGAAGGTTCCTCGTATAGGGCTTTAAAGAGGCATACAAAGATTTGGGGGAAGTGGTCTTAGGTAGAGTACTAGTTGCGTTTGAAGAGAAGAAAGAAACTGAAGTTAATGACGGTGGCTTGACATTTGCCATTAGGCTGTTTGAGAATACTTTTTTTTTGTCTCTTTTTTTTTGTTTTTTTGCTTTGTCGCCTGCATCATCCTCCTTCCGTGTGTGGGGTGGGTTAGGGAGTGTTTGGGAATGGGTTTTAGGATCATGTCGAGGAGTTTGTACATAATGTTTGTGCTATGTGATGTGAAGTATTAATTACCTTGTCCTTTGTAATTTGAAATAATAATTAAAAAAAAATAAAAAATAAAGCAGGGGAGGCACATACTTCATTCTTACATTTCCCCAGAAAACCCCTTTAAGCATTTCAAAGTTTAAAATCACAATAGAGGAACTCATATGTACAGTAAATAGAATTTGTATATTTGTTTTCTCCAGCAAATTAAACAGCCTGCAAAGCCTTAAAAAACGTTTAATGCTCAAAGTAGCACTCTTACACATACATATCTATATATATATATATCTATATATCTATATACACACACACACATTTTTTTTCCCCCTTATAATGCATACTCACCACCGCAATTCCTGCTCTGTCATCTGTTTTATCCCAGCTCTGCTGTACCTACACTTTACTGCATCTGGGTCATGTGACCTCTAACCATCCACCATCTTGACTTTCAGATAGCAATCTGCATCCTCTCCCTTTCAAATCTATCAATCCGATGATGCATCAGCACAGCATCTTATGGGCGGCAAGAGCAAGTACCATCTCTGCCTACTGAGAGGAGAGTCTAATAATCCTCATCCCTATACCTCTCTAATACTCTAAGAGACTATAAATGTACAGGCAAGGAGGCTAAACTCCATCTAATCCATTATATCCGTGGCAGAGGAGCAATATAATCATTAGAAACTCTACATACATACACACAAGAATGAGGGGGGTAAAGTAGAGAACTCCGCTAAAGGATTTAAAGGGATTATCCCAAGGACTACAATCTGTACACAGCACAGGTGAAAAGTGTCGGATTGATAGGCATCTGATCAATGTGTTCTCTATGATCATGTCAACAGGGGTCCCAAGTGTCCCTGCTTGAATGGGCCAGTGGTCGAGGATGTAATAGTATACATGAATGGACAGCAAGGCCTCGTTCACACTACAGAATCGGCACATAGAAGGCAGGAGTTCCGCCTGGAATCTATCAGTTACAATGGGAGAGAGCCCGCACCTCCGCTCAAAGAATTGACATGTCGCCCAGAATCTCGGCGCAGATTCCGTAGTGTAAACGAGGCCTTAGAGCTTACAGCTATATAGTTCCTCATTAACCAAAACTATATGTAACCAAACCTTTTTACCCGATCCGGCTGGGTGGAATAGCATACCGAGACTGTATTGGCCTCTGTCAGAACCTTACATGAAAAGTAAGATTGTACACAACATGATAATATTATAGGAAACGCTCACAGCACCTCATCAGACACTTTAAACCTCCGTAACAGGGCCACCACTTTTTGCTTGAAGTTCTGTTGCTGTAAAACAATAAAAAGCGACGTTCAGAAATTGATTTCCGGGAAGTCGAGTTATTCAAAACCTTTCTAAAACATGTTTTTGGTTATTAAGGCCTTTCACTAGCTCGCACTGACTATGTCAGCAATAACATACATATACATATACATATATATATATCAGCTAGGCTACCATTCTGCTGCTTATAGCGAACGCCAATATGCACCAATACAGCTTCTGTGTCTACTGGGAGACGTTTAGCTCTGACGGCTTGTAAACGGAAGCATTAAGCATTATAAATGAGAGAAAAATAAATGGTTATTTGTGATATTAGTTGATTAAAGTGGACCTGTCATTGTGCAGAGAGTACAGTAAGGGTATGTTCACACATGGAAAACAAACTGCAGATTTTGACTACCCCCCCCCCCCCCCATTAAAGGTCACTGGGAAAATCTGCAGCTTACCAGTCATATGTAACCATATCGAAAAGGTCTACTAACAAGCGGAGAAGAGGGGCGGCCAGATCCACCATTTTCTACTGAGCACGCTCCATACTAACCTTAAAGGAGTACTCAGACAAAAATATTTTTCTTTCAAATCAACTGGTGTCAAAGTTATATAGATTTGTAATTTACCTCTATTGAAAATCTCCAATCTTCCAGTACTTATAAGCTGCTGTATGTCCTGCAGGAAGTGGTGTATTCTTTCTAGTTTGATACAATGCTCTCTGCTGCCACCTGTCCAGAGCAGTAGCAAATCCCCATAGAAATCCTCTTCTGCTCTGGACAGTTCCTGACATGGACAGAGGTGGCAGCAGAGAGCACTGTGTCAGACTGGAAAGAATACATTAATTCCTGTAGAACATACAGCAGCTGATAAGTACTGGAATACTTGAGATTTTTAAATAGAAGCAAATTACAAATGTAGAAGCAAAATAAAAATCTATCTAACTTGAAACCAGTTGATTTGAAAGAAATGGATTTTCACCAGGGTACCCCTTTAAGGCTGCCATGATGTCACAGTGGGTTTTGGGCATCCAAAACACCACTGAGCGCTAGATGGGAGCCGGGAGAATGGCACAGCTGTGTGCTTCACTCCCTGGCTCGCTGTTCTCCCCTTTGTAATTGCAGGAGCCAGGCTCCATAGACTTACTAGAGAAATAGTCTCCTGCAGAGAGACCGGTAGAGCAATAAGCAGGAAAGTGAAGAACTCAGCCATGCACTTCTCCCAGCTCTGAATTGAGAGATCAGCTGGGTTCTGAACACCCTTGTCAAAACTTTTGATATATCTGTGATGCCTTTAAAGTTTTTATTAAAGTGACAGTAACACTTATAGCTTTAGTAATTTTTTTTTTTTTTTTTAAACTTGCCATCAAAAATACCAGACCCACAATGGAAACCTGACAGAAACCTATTTAAGGGTAGCTTCACATGTACCGTATTCGCTGCGTATTTAACGCTGTATTTTTATCGCTGCATTTTTGGTGCGATTTTTACATGCGAGTTATGATTTTCATGTGAAAATCAAAACTCGCATGTAAAAATCGCACCAAAAACGCAGCGATACAGTACGTGTGAAGGCACCCTCAATCGATGTAGTCCATCAAAATTAACAGGCCAAGAGTCACATCTTGGGGCCAGGTGAACAGAAGTGAGGATACTAATCTGAAGCCTAAATTATATGGATTTATACAATTCTAGGTATGTTTATTCGGATTGTGCCTGTGTATTTTCTTAAGTGAAATTCGCAGCCTATATTCTATAAGTGAATATACCCTAAGTCAGGGATAGGGAACATTGGGCCCTCCAGCTGTTGCAAAACTACGACTCCCATCATGCCTGGATAGCCAAAGGCTGTCCAAGTATGATGGGAGTTGTAGTCTTGCAGCAGCTGGAGGGCTGACTGTTCTCCATCCTTGCCCTAAGAGATCTCACTAAGACTTCAGGGGATTGATGCATACTCCTCAGTAAATCTACACTTTGAAAGTGACAAAAAGATGGAAGCCAGGCAACAATGACACGTCCACCTAAAACCAAGTTAATCAGGTAGCAGGGACGACACGCAGCGGTACAGAATAATGGCTGACAGACTTTACATCACAACCCTTCCAAGTTAGTGTAAGTAATGTAAACCGACCCGGGTTATGGACGTTGTTCTTACTATCGTCCTTCGCTGCTTCTTTGGTTTCCCCACATCAAATTCATCGTCATCGAGGTCCTGCGGTAAAGGAGCAGTAGAATAGAATGCAATCAGGTCAATGATTTGCTAGACTCCTATTGCTACTAATGCTTGTTTAAAGCGACTCTGTACCCACAATCTCACCCCCCCCCCCCCCAAACCACTTGTACCTTCGGATAGCTGCTTTTAAACCAAGATCTGTCCTGGGGTCCGTTCGGCAGGGGATGCAGTTATTGTCATAAAAACAACTTTTAATCCAGCAGCGCTGTGTCTAACGGCCGGGCTTACATTTGTATATGCATTAGGCTGGCACTACATCTATGTCCTTCCTCTCCCCCCCCCCCCCCTCCTCATCATTAGGAATGCTCCAGGCAGATTGCTTCCTATTCCCCACCTGTTTGTATAATCAACATGGGCTGGATAGTTAATACACCTGTGCAAAGCTCAAACAGCAGTAAATGTTGAGGAGGGTGGAAAGAAAGGACGGAGAGGTTGTGCCAGCCTAATGCATATACAAATGTAAGCCCCGGCCGTTAGACACAGCGCTGCTGGATTAGAAGTTATTTTTGTACTTTTTGGAGTAAATCTATACTTTTTACTGCATCTGATGGAGCTGGATATTTTCTACATTTTTGCTCAAATGCCAAATAATATGGGGTGTAAACTCAGACAATGTAAGGATGGCCCAGATTTATCATACAGCATGAGCCGCTGTGATACGTCTGGCACATACTCAGACCGTCTATTCCAAGGTTACACTGTCTAACAGTTATATATTAGTAAATCTTCCCCAATGAGTCATCACTGCTATAAAAAGGCAAATGAGTCAGTAAATCACACTAATATGGATATAGCTGATCTTCCAATGTAGAAATACTCCATAGATGTGCCACAGCTAACAATCATAGGGTATAGATGACCTGTATTCACACTTCCATCCCCAGCGCTGGTTTTTACTTTTACGTAAACTGATATAAAGTGGGAGAGTCCCTTATGACTAGGATTAGATATCCCGGGCACCGGTATATGAGTATTATAGGTAGATCCATCTTATTGGTGACGACATGACCCAGTGGCCGCATACTGGGTGTGCCCGCAGCATGGGTGCTCCCATTAAGTAATTGACTGGGATATTTTTGTAACCTATATTCTACATTCCGGTTTATTAATAAAGCTCATGGTTATTCATATCGATGGGTGTGCATCTCTTTCCTATATCTTTCTCTACAATACACTTACTCTTACGACTGTCGCCTTTCATGATGTATTACACTTCATAGATGTATTATTTTAAACCTGCTGCAGAGATATAGGGTCTGTTTGCAACGTATCAGACATATCAGCAGGTCTCCATGAACTCGCTCTGGGCCATATAAAAAATAAGACATCTAGGCCGCACATAGTAAAAAATGCCCTATACTCATCATATAAAGGGCAGAAATCATGCTATTCCTCATGAACACACATAATGTATCCCTAAGGGTTAATGCACACTAGACGGATTACTTGTAGCAACAATCTGCAGCTAATCCGCCTGAACATCTGCAATAAATCTGTCTAAATGTACAGCATGTTCTAGATGAATGGTCGCTGACGTTTCCATACCTGGCCCTGTACGGCGTCATCACTTGCTTCCTGCTCGGAAGAGAAGCTTTCATATTCCTCTTCAGAATAGTTATCTGTGGGGGAAAATAGCATCCATCCAGATCAGTGACATCATAGGAATCATGTATTCTGACACCACATGTCTGACCCTACAGTATGCGACATGTCTGACCCTACAGTATGCGACATGTCTGACCCTACAGTATGCGACATGTCTGACCCTACAGTATGCGACATGTCTGACCCTACAGTATGCGACATGTCTGACCCTACAGTATGCGACATGTCTGACCCTACAGTATGCGACATGTCTGACCCTACAGTATGCGACATGTCTGACCCTACAGTATGCGACATGTCTGACCCTACAGTATGCGACATGTCTGACCCTACAGTATGTGACATGTCTGACCCTACAGTATGTGACATGTCTGACCCTACAGTATGTGACATGTCTGACCCTACAGTATGTGACATGTCTGACCCTACAGTATGTGACATGTCTGACCCTACAGTATGTGACATGTCTGACCCTACAGTATGTGACATGTCTGACCCTACAGTATGTGACATGTCGGATCCTACAGTATAAGACATGTCTGATCCTACAGTATGTGACATGTCTGATCCTACAGTATGTGACATGTATGGTCTTATAGTAAATCCCCAGGCAGGGACGTCTCCACCACATAACCAGACGTACCTGTGGACTTAATCTTCTGGCTGGTGTTCATGGCACTGTCTTCATGGTCGATTGGCTGACTGGAGAGTGAGAAGATCCATATTTCAGCTACCTTGGCAGACGCTTCCTTCATGTTACTAAAGAGGCTTAACACTTGGCTTCCCTCAGATGGATGCTGCATGACCTGACAGACAAACAGGAATAATGATGGCAATGATATCCACATGCTTATATCTGTATACGCAGCAGTGGGCCACTAATCTCTCACTGTGAGGAGGGCAGGATACAGAAGAACCCTGACAAGGCGTTAGGAATAGGAATTTTTATTCCAAGAACAAAAAAGGTAAAAATAAAATTATACCGTATTATACAAAAATAAACATTACCTATATCAAATATAAATGGCCTCCTCCATAAAGACAATATTTCAGTATGTACAGGAGGAAGCAAGTGGCAATGAGGTTCAGCAATACATAAATACAGTATACAGATACTCCTCATACTGACTGTATATGTGCCCACAAAATCGCATTAACATACCGTGTTCTGACTATGTGGTTACAGGAATGGATGACTAGCTGACTGCTGGATACAATAGACAAACCAGACATTTTACACTTAAAGGGGTACTCCTTCAAAAATCTTTTTTTTTCTTTTTCCCAAATCATCTGGTTTTAGAAAGTTATATAGATTTGTAATTTACTTCTATTTAAAAATCTCCAGTCTTCCAGTACTTATCAGCTGCTGTATGTCCTGCATGAAGTGGTGTATTCTCTCCAGACTGACACAGTGCTCTCTACTGCCATCTCTGTCCATGTCAGGAACTGTCCAGAGCAGGAGAGTTTTTCTATGGGGATTTACTACTGCTGGACAGTTCCTGTCATGGACAGAGGTGGCAGCAGAGAGCACTGTATCACACCTGAAAGAATACACCACTTCCTTCAGGACATACAGCAGCTGATACATATGTGAAGGCTTACTTATTTAAACAGAAGTATATTACAAATCTATGTAACTTTCTGGAAACAGTTGATTTGAAAGAAAGAAAGATTTTTGCTTGTGTACCCCTTTAAAGTGCGGATAAAGGAGACAAATGAACATAAAATGCGCTCACCTCGGCCATGTTGATGCATCCAATAGCCAGAGTTTTGTAACCCAGGATGGTTCGATTCTTGTACCTCTTCCTCCTTTGAAGCATTATCTGTAGTTTGTTTCCTTCCCTTTTTAGAAAGTGAGGATACTAGTGAAGAGAATAAGAGGTCATGGATTTTTATTAGAACATGAATACAAATGACAGTGTAAAGAAATGATCCCCGACTTGTGCTTTACAGCTGCTGCAAAATTAGCATTTCCCCAACAAATAGCATAAGGTTGCTAGATTGTATAGACAGTTTACAGCTGATCACTGAGGGTCCTTGCATGGGGATACTCTGTGTTCAGCAGAGGAAATCCTTTGGTAAAGTAAAGAACAGCGAATAGCAAGTAGCAACCACCTGCATGATCCTGTATATGGAGTCTGTATATAATGTATAATAATAATTCACTATGCAAACACAGAATCTTCTATCACTATTACCTGCAGTGAAAAGGTCAGTGCAAGATCAGTCTCCACTTGTCCACTAGGTGGCAGCACAATTTCATGAGAGCGGAGGATGCGCTTGGATCCCTAGGAAAGAATAAAATGACAATTATATTCATGTGCTAGAGCACTTCCATCATGCCTGGGCAGCCAAAGCTTTGTAGGTTTGTAACAGCTGGGCCGGAGTGTGACACCTGTGTGCTAGATCAAACAACCATCCGCTAACCATGGAGGGAGCCAACAATAAAAACACAGCCACTTAATGCTATTGTATCATTACCCTGACTGAAACCAGGTCACAGGGATGGGAAAAGTCAATTCTATGGCAGGCAGGCATGGACAGGCCACTATAGGTAAGGTGTACTGCTACACATGGTAGATGGTGGTCATCGCTGGTCACAGGATATAGTAAGAGCCATGTGCAGCATAAGGAGAGGCATTTGTGACTAGCTTTATTCAGTATATACGTTATTATGATGGATTTATTATCCAGGATTAGATAAATCACAGCCACTTTCTTGCAAAAACAGCACTACCCCAGTCTTCGGGTTGAGTGTGTGTGGTATTACAATTCAGCTCCATTCACTATTTTTTATTTTTTTTTAAATCAAGTTCTATTACAGTTTAAAGGGATACTCCGGGTGGGAGGGTTTTTTCCACTATGGCTGACGACGTCCACTTACCTCCCTGATTCCAGTGCTGGGTCCCACTTCATGCTGCTCCGGTCTCCGGCCGTTTCCAGGTCTATGATGCGGCATGAGATGTGACGTTTCACCCCGCTCAGCCATTCAGCAGCTGTAGCGGGGTCCTGTCTCTGCCGCTAAATAGCTTGAGTGGGCTTGAAACGTCACGTCTCATGTCGCATCATAGACCAGGAAGTGGCCGGGCAGCACAGACCGGAGCAGCACAATACAGGACCCCGCGCAGGAACCAGGGAGGTAAGTGGACGTTGTTGCTTTCATCCACCCCCTCCCGAGCCATAGTGGTGGGAAAAAAAGAAATCTGGGGGCTCCTGTACCTCTGGGTTATACTGGTGTAGCATCTGGGGGCTCCTGTACCTCTGGGTTATACTGGTGTAGTATCTGGGGGCTCCTGTACCTCTGGTTATACTGGTGTAGTATCTGGGGGCTCCTGTACCTCTGGGTTATACTGGTGTAGTATCTGGGGGCACCTGTTCCTCTGGGTTATACTGGTGTAGTATCAGGGGGCTCCTGTACCTCTGGGTTATACTGGTGTAGTATCTGCGGGCTCCTGTACCTCTGGGTTATACTGGTGTAGTATCTGCGGGCTCCTGTTCCTCTGGGTTATACTGGTGTAGTATCTGGGGGCTCCTGTACCTCTGGGTTATACTGGTGTAGTATCTGGGGGCTCCTGTACCTCTGGGTTATACTGGTGTAGTATCAGGGGGCTCCTGTACCTCTGGGTATACTGGTGTAGTATATGGGGGCTCTTGTACCTCTGGGTTATACTGGTGTAGTATCTGGGAGCACCTGTTCCTCTGGGTATACTGGTGTAGTATCAGGGGGCACCTGTACCTCTGGGTTATACTGGTGTAGTATCAGGGGGCACCTGTACCTCTGGGTTATACTGGTGTAGTATCTGGGGGCTCCTGTACCTCTGGGTTATACTGGTGTAGTATTTGGGGGCTCCTGTACCTCTGGGTATACTGGTGTAGTATCAGGGGGCACCTGTTCCTCTGGGTTATACTGGTATAGTATCAGGGGGCTCCTGTTCCTCTGGGTATACTGGTGTAGTATCAGGGGGCTCCTGTACCTCTGGGTTATACTGGTGTAGTATCTGGGAGCACCTGTTCCTCTGGGTTATACTGGTGTAGTATCTGGGGGCTCCTGTACCTCTGGGTTATACTGGTGTAGTATCTGGGGGCACCTGCACCTCTGGGTTATACTGGTGTAGTATCTGGGGGCTCCTGTACCTCTGGGTTATACTGGTGTAGTATGTGCGGGCACATGTATCTCTGGGTTATACTGGTGTAGTATCTGGGGGCACATGTACCTTTGGGTTATACTGGTGTGGTATGTGCGGGCACCTGCACCTCTGGGTTATACTGGTGTAGTATCTGGGGGCACATGTACCTCTGGTTTATACTGGTGTAGTATGTGCGGGCACATGTACCTCTGGGTTATACTGGTGTAGTATGTGCGGGCACATGTACCTCTGGGTTATACTGGTGTAGTATCTGGGGGCACCTGCACCTCTGGGTATACTGGTGTAGTATCTGGGGGCACCTGCACCTCTGGGTTATACTGGTGTAGTATCTGGGGGCTCCTGTACCTCTGGTTTATACTGGTGTAGTATGTGCGGGCACATGTACCTCTGGGTTATACTGGTGTAGTATCTGGGGGCACATGTACCTTTGGGTTATACTGGTGTGGTATGTGCGGGCACCTGCACCTCTGGGTTATACTGGTGTAGTATCTGGGGGCACATGTACCTCTGGTTTATACTGGTGTAGTATGTGCGGGCACATGTACCTCTGGGTTATACTGGTGTAGTATCTGGGGGCACCTGCACCTCTGGGTTATACTGGTGTAGTATCTGGGGGCTCCTGTACCTCTGGGTTATACTGGTGTAGTATCTGGGGGCACATGTACCTCTGGGTTATACTGGTGTAGTATCTGGGGGCTCCTGTACCTCTGGGTTATACTGGTGTAGTATCTGGGGGCTCCTGTTCCTCTGGGTATACTGGTGTAGTATCTGGGAGCACCTGTACCTCTGGGTTATACTGGTGTAGTATCTGGGGGCTCCTGTACCTCTGGGTTATACTGGTGTAGTATCTGGGGGCACCTGTACCTCTGGGTTATACTGGTGTAGTATGTGTGGGCACATGTACCTCTGGGTTATACTGGTGTAGTATCTGGGGGCTCCTGTACCTCTGGGTTATACTGGTGTAGTATCTGGGGGCTCCTGCACCTCTGGGTTATACTGGTGTAGTATCTGCGGGCTCCTGTACCTCTGGGTTATACTGGTGTAGTATCTGGGGGCTCCTGTACCTCTGGGTTATACTGGTGTAGTATCTGCGGGCACATGTACCTCTGGGTATACTGGTGTAGTATCTGGGTAGGTGAGGGTCTGATCAGCATCTCAAACCAACAAGAGGCAATAAAGCTGAGATATTGTTTTGGTCGGAGGGGTCGACTGCAAAAGGATGGATCCCAGATCAGTAGGCTTCCGGACCTCTTCTGGAAAACACAGATTCAAAGCTCCATTCCCTTCTATGGAACGGAGATATAAAACCTACACCCAAACTGAGGACAGGAGGGGTGCTGTTTCTGGAAGAAAGCGGCCAAGTTTTTCGAAGCCTGGAAAACCCCTTGAAAAGCACAAGTCCGGCCCTGCCCAGTTGGGTGATCTCATCCCCAGACTCCGGGGAAGCACCATCACCTTTCCAGTAAAGCAGCTTAAAGGTTGAGGGGAATTTTTTTGCTTTTCTCCATAGGTTCTCTATAGGACTGGGCAGACAATTGTATTCTGCCTTTACAGGGGGTTTCCATCTTCATAAAAAAAACTGCAGAATGAGCAGAATAGTGAGCAACCATGACCTGCTCCTTTTTTTTCCCTGAAGACAGAGGTACAAGGTGGGCGACTCTTATTGTGTTATTCCAGATTGGCTCCTACATATTGTGACATTGGTTATGTGTGTGTATTTATGATGGGGAAGGTCACACTTATTACCAGGTTTACAACCTTGGTTTCCTGGGGTAACCTGTGTCCCTATAATGTCAGTGCCTGATCGGTGCGGGTCAAGTACACAGGCCCCACGTGGCGCAAAGGTCCAGTACAGCGCTCGGCTTCCCTCGGCAATTCCAAAGGTTCTGAATGGATCTACAATATAAAGACCTGACCACCACTCCAGCCACATTTGGGACCCCCGTGCCCATGGCCCGTGTCACACTGAACAGATATTTCTACCCTGTCCTGTTGATAGAAGAGAAGCTGTCATTATGGGGAAAAGCCCATCTATTCCAAAGTAAAGAAGCCAAAACACTGAGTGTTAAAGGGGTCCTCCTACCTTAGTTATTTCCTTTCCATAAAAAAGGGGGATCGCAAGGAGATTATATTTATATATATATATATATATATATATATATATATATATATATATATATATATATTTAAACAATAATTTGCAGTGTGTGTCAGGCATCGGCACCTTCTGTAAACACCAATGAGAACGGAAACATCCTAAACACCTCATCCTGACGCTTGTAATGATACTGGATGTGCACTGAAGCAGACAGGTCCGGCATTGTTCTCTATGGTCCATGGCTATGGTTAAACCCCTGCTTAGAAACCAGTGCGGCTCACAAATTATTCATCAGGGAGTCTGGAGGGTTCCCTAATGAATAATTGCAATGAGAAGCCGCCCTCCCCCCACCTTGTTGGCAGTGAACTGTATGGTGGTAATGCACAGGGCAGCATAACTCCTATATACCACGCGCTGCCTGTGTGGTAGGTTTATACTGAGCAGCAACCATCACCCCATGTGCGCAAAGCTGAACCCCCCGAAATAGAGGCCGACAACACAACAACCACCCCACTGTGAGAAGAGGAATGAAAATGTATTTAACCCCCTTGTCACCGCTGTTATCATCAAATGTCAGGAAAGGGTTAATGGAAAATGGATTATTCTCGCCCTATTAAGTTCACAACTTATCTTTCCGAAATGTTTTCCTGTTAAGCGTCACATCCCGATTGCCATATAGTTTAAGGGGTGTTTCTAGTTTTAGTTCCTGTATAAAACAGGTGAGGGTATCACCCCCCTAATACAGAATGGACCAGTCCGGCGTAACACATTCTCAGGCTGAATAGAGCTGAACGCGGCATTTCACGTGACCCGGCAGTCACTCACTAGGGAGGTTATAGGACACAGGACATGTGCTGGATCAACACACAGGATGCATCCATGGGCTGGCTGAATGGATGTGGAGTCAGGATAATCCTCATTGATGTGGTTATTGTAGTGTCCGTCCCACTGTGTGGTCTTATAGTCATACTGTGCTATAGACTAGAAAAGGAGAAAGAACACTGGCGCACAATTATTACAGGTCTGGCCAGCGTTATAATTAATCTAACATGGCAGCAGTCACATGACCTGCATGCGTCATGTCACCTAGGGTATGTCTTGTGTCTTACCACCTAATTGAATTATCTACATTCAGTCCTATACACAGAAACTCTACTGCTCATGTACAAAAGGAGTACCCAGTCCATACAAATTATCATCTGCAAATTGTGCTAAGTGGGAGGCACATAGGCTCCGTCCCCTTGACATCCATTGGTATGGGCCGACCTAGAGGGGGTGGGGCCTAGACCTTTAGACCAGCCTATTCCAATGGTCCCACTTAGCACAATCTGCAGATTATAAAAGATCACTTTTTACTTGAACAAACACCATGACGTATGATATAAAATAAGGTATGAAAACTGTGAAATTTACCCATTACACCTGTGTAGAGAAGTCAGAATGCAAAAAGGGGGCGACAGCGTCACTTTAAATCCCCCCCCCCCCCTTCCCACCGTTCAGGCACAGTACCATCTGTAGCAGTGGCACAAGGTTCTGGTCACTTCTTCACCCTCCTAGGCCGACCACTCACCTGCATTTTCACAGCAATCACTACAGATATCAGCTCTTTGTCCAGTTCCTTCACAACCAGAAGCTTCTTCAGAGTCAGACTGCACAACCTGAAAGAGACAAGAAAGAACGCTGTAAAGTACTATTCTCTGCATATTAAGACGTCTACCTGTACGACACAGTATAGTAAAGTCCAAGGGGTTGTCACTACCTAATGGTCACCTATATTTATCACCAGATAATGATCTTTTTTTCTCATCTTTTTATATTTTATCTAATTGTAGTTTTTTTTCCATTCTACATATGGGGGCCATCTTGCCTGGCTGACACTTTACAGC
Source organism: Dendropsophus ebraccatus (assembly GCF_027789765.1). Lineage (NCBI taxonomy): Eukaryota > Metazoa > Chordata > Amphibia > Anura > Hylidae > Dendropsophus > Dendropsophus ebraccatus. The sequence continues at coordinate 16,622,423 of NC_091466.1, read as the reverse complement.
ATTAGGGTGCGTTTACACCTACAGGATCTGCAGCAGATTTGATGCTGTGTTCAGTTATTTAAATGAAATCAGCTGCAGATCCTGTAGGTGTGAACGCACCATTAAAGATCTGCTTTACAGCAGTACTCTGTAACCATGAGAGGAGGCACGCTGTGAGGGAGGGGGAGCGGTAACCATCCCCTATTGTAAATGGTGTGGTATGTATATAGTGTTACCTTTCAGTGTAATCCTATATCTGTGACTATAGTGAGATGGCTACTGAAAAGTGATCTCTCCTGCATGGAATATTCCCTCTATTGTGGAGGTTAGATTAATGCAACAGAGAAACTGTAAACTAAAAATAAAAAAATATTTTTTTTTTAAAGGGTGTGTCAGATTGGAGAGAATACACCACTTCTTACAGGGTATACAGCAGCTGATAAGTACTGGAAGACTTGAGGTCTTTAAATAGAAGTACATTACAAATCTATATAACTTTCTGATATCAAATGATCTGGGGGAAAAAAATGCCTAATTTGCCCTTTAAGAAAACTACGTGGTCTTATACAGCCTACTGGTAGTTTCATTGAGGAGTGTATTCTAAATGTGGAGGAGAAGGAACAACACAGCTGACGGCTTCCCGATTTCTAGGGGAAGAACCATAGACGTGTCCAATATTACTGCATTGTGCCAAAGATACACCCCCAAACTATAAGAAGGGTTACCACGTGTGCTCCCCCTGGGCAGGGCTGTTCCCATAGCTACTGAGCCCTTGGCCATTCCGTATGTGCCCAGCAACGGCCGCCATTCCTTGTAGTCACAGGGCTCTCACCCAGTTAAGTCATATGATGCTTGCCTAACATCTACGTGTAGTTTATATATTAGTCAGATGGATTTACATGACTCCGCTTGTCGCCTCTCATCTTAAAACGTGACTGGTGACGATCAATGAGTAACAGAACCAGTTACTGGTGACAGGCGCCGAGGATTGACGGGGCCAACAAGTAGTAGTAGATATTTAACTGCAAACCCCAGAACAGGTAGCAGGTAGCGGCCATTCCTGAAGGACAACCCATGTATCCTGAAGGGCAAGATAGGACACTTCCCTCATTCCAAAAACCACTTCATTTCTCCATCGGCATAGCCGTGTGAGGCCATACCCAGCCCTGCTCACAGCAATGCTCTGGGATCAAGGGGTGTAATATACATATAAGGCTGGATTCACACTACGTTTTTTTCATCAGTTTTTTGCAAAAAAAAAAAAAAAACGGATACACACATTTTGTGATCCGTTTTTCCATTGAATTCCATTATAAAAAAAACTGACTTTTTTTAATGGACACAAAAATGAGGTCTATTTTGTGTACGTTAAAGAAAAGGGATCAGTTTTGATCCGTTTTGTTTTATAATGGACTCCAATGGAAACACGGATCAAAACGGATGCACACACAGGCATCCATTTTTCCATCAGTTTTTCCTACGTTTTTTGCAAAAGAAAACGGATGAAAAAAGCGGATTGCAAAAACGTAGTGTGAACCCAGCCTAATGCAGATAGCTACAAATATGTTTCTTTTTCCGTTCTTTTCTTGGGAGCTGAATGTCCGCAGATACACAACTCCCTGAATGTTGGATTGGATCCAGTGGAGGCATTCACATGCATGTCATGTAACCTATGGATATACATGCCATACAATACACCACTGCATTACTCCAATCACCCGGCGGCAGGATTTATGGTGGTGCAGTCCTGGCCTTTGGATACATTACTGTAGATGCAGTATGATAACCACATAGCAATGCAGCAGTCTATACGCGGCTTCCTTCTGCATGAACAGCCGGATCCGCCATGCTGCTGCTCTGCATGTACAGCCGGATCCGCCATGCTGCTGCTCCGCACCCGGCTCGCTCTACAGGCATGAATGAAAATGCAAAAGAATGAAAACTAGGTCAGCAGCATCATGGACGCTGCACGCTAACTTCCAGGAGGGAGATTAAGGCAAACAATGCAAACGCCTTTCAGTCCGGGGCCCCCCTGTTCTCACAATGGGTGGGGGGGATTACACGACACCATTATACCTATATATGGTGGATAAGCTTCGATTTTGGGCAAACACCTTTAAAATAAAACCCTCCTGGGCCTCAATCACGGGTATCAAGCTCAGGCCATCAAGCTGTAGCAAAACTACAATTCCCATCATGCCTGGGCAGCCAAAGATAAAGCTTTGTCTGTCCAGGCATGATGGGAATTGTAGTTGTGCAACAGCTGGAGGGCCAGAGTTTGACACCCCTGACCTAGACAGTATTATAAACTTGGTGTGGTGCCTCCTAGTAGTGTAAAGTGTCCACCTAATGGGCCCAGACCCCATGGCCGTCTCTTGGAATAACAAACGTCGCTTCTTCTATCTTTGGACACATTAGGTGGACTGCTTGAAAGGGAACTGGGGAAAAAAGAAAACACAGCAAGGGGTGCCATAACATGTATAACAGCAAAGGAAAAAGTGTCTTTTAATAAAACCAATTGAAAGCTTGTTATATTCTGTAATATTTAAAGTAGTTCTCCAGTGGGGGGGGGGAATCTTTTAAATCAACTGGTGTCAGAAAGTCTTCAGTCTTTCAAGTACTTATCAGCTGCTGTATGTCCTGCAGGAAGTGGTGTATTCTCTTAAGTCTGACACAGTTCTCTCTGCCGCCCCCTCTTTCCATAGCAGCAAATCCCCATAGAAAATCTCTTCTGCTCTGGACAGCTCCTGACATGGACAGAGGGGGCAGCAGAGAGCACTGTGTCAGACTGGAGGGAATACACCACTTCGATTTTTTTTTTTTTTTTTTTAATAGAAGTAAAATTACAAATCTGTATACTGTAACTTTCTGGAACCAGTTGATTTGAAAGTTTTATTTCCCCCGCCGGAGTACACCTTTAATCAAGGGACAAACTCTTTAAGGTTAATGTTAATCTGAAATACAGAATACAAATCTGACTCCAAGATTTTTCATTAAAAAAATGACTCCTATTTTTAGAAATGGCCTCCTGTGTGAGGGTACACTGACTCCTTCACAGACTTCTACTAAACAATGGTGATTTTAACCCTATGGTTAGTGGTTGGTATGAGGCTCAATGCTCGCTTTGTGCCAAACATGATGACTCGCATTCCGACCAAATAAATCCGCCTTTGAGTCATCCGCACATTGTTCTATAAGTCATTGTCAGCACATTACACCATAACCATACTCCACCAGCCAGTCATATCAAAAAAGAAAATCCCTAAATAAAAAAAAAATCCCTTAAATAATTTGATAAAAAGTCAAAGGTCCTGCGACCAGGCATGTGCACAAGGTTTTAACCACAGATCGCGGACAGATATTGGGGGAAAAGGAGGACAGGCGGTTGGATTTCTACAAGTTCAGTCCTTTTGTTCTAGGTGGAGATCAGCTGCCATTAGAGGAGTCTGGAAACGGCTTAGCGCCCTATTACATGGGACGATTATCGTGCGAAAAAACGTTATATCGTTCAAATTCAAACGATAATCGTTCTGTGTAATTGCAGGCAACGATTGAAAAATCGTTCATATGTCATTGATCGTTGATTTAGATCTGAACCTAAAATTATCGTTAATCCTTCGCTGTAATTCCACAGTCATTCGCTCAAGTTCTGCATTTTTTCACTAATCGTTCAGTGTAATAGCACATTGTCCATTGTTTTGCTGGGAGCAGAAGGAATAAACGATCATAGTAAGGATCGTAACTAACGGCCATCGTCCTGAGTAATATGGTGAACGATTTCAGGTTAACTATAAACAATCTCGTTTGCAATCTTTTATCGTTAGTCGTTAACAAAAAAAAAAAAAAAAGACGCTCCGTGCAATAGGACCCTTACTCCTCCTCTCCCCTCATTCATTCATGTATGGGTGGTCAAGGGGAATAGCCATCGGCCAGGCCAAGCATGCAATGTACGTGTATTGGGAGTCAGTTACAAGACATAGCTGTAAAACTACAGCACACGTAGCTCCGCAGTAAGTCTATGGGTTGGTTGTTGGCCATGTCCCCCCCCCCCCCCACTAAGCCTCAAAAGTGGAGAGAGAAGAATGAAGGTCACGATTGATAATGTAATATTGGCTTGCGCCATAACCAGGGATTATATACACCCACCGAGCAGCTAGAAGGCAAATACATTCCCACCAAAGGGTAATTGGAAAATTCCAGAACTGTTTATTTCAGCTTCCGAGCTTGGACGGAAAACCCCTTGAAGTGTCTTCACACCGACTTGCCTTTAACCCTCGGTGCTCCCTCCTGAGCTCGGCCCCCGCCTGCTGAGTAATCCATTATGTATGAGCTGTCAGGAGAAGTGAGACAGGGAAAGTGACAAGTGCTCTAAGAATACTTCTGTCCTGGGGAAAGGATTGTTAGAATGACTGGCGTGACACACCGCCAATGCAGTCCACCCAATGGATGGCAGTATACAGGGCAACGGAGAAGGAGTGGTGGAGATATTACAGGACCAGTGCAGAGAGGAGGGAAGCAGAGCGAGGGGGTCACAGCCATCCACAAACAGCTCAGTTATTGTTATATAATGGGGTCCGGGCACTTAGACCCTCACCAATATGCCAGGTCTGGAATGCCCCTCTAATATATAAACCTGGAGCTGCTTTTTAGGCTCCATTCACATGTCATGTTTGGTCTATGTCCTCAATATACCACCAAAAGACATGTATTGTGGACTGCCTATTGGTTTTACTTTTGCAGGACTAGTATTTAAAAGCATGGTAGGTGATCCTTAAACTAAAATAAAAAAAATAATAATGTAGTATACATTCAGGAAACAGACTGAACATAATCCCTAGTAGTTATTAAAGTGAATGAGCCCACCATGTTACATCAGACCGACATGGTTTACAGCTGGCTATATACATTAGGAATGCTGGCCATCTAATGTGTATGGTGGCCTCCCAATTCTCCCCTAATGGTAAATGTTGGGGAAAGAGAAGGATCGGGCATGTAAGGTTTACTGTTCTCAGGGAGATAAGCCACTGCCAAGGGAGATTAGAGGGCAGCTCTCTTCTCTACCCATTCAGAGCAAATGCAAAAAATTGGCAACAATGAATGAAGAAAGACTGTGTACTTGTTAATCCAAACAAGTATTCCGATTATAGCCATAACATGGGTATGGCAAGTTTATGGCTGTACCCGCAAGAGTGGTTCCAGCTAGGAGAGCAGGAGAGGTTTTCTATGGGGATTTGCTGCTGCTCTGGACAGTTCCTGACATGGACAGAGGTGGCAGCAGAGAGCACTGTGTCAGACCAGAAAGAATATACCATCAACTGCAGGACATACCATAGCTGATAAGTATTGGAAGACTGGAGATTATTTTATAGAAGTAAATTACAAATTTCTGGAACCAGTTGATTTGAAGAAAAAAAACAACAACCCCTTTAATGCTCATGGTATACTACTTTACCGATGTTCTACTGGTCGTACTGCATCAAAACCACCAAGAGATGTCTGGGAAGACATGGCCCAACGAGGACAGATCATGAAAAAGAAAAAACCCTAACAAGGGCTCATACTCAGGCAGAACAATGTAACAAGGCTCGTCTTGTGAAGCCGACACACGAGGGTCCGAAAGAACAATCGCACTTTCTCCAAAAACAAAAGACAAGGAGGGAAAGGGATGCGGTGTCCTGGCCCCATTGTGTCAGCTGCAGCACTCGGATGTTGTCCTGTTTTCCTAACCCATGGAATAGCAGCTGGTAAAACAACATTTTGGGCTCAGAAAGCACATTTTCTATCATATCTGAACAGCGGCCATCTGCTCCTGGCAGACCAATGAGTGAACGACACGTCCAAGTATTAACAATGAGACTATTCTACACAAATGGAGAAATCACAAAAATAACTAAAAAGAGGAAAAACAGCCGCTTTGCAGCGAGGGATATTGATCACTTTGTTGTTTATACCAAGGCAACTTCCATACCACTGCTAAAGAATAGTGGGTGTCAATCCTCTATACAGGTCACGTATCTCTACTCATTGGTCTTAAGGATACATCCCAATTAGGGATGGTCCGAACCCTCCGAGGTATCAGATTCCCGCTGTCTGCCTTCTCCGTGCAGCGGGTGGATACAGCGGGAGGACCACCTGGAAAACTGGGATACAGCCTATGGCTATGGCTGTATCCCAGTTTTCCAGGCGGTCCTCCCGCTGGATCCGCCCGCTGCACGGAGAAGGCAGACAGCGGGAATCATTACTGAGAGTTCGGGTTCGTACGAACCCAAACCGGACTCTGTTCAGGCCATCCCTAATCCCATTAGCCCTGAGAGATCAATAGTTCATGCCACCAGTTTAGGTTCAGATCTACATACAAGCGATTGTTCGATAGTTGCACAGAACGATTATCATTTAAATTCGAACAATATAACTATTTTTCGCACGATAACTGTCCCATGTAATAGAGGTTTCCAGACTCCTCTAGCCTATATGGCTGCATACAGATTGCTGATGGAGCTATAAAAATAAATAAATAAATAATTATATATATATATATATATATATATATATAGTGGCACAGCCTATGTGTTACTATATGTGCCTCCATATGGCACTGCATATCCCCCTTAAAGCTACATGTTCTCAGACAGGGCCAATTTACACAAATTGTATGGATAATTCTGCTACTCCACAGCAAGTAACACTATAATACAAGAGTATGGGGGGGTTTGGGGAACGTCTCCCACATGTAGCGAAGAAACATGACAGATGGGCGCACAGGATTTGAGCGAAATCTGCGCCAAGAACCTCAACTTTACATGTATATTAGCTACTGCAATAACGAAGTTCATAATAATCCATATTCATTCCTCGCATACCTCCTAACATTTGCAGTGAGAGGTTTGGTACTTTTATTTCACATATAATATAATGTGCTGAGAAACCAAGAAAAAAAAAAAAAAATTTATAGGGCGAAATAAAAAAAATGATACATAAAACACTCCAAAAAAGTGTGTTGTAGAAAAAAATTCTATTATATAATAATGAAATAATAATAGAAATAATAATAATAATAATAATAATAAATTATATATCTTTTTTTTCTTTTAATAAATCATTTTGGTGTACAGAGTGCTTAGAATACCCATGCATCTGTATTGCATGCGTCACAGAGTTCAATTCCCATCCCTACGAGGCCGTCCATCAGTATTACTAATGAAATACTGATCATAAACAGATGGCACACTGTACTAATGCAATCTCATCTGTGATCCATCCATACTGCAGATCCCCATTACGGACTCTTACCCATAAACTCATGTAAAACAGGCCTAAAAAAAGCTGTGAGCCTCCTAGCTGTAAGGTTACCCTGAGCGGCTGCTGATGAATACTTATGAGGGGTCTGGGTCTGGCCGGCCTTCATCTCCTCTACGTGCTGACTGCTGATTTACCATAGGCTGAGTAACCGTGTACGTGATGGGTCACGGTTCTCCATTAAGCCATTAGACTCATTGAGAAATGCGGAAAGCGCTTACAATTATTTGCTCCTGGAAAAATCGCTTAATGGGACACTAAAAAAAGAAAGACGCTGCGTGAATATATAGCGTATTCCCATAGGAATAGCCAATTATGTAACATTGTGACTATAAATAATAAAGAAGCTATGGTCATACACATGCATGAGCAGCATGTACTAAATATAGAGCTGTTATCAAAGGGATGACCTGCAGGGAGCGCTATAAACCTACCCAGACTAGGACATGACCCTGGAGAGCGCTAAAGCTGGCCATACACATTAGATAGGTGGTGGCCAAATCAAAGGACTGGATGACCATCTAATATGTATGGTGGCCGATTATAGGATCAACCATGTTGGGCTTCATGTTTGGGTCTGCCCCCGGACAGCCCGCTCTCACCTATTGAAGTGTCTAAAGATGCCGTCTAAGGAAAACAATGACATATCCCCTCACATAAACACAATGTCGTCACTTTTACAAACACAAGGGTGCATAAGTGCTTTACCCACTGCCCTATAAAAAATACAAAAAATAAAATCAGAGGCTCCTTTAGCTCTGTCCTTTTCCTGGAAATCAAGTGATAGACGAGCGAGGGACTGATCTGCGAGAATATCTGTTCCCAGCTGTCACTAGAACGTCTCAGCGTATTCCTATGAGGTGCAGCTTCTGTCTGATGGTTTTCCCCTCCTGCTTGTAAGAGCACGGCGGGGAGAAACCTGTTTCATCCTGCCAGCATCACATAGAATTCAATGTAGAACCAGAACACAGCAGATAGTGGGGGAGTGGGAAATAGCAGAAGAGATTTACAATGGAAGCTAATAACTAAAAGTACTCGTCTACCGTATCAGATTACAAAAAAATTTAAAATATTAAAAGACAATTTCTCATTTCCTCCCAGTGCTGTTCCCCACTGCTGAACACTTCCTAGCTAAATCTCTACACATGGGATGAGGCACAAGCAGGAAGCACTCAGCTGTAGGGGCTGGCACCAGCAGGGGATCAGTGGCAGGGGAGTACCAGGGCTTTATTCTGAGATATAACCTACAAAGCTCGATTCGAGACAAGGAAAAATAAATAAATAAAAGGACTGAAAGAAAGAGGATTTAGCCAAGTCTTATTTATTTCCCTTTTCACTCTGAAAGTGAGAAGTAACAACATGTGACAAGAGCAGAACTAGTCCCAAAAACACCCACAGATAGAGCTAAAAAAACAAAGCACATACGGTAACTCAAAGCATCAGCATCGAGGACGTCAGGATCAGTCAACAAACACAAACGACAAAAAAAAAAATAATAAATTGGTCAGTGACTAATGTAAAGTCCACTAGGATCTGACTGCAGCGGGCACGTATGGGATGTAACTGCTTGGAATAAAGGTCATTTATAGATTATTTATTTCTGTGTTTCCACCAGCACAGGGAGGTGCAGGGTTAAGTGCTAAGCTGGCCTGGAAAATAGCATAGTCCATAACTCTAATGGTCCTTTTACGCGGAACGATTTATCGTTCGTTTCTGCACGATAACGATCGTATCCGAACGATAATCGTACGTGTAAACGCAGAGAACGATCAAACGACGAGCGAGAAATCGTTCATTTTGATCTTTCAACATGTTCTCAAATTATCGTTGGTCGTTCGCAAAAAATTCGCAGATCGTTCCGTGTAAACAGTCTTTCAACGATTTCACCTATAGCTTAAGCGATCGCAAAACGATTTTTCCGTACAATGTACCGTTCCGTCTAAACGCTGATGGTTATAGAAAAAACATCGTTCATTCAAAATCGTTAGTCGTGCGATCGGAACAGCAACTGAGGAACAGCTCCACAAAAAGAAGATCAAAGTCTTGGAATGGGCCAAGTCCGAATTCAGACCGGGATGTGTCAGAAACACTACTGGGATTGTACTCAGCCAGGAATACAGCCCAGGTATCATAGTAAAGAGAAAGAGCACTCTACATGCATGGTGTAGATGACCATCTCATACAGCATAGGTGTCATACTCGCCGCCCTCCAGCTGTTGCAAAACTACAATTCCCATCATGTCTTCTAAAGCTTTGGCTGTCCAGGCATGATGGGGATGGTGGTTTTGCAGCAGCTGGAGGGCGGCAAGTATTACACCCCAGTTATATATGGCTCCTGGGGCACTGTGTGTGGCCTAACCACACTACCATGGCCGGCAGCACCTCCAAACTGGTCTCCTATCCAGCTAACCTGGGATATTATTGGTCAGCAATAGATTTACTTAGCAAATCGAGAGGGTTTGAATATTTTGTAGCCATTTTTTCATCATTTGCATGTCACTAACATGTCTAGCCATCCTGTCATTTCCATACTGCTATGCCTTTCAATATTTGGAGCAGAAGCACGAACCTGAGGCCATTCCCACTCATTTCAGGTGCGTTAGACCTCCGGTCTCTGGATTATTGGCGTCATTTGACTCCACTGATCAGACGTTTATCCTGTGGATAGGGGATAACTTTAAATGTCGGAATTGTTTGTTTCTTTAACTCTCGCAAAAAAAAAAAAAATAAAATCTTTCGATCAACAAGATTTGTAATTTACTTCTATTTAAAAATCTCAAGTTTTCCAGTACTTATCAGCCGCTGTATATCCTGCAGGAAGTGGTGTATTCTTTCTATTCTGACAGTGCTCTCTGCTGCCACCTCTGTCCATTTCAGGAACTGTCCAGAGCAGCAGCAAATCCCCATAGAAAACCTCTCCTGCTCTGGACAGTTCCTGACATGGACAGAGGTGGCAGCAGAGAGCACTGTGTCAGACTGGAAAAAATACACCTTTCTGCAGGACATAAGTACTGGAAGACTTGAAATCAAACTTGATTTGAAAGAGAGAAAAAAATGGCAATGGCAGAGTTCCCCTTTAACCCATAGTAACTTAAAAACCGGCTTCACCAAAACACATTCACTCATATTGGTCCCGGTCTACAATATAACTTACGTACCCAAACACTGACTCAGATTACATAGCATACACCTCTAGCTCTTGCTCATGCCTGCTGCGTAACCACTTCACATCTCTAGATGGTGACTAAAATGGCTGGCAAGGCTCCTAAATTTCCAGACTTAGGAGTCAAGGGTGCCCAAGTGTTTTTTATAGCCTGGAGCGTTGTGTTGCTGGAGTGATCATGCAATATACTATTCTATCCCTAAATGTATAAGTCCAATACTACAATGTAGGAGTTAGTAGAACAGTCCAGGCCTTCATGGTTTGGCTAGCTGGATGTAACGCACAATCTGCCTGTTCTCGGCTTGATGGACAGACCCTACTTTTCTCAGATGCATGGGAAGAACATTCATTGGAGGTAGCAAGGTCGAGCCTTGGCTCCTTTGTTCCATGGGATGGCATGCATTTGCCTAAGCTGCATTCCAGAATATCAAGTCGCATTCCCACGTGCGTGAGTGTGAGGAGGCGGCTGCTGCAAAAACTTTATATAGGATCCAAATTCCGGCAACCTACAATTTCCCTGCATCCATCTCAGGACTCTCACGGGGCAGAATAAATATATATCAGTCCATATAGTGATCAGCAGCAGCAGATCCAGAGCACCGCAGAGACGCGACTCTTCCCCTAACACTTTCTCTGTACATTCCACTCATGGTTTCGGCTTCTAAATACCGATACAAAACCCTGACCATGTGAAAGTGGTCTTCTTCCCGGAGCATTCCCGGCTTTACTACAGTGTAAATAAGTTGGATGTTGCTAAACTGTTTAACAAGATCTGCGAACGAGAGAAGAGAAGAGGTGTGAAAGGCGACACTGCTCCTGCTTCATTATCTATTATAAATGTGATTACAGGCAAGGATACGATAGCCGAGCGCTGGGAGATCTGTGCCGAATACAGCCGGAGGAAATTCTACCAGACAATAGCAATAATCTTACCGGGGATGAATGGCTTCGTAATAGTTATCTAACGTGCATGGGGCCTCCGGATTGTCCCCCAATGTGAGAACTGCCAGCTTGGTGGGGGGATTGCTGTACAATACGGTGAAGATTATACAGAGAATTGTCAGGCATCATGGATCATGTGAATCATGATTTCTAGGCATGCTCTGGGCCCTATGATGCCTGTGGATGGATGTTTGGACAGAAGAGCTTATCTAAGCATTGTGGGCTGACCACATTTATCTCTTCATGGCAGTGGTTTCCCCTATGGCTGAAGACGCCTGTCAGCAGGACAATGCACCATCCACAAGGGTCGTATAATCATGGATTGCTCAAGGAATAGCAGTTTACTTGCTTCTCTGGCCTCCACAGCCCTCAGTAGCGGACATGCAAATCTGTTTGGGTTCAGCAACATTCCCTGAACCTGAACGCTCTGCATTTGACTTTCAGCTTTTTGAAGGTAGACACCACCCTAGTCATAGGCTGTATCCATGTTTTCCTGGCAAACCTAGATCGGCACCAAACTTCTCCAGGCACGGCGTGAAATGCAGAGAGTTCAGGTTTGGAGATCGTTGCTGATCCCGAATAGTTCTGCAAGTCCACTCAACATTAGTCAATATTCCTATAGAGAACTCCTATGAGCAGGGAGCACAGACCAGTCAGATCACGTCAGGGCCTCCAATTAATCTATGGCAACTGTGAGAAGCGTTCCTCTCCGCATGGCTGATATTCCTGCACACGACATGACCTCCTAGTGGAATCTATACCACAATGATGCACTATGGTTCTGAAGGCTAAAATACATCCATCCCTAGAGATGAGCGCAACTTGAGCATGTGCGAGTCCGATTGTGCGGCATTTGATTAGCGGTGGCTGACGCTGGATGCTGCTCGGAAAGCAGCCTATGGTTGTATCCATGTTTTCCCAGACTCCATCCAACTTCTTCAGCCACCGCTAATCAAATGCTGCACAATCTGATCCAAGCATGCGCCATTTGCGCTCATCTCCATCTATCACGCTACTAATCATATGACCATTCAGTCTGTGGATAATGTGGACAGAACGTTACGATTATTTTCTTCCTTTGGAATCTGATATGGTACAAAGGTTTTATATGTGACTACACTGACTGCTATGGCCCATTATGGCAGCTACGTCACAGCCCTGTAAGGGTACTATTACACCAAGCTATTTTTTTGATGATTAACAATTAACGATCTCAAACGACCGCTAATGAAAACGACCTGAAATAGTTTGCCCAAATACACGGAACGATGATCGTTACTTATGATCGTTCTTGCGTACGTTTTGTCGTCACTATTGCATACGTTTCAGCTATAACTTCTTATTACACCGAACGATGTACGAACGATCAAACGATAAAAATAGGTCCGAATTCTATCCAACGACCAAGGATTTCTCGTTGGTCGTTTAATCGCTGTCTGCACCAAACTATTATCGTTTAAATCCAAACAAATTAAAAATTTTTTGAAGGATAATAGTTACATGTAAGATGTCACATGACGGATGTGTGACCGGGGTGTGAAGAGAAGCAAGGGTTAAGCTAATTAAAGGCGGAATAAGCGGTAAGATCAGCGAGAGGCTACCTAAATTAGTGAAAGCTTCTTTGCACTTTCATTCATGTATAATTCACAGGTTTAGTAGGGAGGCATGGTGCTCGCCTCCAAGCTCAATTATTAATGGGATTTATTTTTTTTCTTTTTCAGTCAAATTATAATTCTATGTATTTCACGTGAACGGACACACAGTGAACACGACGGACTATGGCAGAGAATGAGACTCCTTTGCAGGTTACAGGAGACGTGTGCACTCACATCTATGCTATGTATTGTGACCTGGCCAATAAACGGGATGTGAAAGCGGCCTGTCATACGCTTCACATCTATTTTTCAACATCTGCAGGGCTTGGAGGAAACCGAATCTTCGCTGGTTTTACACAAACTTGCTGACAAATGCGAATGTGAGACGGTGTATTAAGATGGTGAAATGGAATCATAAAAGGAGGAAAAAATAGAAAGCTGAAGATTTGGTAACTATCACCGATAATAAACTTCCCTCCACGCATTAAAGGGGTTGTTCACAATTTTTTTTTTCTTGAAAATAAACTTCTTTGTAAATTACTTCTATTAAAAAATCTCAAGTTTTCCAGTACTGATCAGCTGCTGTATGTCCTGCAGGAAGTGATGTATTCTTTCCAGTCTGGAGAGCAGGAGAGGTTTTTTATGGGAATTTAATACTGCTCTAGACAGTTTCTGACATGGACAGAGGGGGCAGCAGAGAGCACTGTGTCAGACTGGAAACAAATCACAGCTTCCTGTAGGGCATACAGCAGCTGATAAGTACTCATTATCACCTGATTACTACAGGCAGGCATATCATGACAGCTGTATAGTACTGCTGGAGCTCACATCCACACATAAGGCCTGTGTGCATCTGCTGTGTTGCTCCCTGGTCTCTGGGGAAGGAGACCCTCTTCTCCATCACTTCCTGTAGCCTGTAATCTACACCAGCTGCCATAAAGCACACACATCCTACTGGAAGGTTCCCTCCTGAGACAAGAGGGAGCAGTAACCTTATGGTGATCATTACATACAGGGCTAGTGTAAGGCCAGCCTCAGATCTGTCCTACACTAAGTCACTTGCATGCTTCTGTCACATAACCCTAAAATATCCCCAGTATTAGACCATTTACCCCCACACACAACCAGATTCAAAGGGGTTGTCCAGCGCTACAAAAATATGGCCACTTCCCTTCAGAGACAGCACTGCTCTTGTCTCAAGTTCAGGTGCAGTTTGCAATTAAGCTCCTTTCACTTTAATGGAACTAAGTGGAAACCCCCACCCAAACTGGAGACGAGAGTGGTGCTGTCTTGGGAAGAAAGTGGCCATGTCTTTGTAGCACTGCATAACCCCTTTAAGGGGTTGTCCAGGCCTGGAAGAACACTTCTACTTATTTAGAGAAACAGCACCACTCTTGGTCTCAGTTTAGGTGTGGTACTGCAGCTTAGTTCCACTAAAGTAAAAGAAGCTTAATTGTAATACCACACACAGCCTGGCGACAGGGGTGGTGCCGTTTTTGCAAGAAAGTATCTCTGTTTCCGCTAACCCCCCCACTTTTTTTTTTTTTAATCAAAAGATGGCCGGAGCACAGGTCAAATATGTGTTTTCTCTATTACTAAAATTAACATGAAAGAAACTAGAGATTCTGAGACATTCTGAATATGCTCAGTCTGATTCCTAGAAAGCTTTAGATGGCAATTCTTTCATTTCCTCCACATCTCAATGTCACATTCCTTTTTTTTTTCCAGCCATATGCTAAAACACATACGAGAAATTTATCCAGGAGCCAATCCACAAAAAGATAGACTGGTCAAAAAGTAATCCTGGTCAGCATTACATCTGTGTGTGTGCGTGTGCGTACGTACGTGTGCGTGTGCGTACGTACGTGTGCGTGTGCGTACGTACGTGTGCGTACGTACGTGTGCGTGTGCGTACGTACGTGTGCGTACGTACGTGTGCGTACGTACGTGTGCGTACGTACGTGTGCGTACGTACGTGTGCGTGTGCGTACGTACGCGTGTGCGTACGTACGTGTGTGTGTGTGCGTGTGCGTACGTACGTGTGCGTGTGTGTGCGTACGTACGTGTGCGTGTGCGTACGTACGTGTGCGTGTGCGTACGTACGTGTGCGTACGTACGTGTGCGTACGTACGTGTGCGTACGTACGTGTGCGTACGTACGTGTGCGTACGTACGTGTGCGTACGTACGTGTGCGTACGTACGTGTGCGTGTGCGTACGTACGTGTGCGTGTGCGTACGTACGTGTGTGTACGTACGTGTGTGTGTGTGTGCGTACGTACGTGTGTGTGTGTGTGCGTACGTACATGTGTGTCTGTGTGTGCGTACGTACGTGTGTGTGTGCGTACGTACGTGTGCGTACGTACGTGTGCGCGTGCGTACGTGTGTGTGCGCGTGCGTACGTTTGTGTGCGCGTACGTACGTGTGTGTGCGTACGTACGTGTGTGTGTGCGTACGTACGTGTGTGTGCGTACGTACGTGTGTGTGCGTACGTACGTGTGTGTGTGTACGTACGTGTGTGTGCGTACGTACGTGTGTGTGTGTGTGTGTACGTACGTACGTGTGTGTGTACGTACGTACGTGTGTGTACGTACGTGTGTGTACGTACGTACGTGTGTACGTACGTACGTGTGTGTACGTACGTACGTGTGTACGTACGTACGTGTGTGTGTGTGTGTGTGTGTACACGTGTGTACGTGTGTGTGTACATATATTATATATACACACACACACGTACATACTTATATACACATACACACTTTTTTATTATTGTTTATTTATTTTTTTAACCTTTCATTTCTTACCAAAATGTCAGCCGTAGACTCTCAGCTGTATCTGGATATAAGGTTAGATACCAGGATACTAGGCAGCATGATGGTTACAGGAGGTGTCAGGAGGCTGCATGCTTTCCATGCTGTAGGTTGTGCTACCAAATTATTCAGCAGAGCAGGGCCCATGGGTCACCTCCAATGTGTCTAAGAAAACAGGATTTACACAGACTACCAGTCACCTGCACACGTGCAGTCTACAATGTCAGATTAGCACTTCATACAGTCATATTGCAAGCTCCTCTATGGAGCGGTCTAGAGACTAAGTGATCATATGCCCATATTGGCCATAGCCTGAGTGAAGGATTCAGGACCCGAAACCTTCAGGCCGGGTTCACACCTGTTCAGTATTTTGGAAGGAGTTTGTGTACTAATCCTGAGAGAATCCACCGGTTATACAATAGATTGAGATTTTGTATATTCATATGATAAAACCTATCTGCTCCCAATAATGAATATAAATCTACAGCCTGTTCACGGCTGGCACGGATTACCCCCTGAATGACAGCCGGGATAATCCACATGCACAAATCGGAGTTTTAGCTGTGAATCTTTGCCAAGGATTTTCTGAGAAATCCACAGTGGATGTGTGCCATGTCATTCGTGCAAGTGCACCAGCTGGAGTGGCTCCTCAGACGGAAGCTGGCAATACACATCAGGTACCTCTCAGCTGGACCCACTGCATTGTCAGCTAGCGCTGCCCAGATCAAAGTGTTGGGTGGCCTCCTGACTGATGGCAGAGAGCAGAATCGTTCACGTTGGATTTTAACTGATGCCGGTAGTGTCTGGCATCCTCTCCTAGCCCAATGAAGCTACAAGCTTGCTCTGCCAAACTGAGCGTACGTGTAGCGAGCAAAGAAGGGGAACGTGTGGCCCTCCAGCTGTTGCCATACTCCAGTTGCCGTCATGCCTGGGCACAGTCAAAGCTTTGACTGGCCAAGCGTGATGGGAACTGTACAACAGCGGGAGGGCCGCACGATCCCCTTCACTGGTATAGAAAGATCAAAAGAGGCAGCTGCCAACTAAATAAGCATTCACCCACCAAATACCTTGTGTGTATGTCCAGTTATGGCAGCAAGGGGGAACCTGCAGCCCTCCAGCTATTGCAACTATATAATTCCCATCATGCCTGGACAAAGCTTTGGCCGTCTAGGCATGATGGGAATTGTAGTTTTGGGGTTTATTAAGGGAATCTGGGATTCCCTTTAAATACCCCTTTAAAACACAAACTGTAAAGCTACGGAACAAGCCACCACTGGAACTGATCTCAGCAGAAAGTGTGTACAGGGATTTAGGAAGGTGAATGGGAATGTTGATCTAGGGATCTGTCTGCTGTTCAAGGGTGTTCTTCTCTTTATCTGGATTAAGTGGTATTGGAAGTATGACAAGTATATTGTTTTACTTTCATCCTACTTGGTAACTCTACCCATAGAAGCTCAAGGAGAACCTCCATGAACTTAAGATGATACTGTTGCCCAGCCTCCTCCCTTCCTATCTGCTCATTATCAGGCAAAGCCGTCTTCATTACAGAGAAGCAAAGTGAAGACGGGTTTGCCGAGTCCATTATAATGTATAGAGGGGGAGGGGGATAAGTGAGCAGGGAGAGCAGAGAAGCAGCCCAGCAGTTTGAAGTCTGTATGACAGAGGTCAGTGCTTATCTGGGAGCTTGGCAGGAGAAGATTGCAGGGTGTTTTACAGGGCTGCCTTTTCTCCTTTCTGTGCTCACTCATCCTTTCAACCCCTCCCCTTTCTATTGAGCATAATGGACACAGAAATCCTGCTTCTTCTGAAGTGAGGGGGAGGTAGGAAAACCGCTTTTTGCTTAAAGGAGTTATCCAGCGCTACAAAAACATGTCCACTTTCTTCCAGAGACAGCCCCGTTCTTGTCTCCAGCTTGGGCGGGGTTTGCTGCTCTGTTCCATTATAGTGAATGGAGCTTAATTGCAAACCGCACCTGAACTTGAGACAAGAGTCGTGTTGTCTCAAAAAGAAAGTGGCCATGTTTTTGTAGCACTGGAAACCCCTTTAATAAAACCCATTACAGAGTTTCTTAAAATTGCTTGTACTATTGATGTTCATCAATTTCTGAAAAATGACAGTTACACTTTAATTCACAGTTGGAAGCTGAGTGTTAATCAGGGATAGGGATGGGAAGGGGAGCGAGAAAGCGTTATATCCCTCAGCACTTCAGGGCCTTGGGAACACCTCTTTGACTCTCTGTACTATAGAATCAGCGTTTTCAACGTTTTAGAAGCACATGCTGATATATGGAAGATACTGTATGTTTTTTAAGCACCATGTCATCTGTAATAGACTGTATACAGATAAACGGGGGTGCTGAGCGGTGGACCCCCTACAATGGCAATCCATTCTATGGAACAGGAAAGCCCCTGTACCCTTATTAGTATGGATTGCCTTGCTCTTTAACTGCACCAAGTGAACGACTAGAGAAGATGCATTGTGGAGATGTACAGGGCTATGTGTTATACTGAGCGGAGGACGTGTGATCATCACATGAACAGAGAACTAGGAGGCACAAGCTGCAAAAGTCAGGGGCTGCTATGAGCACTGTGCGGCCAACAGTCCGGCCCATCTGACGTTACAGAGGGTGCTGCTGGGATATTAAAGGGAACCGGTCATCACTTTTATGCTGCCCGATCCAAAAGTCCACCTACAGTAAAAAGTCACGGCTCCCGATAAACAATGGGTTAGAGCAGGGGTAGGGAACCTTGGTTCTCCAGCTGTTGCAAAACTACAACTCCCATCATGCCTGGACAGCCAAAACTTTAGCTGTCCAAGCATAATGGGAGTTGTAGTTTTGCAACAGCTGGCAAGCCACGGTTCTCTATTCCTTGGTTAGATTATTCTAGAACCTGGAGACCTGACCTGTTCGGAGAGAGTGAAGCTGAGCAGCATAAGTGCCGGTCACCTCTAGCCTATGATTATACCATTGTGGAAAGCCTGTCACCGGACGGCTGGCCTCAGTGAAGCCTGTCATTTCTACCTGTATAACTCCTCCGCAGATCGCTTTCCACAGTGCTGATCTGTCAGCGCAGCAGAGCTCAACTTGTCAGATACCTTTATTTTCACGGCTCAGCCTGCAGCAATGCTCTGCACGGAGGAGATCAGAGAGAAACTGGCCAGGATCTATCCCAATATATCTGCAGGAAGCCCGGGCCACGGATCATGTCATATTGCAATGCACAGCACCCGATTTCGAATTTTCGAGCTAACGATGGCATTTGAGAGATAATCGGCTCGTTTAAACACAGCGAGCAATCAAGCGACGAGCGAGAAATCGTTCATTGTGATCTTTCAACATGTTCTCAAATCGGTCGTTATTCGCAGATCACCGTGTAAACAGTCTTTCAAAGATTTACCCTAAGTGTGAGACGGGCTTAGGCAATCTTAAAAACGATCGCAATAACGATTATTCTAACGATTTATTCGTCTAAACGCTGATAGTTATAAAAACCAAATTGTGCTTGAAAATCGTTAAAAGATCGATTGGGCGAATTATCGCTTCATGTAAACGCACCACAACCTATCCTCATCCTGTAATCCTCTCTTAAGGATATATAGCTGTGCTTACACAGATCACAGCTGGGTTTTAACTGCAGCCATTGATAATCCCCTTGATATTTCTACCTAACCCCCCCCCCCCCCTCTTCTTCTCAGTCTGTAATCTAACCAGAACACTTTCTTCTAAGATCTCACTGCATGTATTTGCAACCTGTCACCCTCTAAAAGCCGGGGAACTACAATGCCCAGCATACCTATAGCTATCAGCATTGTGCTTTCTAGTTTTCAAGGCAAAGTAGGTAGGTGCTACATACTCATACTAACATGATACATGGAACTAGAGTACTTGGAAAGAGACAGATTCCAAGGTTTTGTACAGTGGAGAAACAATGAATAATATTGTAACAAGCAGAAATACTTTGTATACACAATAAAGAAACAATAGGCAGCATTTATAAAGAACATCTTCAGGCACATTGTGACATGTCAACCACACAGAAGAGCAGAATTCCCTCTAACTGCAGGAATGGAGGAAAGGAAAGACGGAGACAAGCCAGTGTTTCCCAGATTACTGGCTCTCCGGACTACAACTCCCAGCATTCCCTGACAGCCATGCACTGGGGATGGCAACTAGAGACCACCCCAAAGTGCAAGAATGAAGGGGCTTTCGGCTAGGCCAATGTATCCCAACCTATGGCTGTACAACTACAACTCTCAGCATACTCTGACAGCTAAAGCCTGTGGGCAGAGAGTAGAGATCCTGTCTCCCCATCACTGGCTTTACAACTGCTGCAAAGGCTGGAAACAGAGTTGCGATCCCCTCTAACTACTGGAATAAATGAGAGATAGAGACGAGCTACTGAAGAGTCCCTGTTAGGGCATGATGGGAGGTGTAGTTCTGCAACAGCTAAAAAGTCACAGGTTGGGGAAACACTGAGCCCGGCTGCCATTCACCTCCACTTACAGATCACCATAAATGAAGCTGGTTAGCATTATACTCGCATACATCT
Source organism: Dendropsophus ebraccatus (assembly GCF_027789765.1). Taxonomy (NCBI): domain Eukaryota; kingdom Metazoa; phylum Chordata; class Amphibia; order Anura; family Hylidae; genus Dendropsophus; species Dendropsophus ebraccatus. Next base: position 16,602,091 of record NC_091466.1, on the reverse strand, counting down.
CAATGGTAGCAGCGGAGCTCACAGGAACAAGTTAGACACCAAAGTTCTTTAACTCTTACAGATCCGGGGGGGGGTGTCATCTCTCAGATACCCAGCCACACGTAGCCCATCAGACTATGGACAAAGACAAATACGCCCTTTAAATCCCAAACAATGATCAAAAGCCGCACATTTCTCTCATTGGCATTGTTTAGGGTCTGTGCGTAGCCACATTGTCAGCAGCTTTCTCCATCATCCACTACATTGTTTCCGTCTGAAAACTTTTCAGCAGATGTAGGTCAGGGATTCTGCTACAGCAGTGATCTCCAGCTGTTGTACAACTACAACTCCCAGCATTCTCTGACAGCCAGAGGCTAGCTAAAGGTTTTCAAATCACTGGCTTTACAAAATACACCTCCCCAGCAGGCCCAGATCAGGGACAGACAGTCGACCTCCTCAGACGGATACCAGGGAGAGGCAGTGGAGCTAGATCAGGCTTTACAGCTGTTGGAAAACTACAACTCCCAGCATTCTGACAATGGGGATAGATAGTAAAGAAACACAAACTTCTAGAATTAAAGGGGGTCACGGTGCTAGGACAGCGTTCCCCATATCTGAGGCTTTACAACTACAACTCTCAGCATCACAAGTTAGGAACAGATAATAGAGCCCCCCCCCCCCCCCCCGGCCATAGCTTTACAGCTGCTGTAGGAACTACAACCCTCAGCATGCCCAGACAGACAGTAGAAGTTTCCATCCTTGGAGCTACACTATTTTTTTCCCATTAGTTACTTTACGGCTACTGTAGAACTACAACCCTCAGCATCCCCACATTAGGGACAGATAGAGATGCCTGGCACCCACAGAATGATGGGGTTGTAGTTCCAGGCTGCTGCTGCTGCCCATGAACAATGGAGACAGCTGACACATCATCCTTCCTCATATCACAACTTGATAAAAAAAACCATGGCCGGTAGCTCTCTATAGAGTATATAGTATCAGTACTCCTATAGGGGCCCCCCCTCCATGCTGATAGTAGCTCTCTATATAGTATGAGCATGCTCCCATTCATGCTGACAGCAGCTCTTTATAGAGTATATAGTATCAGTACTCCTATAGTGCCCCCCTCCATGCTGATAATAGCTTTCTACAGAGTATATAGTATCAGTACCCCCTCCATGCTGACAGTAGCTCTCTATATAGTTTAAGAATGCTAACCTCCATGCTGACAGCAGCTCTCTATAGAGTATATAGTATAAGCATGCTCCCCTCCACGCATCCAGTATAGAGTATATGGTATAAGCATGCTCCCCTCCATGCTCCCAGTATAGAGTATATGGTATAAGCATGCTCCCCTCCATGCTCCCAGTATAGAGTATATGGTACAAGCATGCTCCCCTCCACGCATCCAGTATAGAGTATATGGTACAAGCATGCTCCCCTCCACGCATCCAGTATAGAGTATATGGTATAAGCATGCTCCCCTCCATGCTCCCAGTATAGAGTATATGGTACAAGCATGCTCCCCTCCATGCTCCCAGTATAGAGTATATGGTATAAGCATGCTCCCCTCCATGCTCCCAGTATAGAGTATATGGTATAAGCATGCTCCCCTCCATGCTCCCAGTATAGAGTATATGGTACAAGCATGCCCCCCTCCATGCTCCCAGTATAGAGTATATAGTATATGCATGCCCCCCTCCATGCTCCCAGTATAGAGTATATAGTATAAGCATGCCCCCTCCATGCTGACAGTATAGAGTATATAGTATAAGCATGCTCCCCTCCATGCTGACAGTATAGAGTATATAGTATAAGCATGCTCCCCTCCATGCTCCCAGTATAGAGTATATAGTATAAGCATGCTCCCCTCCATGCTCCCAGTATAGAGTATATAGTATAAGCATGCTCCCCTCCATGCTCCCAGTATAGAGTATATAGTATAAGCATGCCCCCTCCATGCTCCCAGTATAGAGTATATAGTACCAGTGCCCCCCTCCATGCTGACAGCAGCTCTCTATAGAGTATATAGTACCAGTGCCCCCCTCCATGCTGACAGCAGCTCTCTATAGAGTATATAGTACCAGTGCCCCCCTCCATGCTGACAGTATAGAGTATATAGTACCAGTGCCCCCCTCCATGCTGACAGTATAGAGCATATAGTACCAGTGCCCCCCTCCATGCTGACGGCAGCTCTCTATAGAGTATATAGTACCAGTGCCCCCTCCATGCTGACGGCAGCTCTCTATAGAGTATATAGTACCAGTGCCCCCTCCATGCTGACGGCAGCTCTCTATAGAGTATATAGTACCAGTGCCCCCCTCCATGCTGACGGCAGCTCTCTATAGAGTATATAGTACCAGTGCCCCCCTCCATGCTGACGGCAGCTCTCTATAGAGTATATAGTACCAGTGCCCCCCTCCATGCTCCCAGTATAGAGTATATAGTACCAGTGCCCCCCTCCATGCTCCCAGTATAGAGTATATAGTACCAGTGCCCCCCTCCATGCTGACGGCGTCCTCCTCCCGCTCTCCCCTGTACATGTAAACAGTGGTCACGTGCTCCCGGGTGATAATCCCCGGCAGATGAGGGATTGGGATTGGCAGCGCCGCCCTGTAATCTGTATAGAGATCCCCCAGCAGGCTGTCACCCCCGTCACCCCCCTCCTGGCGCCCTCACCTGGGAATACAGCTGGGGCTGGAGCCATCAATCTCCCAAGTGGCGAACAAGTTCATGGGCACCGGCCGGTTGAGCGCTCCCGGGAAGCTCAGCCTCCCCTTGTCCGCCATGGTGGTCTGGTTCCCGAGCAGCTAAGGGAGATGTCGCCTGCCTCAGGGCGGAGGACACAAGCGGGCTCCTCCGGTCACATCTCTCTCCCTCTCCTCTCTCTCTCCCCAGCCTCCACTCCTCAGGCGCGGCCCCGCCAGCCCGGGAGCGCGCGTACGCCGCTACGCAAATCCCAGTCTTCCAGAAATTCCCCGTTTTTTTTTTTTTTTATTTTGAATAACAAATGCTTTATCAACAAGCCGCCTCCCCGTAAACAATGCAGCTAGGCCGCCCCTAGGCGCGCTCCCGAAGCTGCTTTACATTCCATTTGTTTCAGGGCTATTATTATCCGAGGCTATAATGTCCGCCCCGGTCGGAAGTGACGTCGGGGAGAGAAAGAAGCGACAGTGTGCTGCGCTGAATAATACATGATTCATGACGGCCATGAGAAAGCCTTGGCGTCCTCAGCTGAGGAGGTCACAGCCATTGGCATCCATGGGTTAAACCCAGTTACCCATAGCGACCAATCACAGCGCCGCTTACATTTTAGAAAACATGGGGGCAAAGTGAAAGCTGGATGCTGATTGGTTGCTATGGGCAAACGCTGCTCACTGTTTAAAACAGGAGGAAAAACTTTATTTATATAACAGCAGGATATTCTACAGTGCTTTATAACTAGGGAGAGAAATCTAATAAAGTGACAATAAACTGCCCAGAAGAGCTTACCATCTAAGGCCCCGTTCCCACTGAGCAAAACTAGCGGAATTCCAAGGCGGAACATGTTCATTTTTCAGTGCGGACAGGGCAGGAGCACACGCCTCCCATAGACTCCCATTATGAGCGGGAGGCTAACGGAATTCCGCAGCGGACAATTCCGCTAGTTTTGCTCAGTGGGAACGGGGCCTAAGGCTGGGTTCACACTGCGTTTTTGCAAAAAAACTGATGAAAACACGGATGTATTTGTGTGCACCCGTTTTCTCCATTGACTTCCATTATATATATATATATATATATATATATATATATATATATATATATAAAACATACACAAAAACTACACGGTCGACCATGTTTCTGTGTAGGCTAAAAAGACGGATGTGTTTTGATCCTCTTATTTTATGATGGAAAACGAGTGCACATAAATACATCTGTTTTTAGCACAAAATGGCCTGCAAAACAAGCCTAAGGCTGGCCCCAGGGTAGTATAATATAGCCACATTTTATTTAGGGTCAGGTCTCTAGATCGGCAACTGGGCTGACACGGAGATTTATCAAACTGGTGTGAAGTAGAATTGTCTTAGTTGCCCCTAGCAACCAATCAGAGTCCACCTTTCATTTTCCAAGGAATCTGCGAAGAATGATAAATCTCCCCCATAGTGTTGCTCATAATCTGTTATATAATGTGACACAAGTCGCTAAAAAATCCACACCTTCAGCCCTCCAGCTGTTGCAAAACTACAATTCCCATCATGCCTGGACAGCTAAAGCTAAATGTTATTGTATAATACAACCTGCTTGCGACTTCTCTGTGGTTTAGCTTTTTTTTTTTTTTTTTTTTTTTTTTTTTTTTTTAGTGTTATCAGTACAGAATTCACATGGACAACTTCCAGCGGATTCCGTGAGCGTTTCCGCTTTAATCCCCGCCCGTCCTATAGGCTCCATTCTATGCTCAGGCAGATTTCGCCGTCCACCCAAAGAATTGACTTGACAAATCCGGAATCCACTGGAATCTGTGCGAATTCTGTAGTGTGCACATACCCTGAGGCTATGTTCACACTCTGTAAGAGACCAGCCGTTCTGTGACCCCGGCCGGGTCACGGAACGGCCGGTCTCTGCCTGCACAGATCATCCCGGCCGGACCTACAGTATCGGCTGGATGATCTTTATGGCCATAGTGTTCTGATATGGGCGCACAGCGCCCGTATCAGAACACATCACAGCACACAATAAAGCAAGCGTCCGGTGCCGCTTGCTTCATTGTGTGAACTGACAGAGCTTTCTGCGGCCGCAATTGACTGAATTGCGGCCGCAGAAAACTGACATGTCAGTTATTTGCGGGTCTGCATGGGATCCCGGCCGGAGCTTATACGATGTGTATACGCTCCGGCCAGGATCCCATAGCAGATAGGGCAGTGTTCACAGGCGCATAAAGTACGGCCGTTGTTGTCGATGGCTTTTACGTAGTGTGAACATAGCCTAATAGTGGAATCAATCATTTGTAAAGCAGTCTAAAATGAAGGCCCACATCAGGTAAGGTTCACATTAAAGAAACAGTGCAGAATTTTAAGCAAATCTCTCACGGAAGACTCCCCTTGAGGTTCCACCTGTCCCATTGATTCAATAGGATGTCTCAAGCGCACTCCGCCATCCATGTGAGACATCCTAATAAATCAATGGGACAGACGAAACCTGAAGTGAAGTCCGACGCGCTTGAAATTCCGCACCGATTCCGTAGTGTTAACATACACTTACAATTAGAATTTGGCTTCCTCAGGAGAGAGGGAGGGGTGGGGAAGCAAGGAAGCAAGCCATGCCGTGGAACTAGAGCAGCTCAGCCCCACCTCTTGGACACTTGCATCTGCCATCACTTGTGATTTACATTACCTTTGGCTATACCCTTCATTCATTCTATTTTCTTTCATTTGGTGTGATCTAAAATTTTAGAAAACCAAAAACTTTGGACTTTTTGGAAAAATAAAATTTACCTGAAATTTTAATTTCCTTTGATTCCATAGGCAGCACAAACTATGAGCTGCCATAAGACAATAAGGAAAACCAAAATTTACTTCCAAAAATTGAAATTCATCAGGGCAATGTGTGTAACCGCTGGATACAAGTCCAGACATCCTCTACGGTAAAATAAATGTTAAATAATTTATAATTGTAAGACTGGACAGCCTTCAAACAGTCTGGGGACACTAAAGCCAATCTGCATATAGACATGCTAGTAAGGTTTCCTCTAAGGCCCCATTCACACCACACGTTCTTTTAGACTAGTTCAGCACATTGAGCTTAGTCAACTTTTTCCAGTGCATGTGAATAGGGTAAAAAAAAAACCTTAGTCATTTGCATTGGATAAAGAAACTGCACTGAAACCCTTAACATGTGAACTCGGCCTAATGTGACTACATTGTGAACTGTACAATCTAGAATGATGTTGGTTATCAGATCACGATCGGACACAGAGGATGTATCAGAATAGATTATAGTACAATACATGTAAAAGGGGTCTCCTAAACCCCATTCACACACAAAAGAAAATCACATCAACCGTAGTACATTGTGGATTTGTGAACGGACCTTCCATTATACAGCACTCTATAGATTATAACATATAATAGATACCGGGCCCCTTGAGCTATTAGACCCAATAGTACAAATAAAACAACAACTAAAGCCGTGTAAGCTGCAGTATTCATGAGTGGGTCACTCCCCCACCTCTCCTCGATGTTGACTGACAACCACTGTGTATACAGTGACCGTCAGTGAATGGTAAGGGGACAGGATAAAAGCTGGGGGGGAGCGCTCCCCTCATGAATTATAACTAAGAGTCCATTGTATTCTTTACTAGACGCAATTGACCAAAATAAAGATTTTAGTTTTTTTTTAACTGCTGTTTGGGCTAATATCCCAGCGGACCTGTCACTAGTGGCAGCAGAAAATAGCGCCCCCTGATGATCAGTGCCAGCAAAGGCCTACACTAGTTTATTTCCACTATACAGGTTAAAAGCTTTGGACACATAATAAGTTCTGGGGGTTCAGACCCCACCAAGATATAAAAGGAGCTGGGAGAGTGGCATCAAAAGCAGATGGCTCTGGAAATTGTGTGGTGGGCTAGGGGTGCCGGGTGTAAGCCCCCTGCTGATCTGATAGTGATGACTGATCCTGAGGACAGGCCATCAATCAGCTGTGATTGGAAAAGCCTTTAATGTTGTAGTGATTTACAGGACAGCTGCAAACACGGCCCCCCACATAGTACTAAGGAGTTTCATGGATTACATGTACTGACCGATTGTCCCCGATGGAATCCAAAGGCTTACCGAGGTATTGTCTATGGGCGCTCTACTATGACATCATACAAAGTATTAAAGAAGTTATGAAAAAATAATAATAATAATAAAAAAAAAAAAAATATATATATATATATATATACACACACACACACACACACACACACACACACACACACACACACCATGCGGTATATACTTTATTTTATTTTTTTGTAACATGGCATCCATCATTTCTTTGTGGCAGAGGTATGATGGGAACACAACAATTAAAAAGAGCCCCCATTCAACTCAAATGAGCCAACATAAATAAACATATATGCAGCTAGCGCCCCCTAGTGGCAAAAGCCAGCAACCAGAAGCTGACCTCAGGTCAAGACAGTACTGTAGCCACGTACAGATGGAGAGAGAGAGAGAGAGTGTGTTTTTGTTTCTCTTTAAACATTGATCCTTCCACAGGTTTGTAAATATAAAAATAAAATGTAAATACAGTGGTGCCTTGAATTACGAGCATTATTCGTTTCTTGTCCGTGCTTGTAATCCAAATCTACTCTTAAACCAAAGCAAATTTTCCCATTAGAAATCATAGAAATGCAGACAATTGGTTCCACACCCCAAAAATAATGATTTATTATTCTGAATAACATGTAAAGCTAATGAAACAAACATTCAGAAATAAGCAGAATATGTGATATTATAAGTTACTGTACAGTAATGGTGAGGATGGGAAACACGGGGCGGACAGAGACTGCAGGGAGTATGAAGGAATGAGCAGGACAGATGTGGGCACATGCATGCAGCACTTTCCGTCCGGAGAGATTACCCCCACAGTCCTGTCCCCTGATGCAAGCCCCAGCCTAAAGTGGATCTGCTATGATTTGGAAGGTGAGGGAGACTTCCTGGGTCAGAGTACAGTGCTGAAGACCCCGCTATGCAGGCCACGCCCCTCCTCCACTCGCGCTCCCACCCAGTACAGGGAGCTCTTAAACCAATGCACTGCTCTTAAACCAAGTCACAATTTTGAAAAACTGAGAGCTCTTAAACCAAAACGATCTTAAACCAAGTTACTCTTAAACCAAGGTACCACTGTACTTGAATTTAAGCAACAAATAAGTAAAATTCTTTTACTAAGGTTTTATTCCTGCATAGGCAGCGTTCTATTCCCAGGCACCGGTCGGGTGAAGCACTGGAGGTGGGCCGGTGGGAGGAAACCCCCACCCTCCTCTATGATGCGGCTCCATTGATTATAATAGAGCCGCATCATAAAGGGGCGGGGGTTTCCTTTCACTGGTGGTGGGTCGGCGCGCCTCCTGTGCTTCCCCCCCAGTGAGTGCCCGGAATAGGAATGGCGCCATACTTGGGAACATTTTCTCTATTTTATACATTGAGCAGTGTTTTCCTGGTCACTATTGACCCCCATGTGTGAACACTATACTTACTTGCGGGACAAAAATCTTTTTCTTTCAAATCAACTGGTTTCAGAAAGTTATATAGATTTGTAATTTACTTCTAATTAAAAATCTCAAGTCATCCCATACTTATCAGCTGCTGTATGCCCTGCAAGAAGTGGTGTAGTCTCTCCAGTCTGACACGGTGCTCTCTGCTGCCACCTGTGTCCATTCAGGATCTGTCCAGAGCAGCAAATCCTCATAGTAAACCTCTCCTGCTCTGGACAGTGCCTGATATGGACAGAGGTGGCAGCAGAGAGCACTGTGTCACACTAGAAACAATACACCACTTCCTGCAGGACATACAGCAGCTGATAAGTATGAGAAGACTTGAGATTTTTAAATAGAAGTAAATTAAAAATCTATATAACTTTCTGAAACCAGTTGATTTGAAAGAAAGATTTTCGCCGGTGTACCCAGTTTTTCCACTGTACAGAAAATGTCAAGTTAAGAATTAGGCCACAGTCACACACCAGTAGTGCAGTCCACACTACCGAACGTGCATCCGTAGTGCTCCGTGCTTCACGGAGCACTAAATTCACACATCATTACCCCAGCGATGTCCGTTTTTGCACGGATCGCGGCCCCGTATACACGTATGGACTTGTGAACGGGGCCATAGGATAACATTGGTTTCATGTTCTGCCCGCAATTGCGGACAGAACAACGGATGTGTGAATTAGTCCTTACTCCATATGTACATGCACTAGTCTGGTGGGATCCACAAAAGTACAGAGGACATAGCCGGAAGCAGAGCGGTGGCTCAGTTGCCCCTAGCAACCAATCAGAGTCCACCTTTCTTTTTCGAAAGAGTCTGTGAGGAATGAAAGGTGGAATCTGATTGGTTGCTAGGGGCAACTGAGCCAGTTTCACTTTACACCATGTTTGATAAATCTCCCCCACTCTCTCTACAATGGGAGAAACCTTTTAGGGGTCGTTCATGGATTGTACTGGAACATTATAACGTAAAAGTCAGTCACAATTTCCAGTAAAATCTGCAGCTCAGATGCTTAGGTCAGGAGCCATAAAACCCCACCGTCCAGCTGAGAGCAGCCATCGACCCTCTCTGTAACCTGCTCACTGTGCAAATCAATGCATTCCTACGGAAGCAGCGCAAGTCTAGCCAAGACTGAGCACACAAGCCAACAAAGGTCGCCTGAAGGTTGATAACCTCGCTAACGTCCCGTGTACACCAGACTAAACAAGCAGAAGTATGGGCCTGCATTGCCAGCTAATCACCGCTCACCATCCCCTTCCAAACACAGTTATCTGATCACCGAGTCCCCACGATACGCAGCGCCTGTTCTCTTTACACACCATCAGGCTACACTGCGGCCCTAGGCCATGTTCACACACAGTATTGTTACTCAGTATTTTGCAGCCAAAACCAGGAGTGTATTGAAAACACAGCCAGATTATGTTCACACACTGTTGAAATCTAGTGGTTGGCCGTCATTTAATGGCAATTAACGGCCATTATTTGCCATTACATGGCGGCTATACACTTAATTTCAGTAGTGTGTGAACATAGTTTTCAATCCACTCCTGGTTTTGGTTGCAAAATACTGTGTGGGAATGTGAGCGCAATACAGACCAATTTCTACATCTATATCAGGGCCGCAGGTCCCGTCTTGACTGTGGGTCACATGACCTTAACAGCTGTCAGTGCAGATCACCATTCCCGCGGTCAGGACAGGCCTCGAGGCTGTAATAACAAGGCAAAAAGCTTCTGTATTACACCCATATGAAACAGGTCTGTAGGTCGCGGTGACATGTTGTATTTTGGTCATTTTTTGACAGAATCTGGAGTGGGTCCATACACAGATAAGGGGTAACTCTCCGTTATTGTTTGTTATTGTGTGTGTGTTGGTTCCACTCCTGGTTATTGCCAAAAACACATAATGGAAGTAGCATGATAAAGTATCCCTGTCATTTGGGAAACTTTTAAAGGGGTTATCCGGCGCTACAAAAACATGGCCACTTTTCCCCCTACTGTTGTCTTCAGTTCAGGTGCAGTTTGCAATTAAGCTCCATTTACTTCAATGGAACTAAGTTTCAAAACCCCACCCAAATTGGAGACAACAATAGGGGGAAAGTGGTCATGTTTTTGTAGTGCTGGATAACCCCTTTAAAAAGTCAAAAGTTTTGATCAGTCGGTGGTTTGGGTCTAGACAGACCAGGGAGACGCGCACAGCTCAGCACTTCCCCAGGAGACGGATGCTGTAGAAAGTCTATGGAGCCAGTCTTCTACAGAGAGACAGGAAGTAAAACTGCCTCCAACAATCAGTGGGTTGTCTGAACATTCAGTCCCCCCTGACAACATCAAAAGTTTTACCAAATGACAGGGACACTTTGGGCCCTATTCCACTGGACGATTATCGTTCAGATTATCGTTAAATCGTTCGAATCTAAACGATAATCGTTCGGTTGAAATGCAGTTAACGATTAACGACCGAACGAGAAATCGTTGATCGCTTTATAAGACCTGGACCTATTTTTATCGTTGCTCGTTCGCAAATCGTTCGCGTTGAATAAGACATCGTTCGGTCGTTCGCAATAGATACGAATGCAATAGCGAATAAATAGCGAAGAAAAAACGATCGCAATTACGATCATAAGTAACGATTATCGTTCAATGGAAATGAGTGAACGTTTTCAGGTCTTTCGCAATAGTGGTCGTTTGCGATCGTTAATCGTTAATGATATGCAAACGATAATCGTCCAGTGGAATAGGGCCCTTTAAGGCAGATAGATTATTAAAGGGGTAGTTCACAAAGGACAATATCTTTTAAAACAGCTGCCAGAGATTTGTAATTTATTTCTATTACAAAATCTCCAGTGTTTCAGTACTTATTAGCTGCTGTATGTGGTGTAGTCTTTTCAGTCTAGAGAGCAGGAGAAGTTTTCTATGGGGATTCGCTACTGTTCTGGACAGTTCCTGACATGGACAGAGGTGGCAGCAGAGAGCACTGTGTCAGACTGGAAAGAATATACCATACAGCAACTGATAAGTACTGGAAGACTTAAGATTTTTTTAAGTGAAGTAAATTACAAATCTCTGGCACTTGCTGGGACCAGTTAATTTGAAAGAATTTTTTTTTCGTGACTAACCCCTTTAATGATGCATGTCTTTAAGGATAAAAACCTGTACACAGGTTACGCAACTGAGCCATAGGCCCCTATTGCGTGCTAGTTCCATACGGAGATAGACGTCACATAAAGCAATCCTTCAAGACTTTTACTTATATCTATGTACAGCAAAGCACTAGAGAAATGATCACCCCCATATTGGGTCCAATGGAACTACCGGCTAGACTTCCCGCTTTTGTTACTCTAAGGGTGGTATTACACGGAACGATTTATTGTTCAAAAAAATCGAATTTGAACGATAACCGTTTAGTGTAATAGCAGACAACGATTAAACGACCAACGAGAAATCGTGGGTCGTTTAATAGAATTTGGACCTATTTTTATCGTTAATCGTTTGCAAATTGTTCGCATAAGATGCCGTTCACAGTAGCAGCAAACGCAGTGGCGACGGCAAGACGAACGCAATAACGATCATGGTCCCGTGTAATTGGGTGAACAATTTCAGGTTGCACGCCATAGCGGTCGTTTGAGTTTATTTTCGAAAAATCGCTTCGTGTCATAGTACCCCCAACATTGACATCCTTCAATAGTCAACCAAACATGCTAATCAACCTAATGTGTGGGGTCCCCCTATGAGAGCACATTTCAATTGCCTGATCCTTTTAGGCTGGTTTCACACACGGCAGTTTATTTGGAAACTTCAAGGGAGATTTATCAAACATGGTGTAACGTGAAACTGGCTTAGTTGCCCCCAGCAACCAATCAGATTCCATCTCTCATTTTCCAAAAAGTCTGTAAGAAAGGTGGAACTGAAAAACAAGGAATGCTGGGAGGTGTGGGTCAAACAGGGACACCAAAGTAGATGCCACCTTCTTGGGTTTCAACAGAAATCCATCTAGTAGAAAAGCCTGAAACATGGTCGTGTAAGAAACATTAAACAGGGGGAAGTTTAAAGGGGTACTCTGGGCTGAGGTTATTTTTAGTGTATGGCCGGGGAGGGGGTGGAACTAGAGGCTGCCGGTCACTTACCTCACTGGTTCCAGTGGATCACGCCGCCCCGTTCTCCCGTCCCGCTGCCGCTTTCTGAGCTGCGGTTTGTGACGTGACATCTTAAAGCTGCTCAGTCATTCAGTGGTCGTAGCGGAGTCTCAAGCCGCAGCTCAGACCAGGAAGTGGAAGCCGGATGGGAGAAAGGGGCGGCGCAATCCGGGACCCGGCGGTGGAACCGGGGAGGTAAGTGACAGACGGCCTGTATTTCCACCCACTCCCCGGCCGTACACTGATAACCCCAGCCCGGAGTACCCCTTTACACTTCAACATGGACTTCACAAATGTCAAAAGTTTAGATCAGTCACGGTCTGGGTGTTCAGACCCCCCACGATTAGATGAATGAGAAGTGCTCCGCTAAGCACTTCTCTCCCCAGCACACTGCAGGAGATCACAAAAGACAATAGAGCCTGTGTCTAGGAGATAGTGTGACAGGAACAACCAATGTAGCAGTTTCATTGTAAGGGGCTTATTAAATGGGCCGATGGCAACCCAATCAATACTGTAAACGGGCCTATTACATAGCCCAATAATCGTTTGCAAGGGCTGCATGGACATAGTTATCGATGTCCGTGCAGCCCTTGCCCAAACAGTTAATAATTTACCTGTCCAGGCCCGGTTCTCCTGCGTACTGCGCTGCCGGAACAAAGCCTTCCATTTCCCCTAATAGTGCACACGTGTACTTATTTACTACTATTACTCCATATATTATATCCATGATGGCAAAAACCCTAATCCAAAACTCCTGAAGTACCTTACAGTCCCACCAATAATGCTCCAAATCTGCTCCTTGTGCTAAACACCTACCACATTTCCCTTTCTCTTTATTGCCCCATTTCAAAAAGTCTTTTGGACAATAATATAACCTGTGAAAAATAAAAAACTGAACCATTTTATGCTTTTTATCTGTGAGACACTCATTACTAAATTTGTATAACTCCTCCCAATATATGTGGTCCTTTGCTCCTATCGCCTGTCCCCACTTAACTTGTGACCTAATTACTAGATTTTCCTGTTTCATCTGTCCTAAAATTCTATAAAGTTTCCCTATTTTACCTTTTGCGTGTCCTTTAATCTCCAATAACTGCGTGATCCAACAAGAATTTTCAACCAGCAATCTCTCCTTATTTTCAATCCTCTGTATGGCCATTTTGATCTGTTGGTATCTCAGTCGACAAATGTAAAAAAACTGGGACACTTTCACCAACCGCCTTGAAGTCCAGTACCCCAAATCCTGAACTTTTCCTACTTCTGGGAAATCACTATTCCGCAGCAGTGGAGTGTGTTCCATTGCCCCTGTAATCTTTGGTAAATTTCTCACCTGCTTCCACACTCTCACTACTAACCCTCTCAAGCGGTTTTTTGGAGTATACAGTCTTTAATTCCCCCTCTAATACCTCAAAAATATCCCCTGTCACTCCCCTCTTTTCTGTGACCCAGTTTTGCAGGGAATCCACCATCTTCCACTTTTTTAACCACGCCAAGTATGAAGCTAAGTAGTACCCAAACAAATAAGGTACATCCAACCCACCACCCTTCTCAGGAAGGGTCAGTATATCCAACTTTAACCTTATTCTTTTCCGATTCCAGGTAAGCTCATTTAATACTCGTTCCACTTTTTTAAATATGTTTTTGTTAATCCAAACTGGAGAGTTGGAGAGGACATACAATTGGGGAAGCCAAATCATTTTGACTAACCCTATTTTATCTGACCTAGATAGAGGCATCCTATTCCATACCCGCGCTTGATCTTTCATTTTATTTAACTTAGGAATTATGTTTAATTCGGCATATTTTTGGGGATTAGAAGATATCTGTATGCCTAAATACCTGAATGCTGCTCCTTCATTTATCACCTGTACCTCTGTGCTGACCTCCAGACAGGGAAAAAGAAACGATCAGCCAACGATAGCGACAATAATCAGCCGATCAAACTATTACACAAAGCGATAATCGGACGAAATCGGTCAGATTATCGCTACATGTAATTCGGCCCTTAGTCCTATGATACAAACTTTGAACAGTTCTTGCTGAAATTTCTGGAAATACCCTTTAGGGTACGTTCACACTCACCGGATCCGTAGCTGATTTCATTTAAATAACTGAACACAGCATCAAATCTGCACCATCAAATCTGCTGCGGATCCTGTAGGTGTGAACGCACCCTTAAGAAGTTCCATGTCTATATAATATCATACTATTACATTTGGGGTGTATTTTAGTTCTCCTAAAAAAGTTTTCCAGAGGAAAAAATTTAATCGCCTATCTACAGCATAACTGATCGGCAGGAAACCTTGCATCCTGGCCAATGAGCTGCTCAGCACCCGCAATACACAAGCTGGAAGTAACTAGCTTCATACGCAGGATGATTTAAATTACAGTACTAGCAAAGGGCTTCGCTAATCTCGGCCGTCGGTTTGTCAGCCGGCTGCCTTTGAACTCTGTGATGCTATGTTTCAGGTACCTGGAAAAGCTGCATCCAGTCCTGGGAAACTTTGCTCAGTTTCCCAAGACTGGATCCAGCTTTTTCAGGCTTACAAGCCAACAGCCGAGAGTAGCGAATCGCTTTGTAGTATGGTAACTTTGCTCATCCCTAAACTGATTTTATTGGTGGTAGCACGTTGCTGCAGGCTTAGCTCCTATTGAAGTAAACAGGAGCTATAGCTGCATCCAGCTCCATTCTCAGTTTACCACAAGTGCCGAAAAGGTGATCAGCCAGGGTACAGAATGTTGGTGCCCTGCAGATCAACCATTGATAACTTTCCCTGGAAAACCTCTGTAATACATGGTATGGCGTAATGGCACTATAAAAACACTCGAAAAAACTGATAATGCATGAGAATAATATGATAATATTCCTGCATTTGTATTAAAGCTACAAGTCCTGGCCAAAGATGTGCGTCTGGTGACCTGAACTGGCAGCATCAGGGATCCGAGATGCTTTATTTCAGGTCAGCCATAGCACACATACACAATCACAGACGTCTTATGTTCATCTTAAAGGGGTACTTCAGCAAAAAAAGTTTTCTTTCAAAATGAACTGGTGGCAGATTAAAAATTTACTTAAAAAAAAAAAAATAAAAAAAAATCTCTAGTCTTCTAGTACTTATCAGCTGGGGTGTATTCTTTCCAGTCTGGAGAGCAGGAGAGGTTTTCTGTTTCAATATATTTTATTGAATTTTTGTCAAATTTTTTTTGCAAACAAAAGTAAAGTTTGGCGAGAGGTTTTCTATGGGGATTTGCTTCTGCTCTGGACAGTTCCTGACATGGACAGAGGTGGCAGCAGAGAGCACTGTGTCAGATTGGAAAGAATACCACTTTCTGCAAGACATACAGCAGCTAATAAGTACCGAAAGACTTGAGATTTTTTAATAGAAGTAAATTACGAATCTCTGGCACCAGTTGATTTGAATATATATATATATATATTTTTTTTTTTTTTACTGAACCACTTTAATACAAATCTTCATGTCAACCGCTGCCCCTTCAGGGACATGAAGCTACATATGAGAGAATGCAGGTGGGGAGGACCGGAGACATTGAGGTCCTGGCCTAGAGCTCAGTCCACACTGCCAACACTGATGCAGAGAGTACGATGCATTCACAGACATAACTGGACACGAGATTTTTAAGAACATTCATTTTAATGAGATTTTTCCTTTCCGTAGATACTTATTTACAGCTTGTAGAGTTGTGAACAGCAATAAACATGGATATCAGCTGGGGTAAAGAAAAAAAAAATTGGGGAGAGGAAAATTAAAAAAAAAAAAAATCTTCCTTCTGTAACAAAAATGTGGTGCCATGTTCATCAGAATTCTTTCCTTAGTAGAAAGTGCAGGGTACTGGTAAAACATGAAACCAGGTAATCTTGTGTGGAAACCCATAGGGTGCTTACACAGTCCGTTATACTTTTTTTTTTTTTTTTTTTTTGCACAGCAGATCTCTGAAATACCTTGTAACACTGGAGCGTTAAGAGATCAGGTTTGAAAAAATAAAATAGGAGACAACTCCTTCACAAATCCACAAAAGGGCAAAAAGAAGAAAAGACATGATGGACCTGTATATAGTTTATTTACACGTAGTTTTAGGATGGTATACACAGTCTTCTCTTCGCTCTGCTGCTCCGGTCTGGTGAAGACAAACAGAAAAAGAATGGAGAAATAAAAAAAGACCTGATGGAACACGATGGAACATGCAAGGTCGGGAGCAGCGGATGGGACTCTCTTAGATCAGTCCTCTTCTTTTCTTGTAGTCCTCCAAGTTCAAAGATCTCCTTGGCGCTCCATCCTTGGCGGGAGGAGCTTTGGAAGAGATGGCGAGTGACTTGGACTCTACAAGAAGGAAACAAGATATTAGACCTTACATAATTTTGCGTTATACTGCCCAGCACTCACTAACTAGCAGACATGTCGAAAAAAAAAAAAAAAAATTGCGCTATCAAATAGCAAAAAAAAAAATAAAAATTGTTTGGGGGGGCGGGAAGTTACACCATTCTCCCAAAACTGAAATGTTATCTATATTTCTCAAGACAGTACGATTACAACGATAGGCAATGTATATAACTTTAATTTTATTTTTCAGGTTTTAGAGAATTAAAACCTTTTTAACAAACTAATTGTGCATTTTTTTAAATTATTTTTTTTTTTACACTTGTACACAATTTGTAGTCCCCCTAGGGGACTCCTATGAGCAATACCACTATTGCTCATAGGGATCAATGCAGTACATATGAACTGCATTGGTCGATTATATCAATGCTTGACTACTGGGGGGGGGGGGGGGGAGGGACGACTATTCAGTTACCTGAACTGGGGACTTGTAGATCAATCTTTACATCAAAGTCATGCACTTTAAATAAATCTTCCGACAGGTCGCTGGTAGATTTTGTGTTGCCATCTTTATCTTTGCTTGGATTCTGGAAGAAGAGAAATGATTTTGGATTAAGTAATGAAAACTGGTTCCTTTTCTATAGACCAATGACTATACATTAGCTCTTCATTACAGGAGGTATGAACTTACTGCTGCTTTATCTTTAGCCGCCTCTGGATTTCCAGTCGATCCATACTTGGCATTCAACTGAGCTATGATGGCGGCTTGTACCGCTGGGTCCCTGGACTGTAAGTACAAATGAAACCAGTAAATAAATCACAAATCTGAACTTCTCATGCACCAAGTATCTGAGCTCTCCTGACTTCATGCATCATGTCCACAACCTGAGGGCTTGGTTAATAAAAGTCTACCAGATAACTTGAGGGATGGATAAGCAGTCAACGCTTTGAGATCAATAACTTGAAATAATAGTCTAACCACCTGCTGCCTACCTACACAACCAGTGAATGGCAGCCGGCTGGAACACTTACATTGGACACCATAGTAGGTTTGCATTGCCTCCTGGTGAACGGATCCATCTGCTGCTGCGTCATGCTCTTACTCTCCGCCTATAAAGAGATTGGACAGCTCCATATTACCATCTGCAGTATACTGAACTTATACAAAATGACCTGTGCAAAAGAGGGCACCTACAGGGTTCTACAATGGTGAAAGTTCTACAAAACGGGTTATACACTTTAAGGCCATGTTGACCTGGACAGGTGACGGAATGGCCGATGTCAGATAAGATAATCCTGGCCGGTACTGCAGTACTGATGATCTTTAGCGCCGTAGAGTTCTGATGCAGGCACATCCGTGCGCGCCCGCATGAGAACTCCCCACTGCACACTATGGAGAGTGTAGCCGGAGCTGAGCGCTTCAATGTGTGCACTGACAGGTCAGTTTTTTGCGGTGCGGCTAGAGATACCGGACGGAGAGTACACTATGTGTATATGCTCCGGCTGGGATTCCATAGACGGCAACGTAATGTATATTTCCGTATTAATCACAGCCGTTGTTGCAATCGGCAACAACGGCCGTACTTTTACAAAAATATGCATTGTGTGAATATAGCCTATGGGGGTACTCCCATACACAATAGTCATCCTATATCCACAGGATAAGGGTAACTATGCTTATCAATAGGGCGTCCTACAACGGACCAGAAAATGGAGTACATTTGTAGCCCTTTGAACCCCATTTGCATAGTCTTTCTCAAGGCAGATATGTAATGGATCCAAAACTATACCACTATGATCATGGTTACTATAACTATAGCCTAATAAATATAATTTCTTTGTCCTCGGCCTAGGGCAGAACTAGCAAAAATTACCAAAAATTTTATTTGTCAGGGTCGGGGGGGCCGTCAACTAGTAGACTAAGCTGGAAACAGCCCTTTTCTGAGTACTCACTCTACCGCCTTCTCATGGCAGAAGATGGGCTCCCTAGACTTTCTATAGAACCTGAAGTGATGAGATGGCAGAGAGAACAGGAGGCCGAGCACTTCTCTAGGCTTATTCTAACCATACTTGGGATTCTCAGCACTCAGAACAATTTAGACTTTTTAGGTTTTTTAATGACAGTAACAATAGAAGCAATGACCTCGTTCAATAGACGAGCAGTAACGGTTGCCACAATGTGATGTCCAGCTATAGAAGTCGTCTACTAAGTCTTATAGGATTGTCAATGTGAACTCACCACTAAAGCTTTCTCAGATTCCACTATGTTCCATTCTCTGTTCCTCTGATTTATGTAGCTAAGAAAGATGTAAGTAACAGGTTACAGAACCATTAGTGACCAGGCAAGCTCTGGCCCTACATTACTATACAGCCTACCCATCCCATACCTAATGGCAGAAATATTTTTTGTCCGCTGACGATCCAGAGCTTCCGCCCTTTCCTCCAATTCATTCAGCTGGTCCTGAATTTGTTTCGCCCGATCCTGCTCTCCAGCTTCTTCGGCCATGGCCTAAAATGACGAGAAACTATTAAAGTGACCTAGTTGTATACAGAGGGGTATTCCTGGGGCATAACAGGAGAAGGTATAAATGTCTGATGGATGCAAGTCCTAAGGGAGGCAGAGGACCCCAGGCTTTACCACCAGGTTGGCGGCTTCATGTATTGACTATAATGGAAGCTGCATAAGCAGCATGGCTTTATGAGGTGTGACCTGCATCCAGACATGTACAACAAGGATGAAACAAAGGAGGACGCAGTCATCTGCCAGACCCCATGTTCTTCCATTAGTCTACATAGTAAGTCATGGTTTGTACCTTATCTTTTAGAAGCTGGGTCTTTTTCATGGCATAATTGGAAGGGGCTTTCCGGAACCGTTCCTTTTCTTTTACAATCTGAAATAGAAAGTAGACAGAGAAACTGTTAATGCATATATACACATCTAGATGACGTCTTAAAGGGGACCTGTCACCCCGGCTGCCGGGGTGAAGCCCCTTATATGTCATGGACCCCGTCCTGCCGCCGAGAAATCCCAGTCGGAAGATGTGCGCGCGCTCACCAGAGATGAGTCCGACGCCCATAGAGAATGACTGCTCCAGGGCGTCGGACTCATCTATGGTGATCGAGCACACGTCTTCCGACGGGAATTTCTCGGCGGGATGGGGTCCGGGACAAGGACTTGCGAGGGGGATAAGTATACATGAGTATCACTTTCTCACCATAGTATATATAGCATTTACCACTCTTCTGCAGGCTTTATTTGAACTTTTCAGCTGTCCCTGAGCTACCGGGTGGAGAGTTGCTGCTACAAATGTCTCTACAATGTACCCTAAGAGGCAGCAGCAGCATGGAGGATACTACAGAGCAGTAGTGGACATTCTGACCTGTTAATCTAGCTATGTGGGGAAATCTATAACTGCACATAGTGAAACAAGCTAATCTGTCTGCCTCTGCACTCACTACTCCTTCCTTCATACCATTACATGTGCAACATATAATCTGATCTCTCAGTAAACTCCTAGTCCCTCTAGTGAACACAACACAGGACAATAGATGTAAGAAACTTTATAATATATCTTATCAGAGGAAGTTTATTCTGTCTCCTCTTTAGGCTCCCCCTAAAAATAAAAAATAAATAAATAAATTTTTTTATTTTAAGAGGGAGCCTAAAGAGGAGAAAGAATAAACTTCCTCTGATAAGATATATTATAAAGTTTCTTACATTCCCCCTGTACTTAGAGTTATGCAAAGTTTGGTGAAACGACAGACACCCATCATTTACACATAAAAATGAATTAAATAAAGTTATTGCAAGTTCACTACGGCTCTAAAAGCGACGCCAATTTTTCTTTCCAGACCCTTACATTGTAAGTAAACTGAAAGATCCGGAAATAATGAAGGACTCTTATGACATTAGGGATTTATATTCTATACATCACTTACCTCTTCAATGTCCTGGTCATTGAACTTGTAGTTCATGGCCTCTTTAATAGTGACCTCTTTTTTGTTTATTTCATCCAACGTGGGGAGCTGCATGTTTGCCGAGAACATCTATACAAATACATATATACTGTTTAGTTACAATGGGAAATGTGCGACACAAGCAGACATGGGATACAACTATACAAAAAAAATATAAAAAAAAAAACACTAATACTCACGGCTTCCTTCCACTTCATAAATTCACTTTCTGTGAACTCCTGGTTAGATACAAACTCTAAGCGAAATACTCGCTGGTCACTTCCATGTCTAGAATAAATAAAAGTGGATGTTCAAATTTACTAAAAATCTCCAGTCTTCAGTACTAGATCAGCTGCTGTATGTCCTGCAGGAAGTGGTGTATTCTCTCCAGTCTGACACAGTGCTCTCTGCTGCCACCTCTGTCCATGTCAGGAACTGTCCAAAACAGGAGAGGTTTTCTATGGGGATTTGCTGCTGCTCTGGACAGTTCCTGACATGGACAGAGGTGGCAGCAGAGAGCACTGTGTCAGACTGGAAAAAATACACCACTTCCTGCAGGACACACAGCAGATGATATGTACTGGAAGATTTGAGATTTTTAAACAGAAGTAAATTACAAATCTATGTAAATTTCTGACACCAGTTGATTTGAAAGAAAATTTTTGGCCTGAAAATAAGTAGTAAGCGTCCATCCCTAAGAGCATTACCTGAGCTGCAGACCTTTATTTGTCCTTGTGCTACCCAGTTGGTAAACTTTTGCAGTTTCCACTACGCCAGTAATTTCCGCTACCTTGCAAAGAAAATAGAGAATACAATGACTTCATATGTATTTTCGTTTCACTGATCCATTCACCGACATTATGATGGAGCGACATGTGAGCCCTCCTGGGGCTTCAGACTGGTCTACATATCACAGGGCTACTAATACACTTACTAGATATCCTCAGAAATGGCCAATCAGGAATCTCATTTCCCTCGGACACTTACCCTGTACACAGGCTTGCTGTTATGATTGCCGATACCGATCCGTACAAAGCATCCAGAAACGGTCTTGGCGAAGAAGGGCATGTGGCACCAACGTTCCAACTTATGTCGCGATAGGCGAACTTTGTTAAGTTCTTCAGGTAAGGAAACCGGTAAAGACTTTGGTGGAATTTCTTCAGTTCTGTAGAAAATAAAAAAAAATTGGTAAAGGAGTTATACAGCAAAAATCTTTTTTTTTTTTTCAAATCAACTGATTTCACAATGTTATATAGATTTGTAATTTACTTCTATTTAAAAATCTCCAGTATTCCAGTACTTATCAGCTGCTGTATGTCCTGCAGGAAGTGGTGTGTTCTTTTCACTCTGACACAGTGCTCTCTGCTGCCACCTCTGTTCATGTCAGGAACTGTCCAGAGCAGGAGAGGTTTTCTATGGGGATTTGCTGCTGCTCTGGACAGTTCCTGACATGGACAGAGTTGGCAGCAAAGAGCACTGTGTCAGACTGGAAAAAATACACCCCTTCCTGCAGGACACTGAGCAGCTGAGAAGTAAATTACAAATCTATATAACTTTCTGAAACCAGTTGATATTAAAAAAAAATACTTTTGCCGGAGTACCCCTTTAAGTGTATAATTTCCATCCATATTAATTCTAACCAATTTTTGCCATGTTAAGGCCCATTTAACCTCTACATATTCAAGGACACAGAAAACGAATCTCAACAATGAATGCCTTCTGCAGATAAAGCTATAAGAGCTAGAGCTAAATAAAGCCCCTATTCCATGGGGTGCTATTAGCCCTCGTTTGCTCCTCGTTCCCCGCTCGCTGCCGCCGCAGGCCACAGAGGATAGGGGCAGTCTGCCGCCGCCGTCCTATTCCGCCGAGTGCCGGCAGCAGATCGTTGCTATCACAGTCGTTTGTTTTTCAACACGCTTGAAAGACAACGCAACGATCAGCCGACATGAACGATGTCGGCGGATCGTTACCTTCTATTCCAAGGGACGATTATCGGCCGTAACGGCCGATATTGGCCAGATACGGCTGATAATTGTTCCGTGGAATAGGACCTTTAGGCCTTCCTCTAAGTCAGGGATGGGGGAACCTTCAGCCCTTCAAAACTACAACTCCTATCATGCCTGGACAGTCAAAGCTAAAGCTTTGGCTGTCCAGGCATGATGGGAAATGTAGTTTTGCAGCAGCAGTTGGAGGGCCTGAGATTGACACCCCTGCTTTCTAAATCTGTGCGCTACTCATTTCCGAAAGGACTTTTGAGACTTACTCCATCTCTTCATCAGACGACGAGGACGATCTAGAGGAACGATCGCTCTTCTCACTCGACTTCTCGTCTTCCTCCTCCTCTTCATCATCAGAGTACACTTCACTCGTCTTTAGAGGTTGCTTACGAGCAATAAGTTCAGCTAAAAAAAAAAAAAAAAAGGTGTAAAAATGAAATTACATACATTATTGTTACCACCTGACAAATAACGAGATAAAAGAGATCTAAGAAGAAATAAAAAACGACGGATGATGAAGGAAGAAATAGAATAAAAGCCATACCAGTCTTGTTCTTTCTCTTCTCTCTCTCTGCTCGTAGCTCCTCCATAGCCTGGGACTTCTTGTCCAATTTCTCATCTCTCTTGGAGCGCCTTTCCTTGTTATGGGAAGTAACCTACATGTAAAGGAAACAGACTGACTTACTGACAGTGGCTTTACCCTGCCCATTACTGAGGCTATACATCTCACCATCACAGTCACCTCCCCTGATCACTACCATGAGAGATCCTATTACTTGGCTCCCTGCCATGTGATGAAACCTATACAGCTACATAATGCTGGGTGTTTATCCGCAGCGGATAGATCATCTCTACCTGGGCCTGGGATTCCAGGATCTGGGTCTGTTTCTTCTTCTCTTGCTCCTCATCGTGTTTCTTCTTTTTCTCTTTCTTTTCCTTGCGCTTTGCAGTTTTCAGTTTTTTCTTTATCTCAAACCTACGACAGGAATTTGTTCACATGAACGATAAGAAAAGGTGTATAGCTATAGCTATATATAATTACATAGATACATACACACCCCTATCTCCTTTAAATGGGCCCATCATGTTAATAATGTTGAAGATATCTGTCTAAAGTTTAAACATCACCTCTCCACGCTCCTGCCCTCTGCTTGCTTCCCGGCAGCTGCAGCTTCGAAACAGGCTGTGAGCCAACAGACTGCTCAGCCAGTCGCTGGCCACGGGGGTCCCGGCCAATGATTGACTGAGCTCTGACAGGCCGATCTGAAGCTGCAGCCACCGAGAAGCAATTAGAGAGCAAGATCTGGAGCGTGGAGAGGTGATGTTTAACAGTTTAGGGCAAGGGCTGCACGGACATCACTAATCATTTCTGTGTAGACCTGGCTAAACAATCAAGCTGTGTAATAGACCCAGTAAATGAGCACTGATCTAGCAGATCGGCACTTGTTTACATTATTGATCTTCCCATCTAATAAAACCCTATGGGTCAAAGCAGTGAAGCTTGTCCAGTGATTAGTGGGGACCCCCACCCATTACAACCTTTGACTTGTCACTATTACACATCAGTAGTTGTTTTTAATGCTCAACATAAAACTTTATGTCTTGTCAAGTCCTCTGTGGGATAGAGAGGTGTTGGGTACAGGCACAGCAGTCTATACCCAAGATGCCCATGTCCTCCTTCCATGGCACAAGCAAAGAAACGGTGATATGTAGTTTACCCTTTATGGTAGTCATATATTGCTGTGCAGTTTCAGCAACCATCAGGCATCATTACTGGTGGAGCTTTCTGCAGGCAGCAGTGAGTTTATCCCCTCCCTCAAGGACTAGGACGCCCCATGGTCTGCAGAGTTCCCCAATGAGCAAGGATTTTTTCCTACACCGAATCTCCTGTGCTAGGCTTTGTGACTGATGTATGCTTGCTAGTACCGACACAAACCAAAGCCTTTTCTACTGCCCCCTATGCTGTATGTATGACATATGTAAAGACTATATCGAATACTGTAGAGCTGGCGTACCGTCTTTTAAGCACTTCTCGTTTCTCAATCCGGTTAAATAACTCTTGCTCGCGTTCCTTCTCTGTCATCTGCTCCAGGCGAGCCCTGTCCTCTTCATCACCCATAAGGTCATCTCCGTAGCCATCGCAGAACTCCTCTTCCTCCGAGGAGGAATCCGAATCGGAGCTCGAGGACGAACTGTTGCTGTCGGAGTCTGAAACTTCACCTGGGAATGAGATTTTACAATAGATGAGCCCAAACACCAAGTAGAGACCACTAATGTGTATTCCTAGAAAGTGCCCATCAATGGAACTCCCCAGGATAGCCCCCTAATATCTGATTGTGGGGGTCTGACATCCAAACCCCTAGGGCAGCCTGAGCTGCATCGCCAACAACTCTAAACAATTTGTAGCAGCCATGCTGGATTATTGCAGCTCAGCATCCTGGAAAGCCCCTTTAAGGTGGTGAAGAGAACCCCAACCTCATGAAGCTTTCCACTCACCTTCTTCAGGTGCAGAGCTCTCTCCCGAGCTATCCTTCCCAGAGCTGCCAGAAGAGGCCCCTCTGTTAGTTGTCTTCTTCGTTGATGGTTTCTTGTCCAGTCCTTTTCCAGGTTTGCCTTTTTTCTTGTTTTTAACACCTCCGACCGTCCACTATGAACCAAACAATAAAAAATAAATCAGAAAGTATAAAACTCCCCCTTAACTGTAAACCGAGATAAAGAGATCAGCTGCCGCTAGAGGAGCCATTGAGAGTCCAAGCATGTACATGTATACAGGGACAGACCATCTGGTGGCTGTCAGTCATCTGAAATGCATGGGCAGGATAAGGGCAGCGTGCCCACAGGCCCACATATGTATATACAAGCATATATACGGATACTCACTTCATCATCGCTGTCGGAGGTTTCGGAGTCTGAGGTGGCAGCAGGTTTGCTCACTGGCTGTTCTTTCTCCTCTGAATCACTCCTCTTGCGCTTGGCAAGGGAAAGCAGCTCCTAAAAGGAAAAAATATATACATATTCAACTTTGATTTTCATCGTCTGCAATGTATACATTAAAAGGGGTTGTCCACCAAGGCTGTGCCACCTTCTGTTTGCAGCTGAAGGGCCGCAGGTTTGACCCCTGTACGCTAGAGGATTGATACAAGTCATCGCTGCATTACTTATGGATTGCAATCTGATTGCGCCTATAGGGTGGTGGGCACGGACAGATAAATGGCTTAAGCTCTCGTATAGCGAATGACAAGCAATGATTTTTTTTTTTTCTTTTAAATGATAAAACTTTTAGGGTATATTCTCGCTGCGAGCCCGGCAGGTCCTGGCAGTTCCCATACACTACATACTTGCTGCGGTCTAAACAACCGCAGCGAGTATGTAATTCTGCCGCCCTTAACCCCTTCTGCTCCCCCGCTGTAAGCATACTTTACCTGTCCTTGCTGCACGGGTCCGGCGTCCTGCTCTCCCGTCCGGCCAATTAGTGTGTTGCCCAGCTGCAGCCACTGATTGGCCGGACGGGAGAGCAGGACGCCGGACCCGTGCAGCAAGGACAGGTAAAGTATGCTTACAGCGGGGGAGCCGGGCGGGAGCAGAAGGGGTTAAGGGCGGTATAATTACATACTCGCTGCGGTCGTTTAGACCGCAGCAAGTATATAGTGTATGGGAACTGCCAGGACCTGCCGGGCTCGCAGCGAGAATCTCGCTGCGAGCCCGTTCGTGTGAATATACCCTTAAAGGGTAAATCGCTATAAAAAGATGTTAATGCGATCGTAACTGCATTTGTGTGTGTGTGTGTGTGTATATATATATATATATATATATATATATATATATATATATATATATATATATACACATACATATATATATATATATATATATATACATACATATATATATATATATATATATATATATATATATATATATATATATATTCTTTGAACAACTAGTGTGTACACTGAAAGACTTGAGAACGATTAACAATGATTTTTAAGGTCAGCTGACGTGATCAGCAACATACGAACAACTTTCCGTTCGTAGTTTGAACTTTGCCGCATTTACACCAGACAATCATGGTTTAAATTCAAACTATTTAACGATTTTTTTGCACGATAATCAGCCTGGGTAGAAGGTTCTTTAGGGCTTGTGCTAGATCCCTGCCTACTATTTAAACTGTAAGGCCAAACACATCACAGGATAGGAGCAATGAGAGACCAGAGGGGACCACTAGCTAGATGTCTTGGTCACTATTAGCCTACATCTACAGAAGTGACCCCCATCCTCCACCTGCTGCAATACTACAACTCCTATTATGGGCAGACAGTCTTGGCAGTTGTGCAACTGTTCCAAAAATACAATTAATACATTCAAACATTCTGTTCTAATGATAACCGTTACTCATGGAGGACAGCCAGACTTGGGGTAGACCTGGTAACCATTACTCATGGAGGACAGCCAAGACTTGGGGTAGACCTGGTAACCGTTACTCATGGAGGACGGCCAAGACTTGGGGTAGACCTGGTAATCATTACTCATGGAGGACAGCCAAGACTTGGGGTAGACCTGGTAACCATTACTCATGGAGGACAGCCAAGACTTGGGGTAGACCCGGTAACCGTTACGCATGGAGGACAGCCAAGACTTGGAGTACCCAGTAACCGTTAAGCA
Organism: Dendropsophus ebraccatus; assembly: GCF_027789765.1. Taxonomy (NCBI): domain Eukaryota; kingdom Metazoa; phylum Chordata; class Amphibia; order Anura; family Hylidae; genus Dendropsophus; species Dendropsophus ebraccatus. The sequence continues at coordinate 16,574,807 of NC_091466.1, read as the reverse complement.
TGGAGGACAGCCAAGAATTGGGGCAGACCCGGTAACCATTACTCATTAGAGATGAGCGAACCTGGAGCATGCTTGAGTCGATCCGAACCCGAACGTTCGGCTTTTGATTAGCGGTGGCTGCTGAAGTTGGATAAAGCCCTAAGGCTATGTGGAAAACATGGATATAGTCATTGGCTGTATCCAAGTTTTCTAGACAACCTTAGAGCTTTATCCAAGTTCAGCAGCCCCAGCTAATCAAATGCCGAACGTTCGGGTTCGGATTGACTCGAACCCGAACCCGGTTCGCTCATCTCTATTACTCATGGAGGACAGCCAGACTTGGGGTAGACCCGGTAACCGTTACTCATGGAGGAAAGGACAGATTTGGGGTAGAACTGGGTAATCGGTACTTACAGAGTACAGTCAAGACTTGGGGTAGGCCCAGTTACCACTACTCATGGAGGACAGGCCAGACTCAGTAAACGCTACTCATGGAGGACAGCCAATACTTGGGGTAGAACCGGGTAATCGCTACTCATGGAGGACAGCCAAGATTTGGGGTACACCTGCTTCTGATGACCTTGTTACATACTGTGGTGAAAAGCCACGTGGCAAAACCTCAGAGGTTGCTGGCCGAGCGGCAAAAACACAGCGGCATTCACCACGTGTGGAAGTAACATTAATAGAAGACAGGAAAGAAGCAGTGAAGTGCGGCTCCGGCATCTACCGTGTCAATACTCAGGGGACAGCCACTAATTCTGGGCAGAGAATACAACTTCTTAAAGGGATTCTCCAAACCAGTGAGGTTTGTGGTGTATTATTAGACATTTAGGATGAGATTTATCAAACTGGTGTAAAGTGAAACTGGCTCCCCCTAGCAACCAATCGGATTCCACCTTTCATTTTCCAAAGAGCCTGTGAGGAATGAAAGGTGGAATCTGATTGGTTACTAGGGGCAACTGAGCCAGTTTCACTTTACACCATGTTTGACAAATCTCCCCCCTAGTGTGTGGTGAAGGGTCTGGTGGCTGTTACCCCTAACCGATACACAGAAAAAGGTCACCCCCAACCAGCCATTCTAACCCAACCCTATTCATTGTAGTGATCAGCACCCCTACCTGACGGAAAACTACAACTCCCATCATTCCCCACCAAATTTCATAGATTAAAGGTCGTTCCCTTAAGAAAAACTTTTCACAGGTTCTGATTGGTACCCTATAGGTTAGAAGACCGAGCTAAGGGAGGTTGATGGTAGCGCACGTCATCCCCCAGCTCACAGCGATCTCCTTCCGCTGGATGGAGAGTGGACAATGGCTATGGCGCTCTCCCATAGATAGGCTATGGGAAATTGAGACAGACTGGATTCCGCAGCAGAATTCCACCTGTTTTTCTCAGTGTGAACATACCCTTAGACTGCGTTCACACAGAGATTTAGCTGACAGATTTTTGAAGCCAAAGCCAGGAATGGATTTAAAGAGAGGAGAAAATCTGTCAAATAAATCTCTGTGTAAACGCACCATCAGTTCTGCCCTATGCTGTGCATACTGGATCTATAGGTTCTATGATACACTGCAGATGGCAGAAATAGATTCTTCAGCGTATCTGCCCCCCGTGACCATCATACCCTGAAGGGGTTATACCACCGACGAGATGACGACTACTATAGGTTAGGATACCAGTATCTGATCCCAAGTGTCCTGGATAAGGGAAGCCGCGGTCGGACATGTTCACAGTTGCCATCCCTGACTGAGATGAATGGAGCGGTAGGCAGCACACATATCCCCCATTGCTCCATTCAATCCCCTCTAAACTCTTAGGGCCCTATTCCACCGGACGATTATCGTTTGCATAATCGTTAACGATTAACGATCTCAAACGACCGCTATTGCGAAAGACCTGAAAACGTTCACTCATTTCCATGGAACGATAATCGTTACTTATGATCGTATTTGCGATCATTTTTTCTTCGCTATTTATTCGCTATTGCGTTCGTATCTACTGCGACCGACCGAACGACGTCTTATTCAATGCGAACATTTTGCGAACGAGCAACGATAAAAATAGGTCCAGGTCTTATAAAGCGATCAACGATTTCTCGTTCGGTCGTTAACTGCATTTCAACCGAACGATTATCGTTTAGATTCGAACGATTTAACGATAATCTGAACGATAATCGTCTGGTGGAATAGGGCCCTTAGGATACACGATGAGACCGGTTGCTGGATAAATTATAAGACATCAGAGCAATGGGGCCAGTACCGGTATAGTGGGGACCCAGTCACAGAAAGCCACTGAGGGCTTCCCAATAGTCCATCAATGTTATCTCACACATACAAGTTACCTATGAGACCAATGTTCTCCGACAGCTGCAAAACTACAATTCCCAGCATGCCCTGACAACCAATGATTTACAAGAAATGCTGGGAGTTGTTGTTTTGCAACCACGGGGGAACAGAATATTTTAAAAAATCAGGGGGGTCATTCACTACTCTAAGTTATGTATGAGAACAATGTCCCACAGAAGACTACAACTCCCAGCATGCCCCGATAGTGGAAGGCTGTTGTAGTTTCCCAACCATTGGAGAGACACAGGTAAGGGGGCGCTACACTGGCAGAAACCAGGATCCAGAAGATCACAGCAGCAATCCCTCCAGGATCACTCCTACTACTGAGCGGCTGTCAGAACATGCCGGGGGTTGTAGTTTCAAAACCGACAGGGTAGGAACCATGACAGCACAAGTCCCAGCAACAGACTGACACAGCATGTTGGGAGTTGTAGTATTGCAATTGATGGAGGGCTCCCTAAACATTACTTATTAGAACTATCCAGGCAGGTCAGGGGGTTGTAGTTTGTTTTGTATTAGAGGAGACCACTATAATAGACGGCTTTACCCTCCAGGCTCCCCAGTGGTGGCAGAACTACAGCTCCCAGCATGGTCTGACATCCCGCAGCACGTCTGCCTGGGCATGCTGGGAGTTGTAATACTGCAACCACAAGAGAGATCCCTCCGGACTATTAGAATGAATGCAGAACTACAACTCCCAGCACTCCCTGGCTATCAAAGACATTCAGGGTACACTTAGGTCAGCGACTACAGGTTGGGGATCAGTGTATATCATTGGGGGTGTTTATGGTCACTGTTCCCTCCATTCTCAGACACCAAGATCCCACCAGATCATCCAAACCCCTGCAAGATCCCACCTGCTAACAGGCAGTCAGGGCATGCTGGGAGTAGTAATACTGCAAACACAGGAGAGCTCCTTCTGGACTATTAGAGTGGCTGCAGAACTACAACTCCCAGCATTCCCTGGCAACCAAAGACAGTGTGCTTAGGTCAGCGACAACAGGTTGGGGATCAGTGTATATCATTGGGGGGTTTATTGTCACCGCTCCCAACATTCCCAGAACCCAAGATCCCACCAGATCATCAGATCCCACCTACTAACAGGCAGTCAGGCCATGCTGGGAGTTGTAGTTCGATTCCCTGATCTAGGAGCCATCACATCCCAGACACCTGCCTGTCCTGATTCCTACAAGATCCCTAGATCCCGCCAACTAACAGGCAGTCAGGCCATGCTGGGAGTTTTAGTTCCCTTCCCTGATCTAGAAGGCAGCAGATCCCAGGCACCTGCCTTTCCTGATCCCTAGATCCCACCAACTAACAGGCAGTCAGGCCATGCTGGGAGTTGTAGTTCCCTTCCCTGATCTAGAAGGCAGCAGATCCCAGGCACCTGCCTGTCCTGATCCCTACAGGATCCCTAGATCCCTCCACCTAACAGGCAGTCAGGCCATGCTGGGAGTTGTAGTTCCCTTCCCTGATCTAGAAGGCAGCAGATCCCAGGCACCTGCCTGTCCTGATCCCTACAGGATCCCTAGATCCCACCAACTAACAGGCAGTCAGGACATGCTGGGAGTTGTAGTTCCCTTCCCTGATCTAGAAGGCAGCAGATCCCAGGCACCTGCCTGTCCTGATCCCTACAGGATCCCTAGATCCCACCAACTAACAGGCAGTCAGGCCATGCTGGGAGTTGTAGTTCCCTTCCCTGATCTAGGAGCCATCACATCCCAGGCACCAGCCTATCCTGATCCCTAGATCCCTCCAACAGGTTGTCAAGGCATGCTGGGAGTTGTAGTTCCCTTAGCTGATCTGGGGGCCAATAGATCCCAGGCACCGGCCTATCTGCTCCTTACAGGATCCCTAGATCTCTCCTACTAACGGGTTGTCAGGGCATGCTGGGAGTTGTAGTTCCCTTAGCTGATCTGGGGGCCAGTAGATCCCAGGCACCGGCCTATCCTGCTCTCTACAGGATCCCTAGATCTCTCCTACTAACAGACAGCCAAGGCCATGCTGGGAGTTGTAGTTCTGCTGTATTAGATGGGGGTTGTAGTTCCCTTCCCTGATCTGGGGGCCAGTAGATCCCAGGCACCGGCCTATCTGCTCCCTACAGGATCCCTAGATCTCTCATGAATGGGATCCTATTCCCGCCGTTCCCTATGATCTCCCATGTCCACAGAGCAGCCCGGGCCCGGGAGAAGGTGACTTGGCCCAGCTCCGGGCTCCCGCCTCAGCACACGGGCCGCCGCTCACCTGGTCCAGGTTGTCATCGCTGCCGCTATCATCGGAGTCCGAGTCGATCACTATCCGATTGCGATTCTTCCGCTTCTTCACCATGACTGCAGCTTGTGTGCAGCACGGCCGCAGCGCCGGAACCTCCACCAGCACTGACAAAAGCTTCTGCGCATGCCTCACATTCCAAGCCACGCCCCTTGCTGTTGTGACGTCAAAATGTACAGACGGCGGGTGAATCGGCGGGCGTGGCGCGGCGTCACGTGTGCGTTACCCAGACGAAAATAGAGCGAAAAACACGTGTGTCGCTGAGCTGATATAAATCGCTATAGCCGTATAATGGACGCCATTGGTTTAGGGGGATAGTAAGGGGTTAATTAGGTAATGGAAAGGGGGGGGGGGGGGGGGGTCAGGTATCGACTAGACGCGAGCAATCGAATGACTATCTGTGGTGGTCGCTCGGCGGGAATGTGCTGCCACCTACTGGAGGGCGTATAGAATTACATGTGAATAAATAAGGATATGGAAACAAGTGTTCAGATTGTGTGTGTGTTGTATGGTGGGGTCTCCAGTCACTTACGATATCCTTGTAGAAACCACCATATTGTCACTGACCATCTATTTCAATGGGTAAAAGAGAGAGCCCCAGTACAGCACCATGATAATGTAGCCAAGAGGTAGTAACCTTGGCTCTCCAGCTGTTGCAGAACTACAACTCCCATCATGCCTGGACAGCCAAAGCTTTAGCTTTGGCTGTCCAGGCATGATGGGAGTTGTAGTTCTGCAACAGCTTGGGAGCCAAGGTTCCCGACCCCTGATGTAACCAAAGGCCCTTCTACACAGGCCGATTGGATTAGGCGCATAGTAAAGGAAACATAACTTTTCATAGTTATAACCTTAAAAATTAAAATCACTCTAATGAATAAACAAGAATCCAATAAAAGAAAATCAATTGTATAGTCTATAATGCACTATGACTATGAACAATTGATAACCTCCTATGGGGTATGAAATGAAGTGTTTAATGCCTATACTTGAATGGATAATGTGAGATGGTTAAATGTGGGAAACCACATGGCCCCAAGGTTCATTAAAGGGGTACTCCAGACATGTAGATATATATATATCCTGGAAAATAATAATCCATACTCACCTAACATGCTCCCCCTCTGAGTATTGCAAACGCTTCTTCCATAATGGACTTGTCTCAGCAATGACAGCCCACTCAATCAATCACAGATCAATAACAAAGATGAGCATACGTGCAGCATTTGATTACCAGTGGCTTAAAGTGACTGTACCACAAGGCCCAGGCTGAAGCACTGGAGGCGGGCCGACCTACCCTAAGTGGGAGGAAACCCCCGCCCCTCTATGACGTGACTCCATTAGATACAATAGAACCCTATCATAGAGGGGCTAGGGTTTCCTCCCACTGGGGGTGGGTTGGCCGCCTCCAGTGCTTCAGCCTGGGCCTGGTGGTACAGTCACTTTAAGACATTGGATGCAGCCCTAAGGCTGCCTGGAAAACATGGCTACAGACCAGGCCATAGGCTGTATCTATGTTTCCCTAGGGCTGCATCCAACTTCTGCAGCCACCAGTAATCAAATGCAGAGCATTCGGGATGTTTGCTCGAGGTTAAGTCATCTCTAATCGATTAGTCTGGGGCAATGATTTGTTCAGACGTTTCTTTGTAGCTAAAGGACACAACTTATTTTACTTGCCATTGAAATTACAGCCCATTTATCTCTTTTCCTTGTGGGCACCGATTCCCTTTCTACTATTTAGTTCACTTTAAACCCAATTTTTTGAACTGCTGTTTTATGCCCCCCCCCCCCCCCCCCAAAAAAAAAAAAAAAATGGCAAAAATATTTTGTGTGAACATGACCTGAGGTCTTTTGAGGCTTTTTTTTTATTTTTTATTTGATTTTTATGTAGCTTCTGTGTTCAAAGCCAGAAATTGCTCACAAAGTAGTGGGGACTATATACCTTCCCACCTGCTGGATCCGCTTGAACCTTACACCAAAAAAAAAAAAAAAAAAAAAAAAAAAAAAACTGTATGTAAAATTGAGATTTTCCAGGATAAAACTTGGGATAGGCTATCAATTGCTTTACCCTGGACATCCCCTTTAAGTTATGCTTATATGGGCAACACCTGTGTGTTGTTGTTTTTTTGTGTAGAAATCGGTGCAGAGTCACTTTAGAAAGACCTCTCCCATTGACGGTTGGCATGGCCGCAGGATTTTTCTGTGAACATACTCTGAGGCTGCGTTCACACAATGCAGTACTTTCACTTTCTGTGAAAACAAACAATAAAATATAACAGCTAAAGCTTGACGCCTTTTAAAAACTTGAACCAAATGACGTCCAAACATCCCATTTCGGTACATTTTATGGGGTAAGTTATTACGCTGTCTTACAGTAAGGGTCTCTTTGTTGCCCGTAGCAACCAATCACAGCTCAGCTTTCATTTTACCTGAACAATGCGAGAAATAAAAGCTGAGCTGTGATTGGTTGCTACGGGCAACAAAAGAATCTTACTATAACACTGCTTATTAAATTTCCCCTCTTTCTTTGCAGTAAAATTGCAACGTTTTGCAGCTTCACGCTTCTCTCATCACTTTTAAGAGGATGTCCAGGGAGTCCGACCACCGTATTCCCTGCCGAACTCCATATTAGGCCCCAGAGCTCTTTATTTTGAATTGAGCCGCAGGAATGACGTGTGACCTTGCGTCTCTATTTATTTCCATGGAGCTGCAAGAAAGAGCCGAGTAAGCACTTTCCGGCGGCTCCATAGGAATGAATAGAGCCATGGGTCAAATGTCGTACCCATGGCTCTATTCAAAACAAAGAAGCCGGGGGCCCGATACAGAGGTCGGCAGGGGATAAGGTGGTCGGACTCCCCACAATCTCCTACTTGTCCCCTATCCTGTTGATAGGGGACAAGTTAATTTTCCCTCTTAAAGGCTATGTTCACACATGGTATTTCCATCAGTCTTTTGGTTAGTCTTTTTTCAACCAAAACCAGGAGTGAGTTGAAAACACAGAAACTGTGCGAATCTTTCCATTGTAATTTTGCCCTGTTAGTTTCACTCCTGATTTTGGTTGAAAAAAGACTGATCAAAAGACTGATAGAAAAAAAATGTGTGAACATAGTCTAAAGGGCTTATTTTACTGGCCATTGAAATTACGGCCCATTTATCTCTTTTCCTTATGTATGCACCGATGCCCTTTCTACTATTTAGTTCACTTTATAGTAAAAGTAATCAGTGAAACCAAGGACACACTACATTAGGAGGCCTGTGCTTCATCCATTTGGCCTCCATCTCTCCCCCATTGGAAGTAGTCCAGGGAGAGTAGGATCGAGCACATTTGATCTCATCTGCCCAATCACTTTGTACTCAAGGAGATAAATCACTGGCTTAAAGGAGTTATCCAAAATTATAAATACACGGCCACTTTCTCCAGAGAGAGCACTCCTCTTGTCTTCAGTTCAGGTGTGTTTGCAATTAACCTTCACTTCATTCACTTCAATGGAACCAAGTTGCAAAATCTGCACCCAAACTGGAGACAAGAGTGGTGCTGTTTTTGGAAGAAGGTGGCCATGTTTTTCTAATGCTGGATAACCCCTTTAAGTGTCAGTGGTTTTCTGCTCACTTTTAGTACATGCAAGCTTGGCCCAGCAGAGTGTGTACCTGCATGGTGGTGGTTAGGTTTATTTTAGTCAAAGGAACTAATGTCATCTCCAAGAACATCTGCTTAAAAATAAGATGGCAGTCTCTTCCCAGCTAGTTTTCCATTGTAGATGCTTCCATGGGATGTTCTGACTGCGATTATTACCCCTCTTGCGGATGGAACAACTGCATTCTAAAAGACAGATGACAATGAAATCTACTCATCTGTTGTTATTATGCATGGCTAAGGCACTGACACTAACACCAGTGCTGAAGTATACAAGGGAAGTGGGCCATGCTGCGGTTCCCTAGACTAGGGCGCAGTTTATCCCATTGGAGTGAATGGCACAAACTACAGTCCCCACTGAATGTAGGGAGCTGTGTTTGGCAAGTGGTAAGGGGTCTGCAGTGCTTGGTTGCCATGAGGTCAATCAGTTGGATGGTCGTAGTCACCTGGCTCGGCACGGTCCCCTGGAACTTCACTTGTGCACGAGGGAGCTGAGAGAATGAAGGAATGCTGCACTGGGTAAGGTGAGTATGTGTATATAAGGGTAGGGCCTGCTCTGTGCCTGGGGTGGGGTTAGGGAGTTACTGGGGGCTTCTGTATGCCGGTGAAATGGGGCAGAACAGGGTGTTGGACTGCTCTGTGTCCCCAGGGAGGACAGCTGCTCTGTGTGTGCGGGCTCAGCGCTTTGGCACACTGTGAGCCACTCTGAGCCCCCCGTTCTGTGCCGCGGTCCCCCTGCGGGTGTGTCTGTGCCACAGAGGGAGGGACTGTTGTAGCACAATGGAAGCAGGCTCTATCCACCTGCCGCCCGGGCCCCATATCAATTTCCTGGTCTGCCTCCATAATAGCCACTGTGCAAAGAGATTTGTCCAATGTACAGCTAGTGTTATGCACAGGTCCCATTACATTCATCAATATTTCTGTTCACTGAATGGTGGTCTGGGTTGCATTTGGTTGTGCTTATGTGGTTGGGGACAGCTCTCTCTCCAGATCCCTCTATACACACCTGGGTGAATCGGCTTAAAGCGACTCTGTACCCACAATCTTCCCCCCCCCCCCCCCCAAACTGCTTGTACCTTGGGATAGCTCCCTTTAATCCAAGATCTATCCTGGGGTCCGTTCGGCAGGTGATGCAGTTATTGTCCTAAACAACAACTTTTAAACTGGCAGCCCTGTGCCTAACGGCCGTGGCATAGATTGTGTATGCATTAGGCTGGCACAACCTCTCTGTCTCTCTTCATCATTAGGAATGCTCCAGGCAGGTTGTCTCCTATTCATCAGCTGTCTGAATACTGAACATGGGCTGTATCGTTAATTGCCTGGGCAATGTTCAAACAGGAGTAAATGTTCCAGTGGCATTCCTAATGATGAAGAGGGCGGGGAGGAGGGACGGAGGGGTGGTGCAAAGTTAGGGCACGGGGTTGCAAGTTTAAAAGTTGTTTTTTTGGACAATAACTGCATCACCTGCCGAACCCCAGGACAGATCTTTGATTAAAAGCAGCTATCCGAAGTGGTTTGGGGGGTGGGGGGGGGGGGGTCAGATTGTGGGTACAGTCGCTTTAATGGAGAGAGTAGAGGTAAGCGGCTGCTGAACTCTTCTGACACTGGCTTATTGTTATGTAAGTTGAAATCCAACATGCCTGATCCTTCTCTTCCACATATCATCTGTATTGGGAGGTCTGTATACACTGTATACAGTCAGCCATTGGCCTGATCAGCCAGCTTCTGACCACTAATGTGTACAGACCCCTGATGGCAGATCACTGTGTAGTGTAGCGTATACTGTATATCTGCATCTACCTATATAAGTTATCATGCCTGACCTGTGTGACCCAAAGGATGACATGAACTAATGTTGGATATATATTCTAGGTTACATTATAACGTGACTGTGTTATATAATGGAATCTGGAATGGATATCTAACAATAGTTCATCAAATCCTTTAGGTTACACATGATATATGATATATATATAAAATCTCTAAACTGTACAGCAGGATATATAGCTAATCCTCAGTACACAACAACCTGCAAGCGCTCTGTTCACTGTCAGCGCGCACTGTTTTCAATAAAGTTTTATTGAGCCCAGCGCGTCGCCCGATGATGACGTCATTGACGCGACCCGTGTAGTCTCCTGTAGTTCTCCGCAGCGTTTATAGGAAGGTAAGGACACGGCTGATATTTACATAAGGCACAGCGCACGTTACCGCTAGTGTCTACCGTCCTGTGTGAACTGTCCATTTATGAAGCTGTCTGGAATCTGAACAGTCCAGGGAATGTTCTGTTAGTTATAATGGCCATAGTGAATGACTAAAGCAGTGTGTCCTTGCCCTGACTACTGTCACACTGGTCCCTGGGGTATCACTATACAGTATATATTCTCATACACACACATTATATATATATATATTCTCATACACACACATCAACTGATGTAAAAAAATATACAGATTTGTAATTTACTTCTATTTAAAAACCTCCAGTCTTCCAGTACTTATCAGCTGCTGCATGTCTTGCAGGAAGTGGTGGATTCTTAACACAGTGCTGTCTGCTGCCACCTTTGTCTGTGACAGTAACAGGCTCATATGGCGGCCTAGAGTTATGAGAGCACACAGATGAGGATTGTCTTTATCTGTATTTAAAGGGGTTGTCCAGCGAAAATCTTTTTCTTTCAAGTCAACTGATATCAGAAAGTTATATAGACTTATAATTTACTCCTATTAAAAATTCTCAAGTCTTCCCATACTTATCAGCTGCTGTATGTCCTGCAGGAAATGTTTTATTTTCAGTCTGACACAGTGCTCTCTGCTGACATCTCTGGCCGAGACAGGAACTGTCCAGAGCAGGAGAGGTTTTCTATGGGGATTCATAGAAAACCGAGACAGAGTTCCTGTCTCGGCCAGAGATGTCAGCATAATAAAACATTTCATGCAGGACATACAGCAGCTGATAAGTATGGGAAGACTTGAGATTTTTTAATAGAAGTAAATTATAAATCTATATAACTTTCTGATATTAATTGATTTGAAACAAAAACATTTTTTCGCTGGACAGCCCCTTTAAATAGTGTTGTCCCTGTGATTTGTCTTCAGCTTATCTATTTTTTTTTTTATTCTTTTTAGAACAGGAAAATGCATCAGGATCTATAGGCGCCAGGTGATGGATATACTGACCTCATGGCTCTAACACATAATATTAGAAGAGGACTCTCTTTCTACAAGAACTCTCAGTGTCCTGCCTTCTACCATCCGGTGTTATACAGCAGTAGTTACAGAAGACCGGGACTTCCTCCGGATAATACACCCTTCTGGAAGAAAACAGATTTTAGTATCAAAAATGGCTTTACAAGTCTCAAGCATCACTTAGGTCTCCTGATGAAAGAAGCAGCAGATCACCTGAGAGGGCCGGGTGGTAAACCATTAAGGGAAGCCCTCCTGGAGCAGACCAGCGTGGCGTGGGAGTTCAGGAGCCCAGAGGATCTGCAGAAGTGGGTGGTGTCATCCGATGTGGAGATAGGTGGGAAGAGCCAGGCCTTCCTGAAACTGGGCAACAACAACCAGACGGCCGTGTTCTATGGAGTGCTCAATAATGAAGTGCCCCGGGATGGAGAAACCAAGTACAGTGGATATTGCACCTTAAGATCCAAGGCTCCTAAGGTTTGTGTAGCTTATAATCGTTAGCAGTGGTCTCGGCATTTGGAGGTTAATAGGAAACTATCAGCAAGTCAGAAGTCTCTAACCTGCTGATATCTCCCTATAGGGCACAGTTTGTAACTAGAGATGAGCGAACCGGGTTTGAGTTGATCCGAACCCGAACGTTCGGCATTTGATTAGCTGGGGCTGCTGAACTTGGATAAAGCTCTAAGGTTGTCTGGAAAACATGGATACAGCCAATGACTATATCCATGATTTCCACATAGCCTTAGGGCTTTATCCAACTTCAGCAGCCACCGCTAATCAAATGCCGAAAGTTCCGGTTCGGATCGACTCGAACCCGAACCCGGTTCGCTCATCTCTATTTCTTACCTTCATCCTCGGTGCCCTTTCCACAATTATTACCACCCCCAGTGCACCTATCTGCCACCATCAGCCTGCCCCTTCTAATGAAGTTCAGCATTTTGGTGCACTGGGGGTGGTAGTCAGTGGATTAAACACTTAAAGGAATTGTTCCCCAAAGTTTTTTTCTTTCAACTGAAAAGAAGAGATTTGTAATTTACTTCTATTAAAAAAGCCTCAAGTCTTCCAGTACTTATCAGCTTCTGTATGTCCTGCAGGAAGTGGTGTATTCTCTCCAGTCTGACACAGTGCTCTCTTCTCTCACCTCTGTCTGTGTCAGGATTTGTAGAATTTTTTATTAAAAAAAAAACTCTCCTGCTCTTCATACTGCAAAGAATACAACTTCCTGCAGGACATACAGCAGCTGATAAGTACTGAAAGACTAAAGATTTTGTAATAGAAGTATATTACAAATCTGTATAACTTTCTGGAACCAGTTAATTTAAAAGAACTTTTTTTTTGGTGAACTACCCATTTAATATCGCGGAGGGCATTGGCTGTATCCCAGTTTTCCAGGCGTTCCTTACGATGTATCCTCCTGCTGCACGGAGGGAGCAGGCAGCGGGAGTCAGCCGCCGAGATTTCTGATTCATACAAACCAGAAATCCAGCTGGTTCGCTCATCTCTAATCATAATGCCATAAAACGGTTTTCAATAGCATAATAGCTAAAGCTGGTATACACTGCATATATCTGCATGATAGACTACTACTCTGTTCTGTCCTCAAATAAAATGTATACCTGTGTAAAGCAAAAATGGAGTATGGTCTAAGCTCAGGAAGCCCAGTGTATTGCAGGGATCGGCCCCCTGATGAGGTGGGCCCCATAGCAGCCGCAATGGCTGCTGCAGTGGTAGTTGTGCCCCTGCGTTCTCATACAGTAGCGGACATATCACTTGTGCAGCCTGTTCAGCTGCACAGGGGCCCAGGCCAATAGAGGGGCCAGCCAGTCACTGGATGCTGTGCCCAGGTGGGGGGGCTGGTTCTCCTCTCTCCTCCTTTCCTATTGCACACTGTTGCTGACATCCCCTCCCCCTCCTGTACTCCGTTCCCCCTCCTGCGGTCCGCCCGCCCTCCTGCACTCCACTGTCCAGCATACCTTGTGTGAGGAGGAGAGGAGAGCGCATGTGATGACAGGTCTGACTGAGTGATTATTGTCAGTGTGTCTCTCAGGCTGCTGGAAGTTGTAAGATAGATGGTGGACTGTGTAAAAGAAAGCACAGAGCCCCCCACCCACTTCTGACGGGTTCTTTGTTTGGGTGCCCCCCATGATCAGTTTTATTGGTTGGCCACAGGTACCCCATTCCCACACTGGGGCCTGCCCAGACTACAGTACAGTCCATTAGTGGGCCCTGGCATCTGTGCTGTGCTGTATCCCCCCCCGAGATACCAGGACACATGTACCGGATACCAGGGCGTACATATGTGTGCGCCTATAAGGCAGAAAGGTGGAGAAACGATTGGGTTATGGGAGCCCAAACACATTTTTTTGCACAGGGGCCCTCTGCAGTCTGTGTCCACCCCTGTTCTTATATGTATATCCTAGTTCTAGTTGAACCAGAAGCTGCTGGAAACCATCATGATTGCAGTTCCATCTCTGTTATGTAGCCTTCTGCCTTCTCCATGGGCCTGGCAGAGGTAGCCGAGCCCTTTATTTGGCCTTCTTCATCAGGCCCATAGAATAAAAAGGATACTTCAGAGGAAAAAAAATATTTTAAAAGCAGCTGGTGACAGAATGATAATTACTTCAATTTTTAAAACTGAAGACTTCCAGTACTTATCAGCTGCTGCATGTCCTGCAGGAAGTAATGTATTCTTCTCAGTCTGACACAGTGCTCTCTGCTGCCACCTCTGTCCATGACAGGAACTGTCCAGAGCAGCAGCAAATCCCCTCAGAAAACCTTCTCCTCTCTGGACAGTTCCTGACATGGACAGAGGTGGCAGCAGAGAGCACTGTGTCCTTAATTATTAATTGTTCTTAATTGTGGATCTTCAGGTGCTGAATCTGCATTGTATAGGTTTGTAGCTTCGCTTTGGCTGTCCAGGCACGATGGGAATTGTAGTTTTGCAACAGCTGGAGGGCAGAAGGTTCCCCATCCCTGCTTTAGATAGATATACTACCGAAGAGAATGTCTGGAGGAAGGCGGCCATGTTTCTCTAATCCTGGATAACCCCTTTAAGACTCAAAGGTGCCACAGCTTTCAGCAAAGCATGTTAACCCCTTTAGCGCTGGCCGGTGATGTGTGATTCAGCTTCCGGTTTCTGCATTGTCTCTGTATACATATAGCTGACCAAACGGGCAAGTTGGAAAAGTAAATGTAGTCATAAGAAACATCATGGAGGGGGGGGGACTGTAGTTTCATTGTCTTCATACGTTTTCCTTCCTTCACTTTGGACTTTCTTTATTACAGGGATCATTCAATTCTAAGTTGTCTTATGATTGGTCAAAATTTAATACCCTGCACTTAAGGGTTCGGGGTGACGGCCGGCCGTGGATGGTGAACATCCAGTCTGAAACATATTTCTCAGTCCAGTGGGATGATCTGTACAATTATTTCATATACACTCGTGGTGGGCCATACTGGCAGGATGTTAAGGTAAGGATTCAATGAGATCTCAGCATTCTTAGGATGCCTTTACACAGAGAGATTTATCTGACAGATCTTTGAAGCCAAAGCCAGGAACAGACTATCAACAGGGAACAGGTCATAAAGGAAAGACTGAGATTTCTTCTCATTCAAATCCATTCCTGGCTTTGGCTTCAAAAAATCTGTCAAATAAATCTGTGTAATCACACCATTAGTCATTGCCTGTGGACACAGCTGACAGTGTTGTGGAGAACCTAATAAACTATATATAAGGATGGTATAACCGGCAGGGTCTGGCAGCATGGAGGTAGAGCGAGCTGTCCACTAGAAGTGGCACCAAGTGACAGCTGGGCCTTCCTAATCATTGATCGCCCAGCAATACTGCTTCCCCAGTCATGTGATCACAGATGCCAGGAACCTGTAGTGAGCCTCTGGATCTTAATGGAGCCAGATCACCTCAGCAGACAATGTCAGGAGGCTGTATTTCCCCTGAATATGTCTGGTCTGGAAGTGGTTACACTTAAACCATCTACTGTATTAGGCCTTGTTCACATTTGCGTCGGAGGCTTCGTCTAGGGCCAGATAGTCCATTGAACTAAGACACCAACGGATCCCATTGACTTTAATGGGGTCTGTTGGGTTTCAGTTTGGCAGCTGTTTATTTAGGTGGGTTTGACATTTTGTTTGCCCCGGTCCAGCTGTATAAATAAATGTGAATAAGGACTTAGGCTACTTTACATCAATTATGACACAGTGCTCCAGACTGGAGCAGTTCCCTCATGAATGGTAACTTATAGAACGGCCCAGTATTACCCTGCGCAAACTAGCAAGAGGGAAAAAGAATGAATGGAACAAGCACTGATCAGACGGGTCAGGCTAAGAGTGTCGTTACACAGGGATTTAGGACAGATTTTTGCAGCCAAAGCCAGGAACAGACTATAATCAGAAAACAGGTAAAAGGAAAGGCTGAGATTTCTCCTCTTCAAATCCATTCCTGGCTGTGGCTTCAAATATCTGTCAGATAAATCTGTGTAAACGCACCAGTAGAGTCTGCTATATTCTGTTAGATGTTATTCTTCAATCACATTTCTCCCCCCCCATTTTACAGATCCCCTTGTCAAAGTTCTTCATGACAAGTCGAGGAAGAATTCAAGATGGCCAGTACCCACTGTGGCCGGATAGGGTATGTAATGGTGAGCAGGGTACTAAAGAGGTACTCCGGTGTTTTTTTTTCTTTTTTCTTTTAGATCAACTGGTGTCAAAGTTATAGAGATTTGTAATTTACTTCTATTTAAAAAAAATCTCCAGTCTTCCAGTACTTATCAGCTGTTGTATGTCCTACAGGAAGTGGTGTATTCTTTTCAGTCTGACACGGTGCTATCTGCTGGCCCCTCTGTCCATGACAGGAACTGTCCAGAGCAGCAGCAAAAGTGCTCCCTGCTGCCACCTCTGTCCAACTGGAAATTAAACACCACTTCCTGCAGGACATACAGCAGCTAATAAGTACTGGAAGGCTTGAGCTTTTTTTTTAATAGAAGTAAATCTATTTCCCTGTCGTCCTATTGGCCTCACAATAGCTGGGGTGTTCTCACCCCTGTGGGCCACTAGGACGAGTGGAATTTTAATGATTTAAACTTGTAGCTCCTCCCACCCCTGTATATAGTGCCCCTCTACCTTCCACCTGTCAGTTTCTATTTTTCGTCCCTTTGGGTACGGGGGGCGAGTGGTTAGCTCCGGTCCTGGATGTCCGGGGCCGGAGGTAGCTCCGCTTTTGCCTTCGGGCATTCGGCGGCGGTCCGGCATCTTGTGGTGTCCTGGGCCGCTGTATATCGGAGCGGTCTCCATACCTGGAGGCCGCCATCTTTGCGGAGCCCGGGATCCGGAAGTGTCTCTGACGCACTTCCGGTTTCGGAGCGCGATGCGCCCGTTAAGCTCCGGAGCTCCACAGATCGGCGTAAAAGCGGGTAGGATAGTCGGGAGGCCGGCGGCGCCTTCCTAAGGTACAGGCTCATTACCTTTTCTGATCTGAGGTCTGTGTTCTGGCCTATTCTTCAGCTCCGCCCCAGGGGGGCGTAGGGGGGCGGGGCTTGTAACTTTTGGCGCCAGTTTGGCGTTTTTAAACCCCACCTGCACTCAAAGTGGATGTGCTTAGACAGCGGTGTCGCCTATAGTCTTCACGGTCTAAAGTAAGTGTTGCGCTTAGCTCATTTATGGTTTTTCTATGAATACTTGTTACTCATTTTAATGTATGATAGATGTCTTCTAAAGAGGGTTCTGAGAGGAGAGCCTCTGATGGTCGAAAAACACTGTCTAAGAGAAAACATTTCTCATGTGCCGACTGTGATAGAGACCTTCCTGATGGATGGGAATATTTGAAATGCCATGAGTGTCGTGTTACAGCCTCAAGTGACGAACCTACCATACATGATGTGGTAGGTTAACCCCTTCCTAACATTCTGTTTATCCATTTAAGTCCATAAGTGGTACTTATATATATATATACCTATTCCCACAGGTGGTGTGGGTAAAGCAGTCTCTGACGGGTATCCAGGACTCTGTGTCTGAATTGAAGGAATCCTTCCAGAGTGCTAAGGAGTCAAGAAGGGATGAACGCCCTAAGTGTGTCTCGCCATCTGGACGGGAGTATAAGATTGTGGATGAAATTGGCTCATCTTCTGATGATGATGACGATATTGAGACTATAAGAACATATTTTCCTGTTGAGAAAATGCAGAAATTCATTAGAGTGGTTAAACAACAGAACGAGCCACAGTATGATGATGAGGATAGACCATCCACATCTAGAAGGGCCTTTGATGTGGATGATACGTCTATGCTCATGTTAAAAAACGAATGGCGCAAGCCTGAAAAGGCTGCGGTTATAAGCCGTAGATTTAAGGCTATGTTTCCACTGATGGAAGACAAAGCTAAAGATTGGCTCTCACCTCCTAAGGTTGATGTAGCCGTAGCTAAATTATCTAGACGTACCATGGTTCCAGCCGAGGATGGGTCCAGTTTAAAGGACCCCATGGACAGACGCCTAGAGGTATCTCTTAAAAGAGCCTACTCTGCGGCCTCTGCTCAAGGGGCTGTGTCTATTTCAGCCTTCGAGGTAGGGAAGGCCTTGAGGAAGTGGCTTATGAAGACACAGGATGACATAGAATCAGGAGTAGGGAGAGATGAGATACTTACTGCCTTTAAAAAGATTAATCTTGGAATAGATTATCTTTGTGACGCGGCCTCCCAACAGGTCAGGCTCGCCGCCAGATCTATGTCTCTCTCCACTGCGAGCCGTAGGGCTCTGTGGTTGAGGCCCTGGTCAAGCGACTGTTCCTCCAAGTACTATCTGTGTAACTTGGAATATAGTCCCGGGAGGCTATTCGGCACTGAATTGGACCAATTAATGCTGGATCTCTCTGATAAAAAAGGGAAGAGTCTCCCTTATGAGCAGAGGAAAAATCGCCGTCAGTTTCGTAGAGAGAGAACTCCCCAAAGAATGCGACAGTGGCGATATTCCACAAAGGGTAGAGGTGGCTATGCCAGTAAAAGAGGTGGACAGCAGTCCAAAGGAAACAAAAAAGCCAGATTTCTGACTATCCCCAGCAAGTAGGGGGACGTTTAAGTTTTTTTGTAAAAATTTGGGAATCCAGAATAAAGGATCCATGGGTTCTCAAGATCATTCGGGAGGGTTACTCCCTTCCTCTGGAGTCCCCCCCTCCAGAGAAATTCTTAATTTCAAATCCTCCTCCTTCCCCAAGGAAAGAAATTTTGGAGAAGGAAATAAGGCTACTGCTCTCCAAAGCAGCCTTGGAAGAGGTCCCCCCTTTAGAGAGGCAACAGGGAATATATTCGCCAATTTTTCTTGTGCCAAAGCCTTCTGGAAGGTGGAGAGTTATCATAGATCTCAGATTCCTAAATCAGTTCATAATAAAGAAGAAATTCAGAATGGAAACGATAAGGTCTGTTCCTTTTATCCTTTCACAGGGGGACTTTCTAGCGTCTCTGGATCTGCAAGACGCGTATTTTCATATCCCGATTCATTCACAGTTCAGACGGTTCCTGAGGATTGCCGTGTATCTCGAGGGTCAGCTCAAGCATCTACAATTCAAGGTACTTCCATTTGGCATAACCACAGCACCCTTTGTCTTCACCAAGGTGGTTTCTGCGGTGGTAGCGGAACTCAGGCTTCAGGGAATGAGAGTCATCCCTTATTTGGACGACTGGCTAATCATAGCGCAGTCTGCAGATCTCCTAGACGCCCAGGTTCGTATAATTCTCCAATTCCTGCAGGAATTAGGTTGGATTATCAACGAAGACAAGTCGGACTTTCTCCCAGCAACATCAAAAATATTTCTGGGATTTATCATAGACACTCTACAGATGAAGTTATTTCTTTCACCACAGAGGAGACTGAGAATCCTTCAGGGGTGTGCTTTCCTTGCAGTGCCAAGACAGGTATCGTTGAGAACACTAATGAGATTTCTAGGTCTACTGACCTCCTCGGCAGATGCAGTTCCCTGGGCCTTGTGGCATATTCGAGTTCTTCAGATGGAAGTCCTCCAGGCGTGGGACAGAGATCAGACTACGCTGGACAGGAAGATAGTATTATCTTCTCGAAGCAGACAGTCCCTGTCGTGGTGGAAAAATCTAAAGGAAGGGAAGAGTCTAGAGGAGCCCTGTTGGACCATAATTACCACAGATGCTTCAGGCACCGGTTGGGGAGCACACCTACAAGAACAACAGGTATCGGGAGTCTGGACCAGGGAGGAGGCGGAGCTTTCCTCCAATACCAGAAAACTGAAGGCAATATTTTATTCCCTCAGACATTTCTCTTCACAGATCAGACAGAAAGCGATCCGTATACGGACGGACAACATGGCGTCGGTTTGTTACATCAACAAACAGGGAGGCACGAGATCCCAGTCCCTTCTGGAAGAAGTGGGAAGGATCTTCAACTGGGCGGAAGGATGGATAACCAGGTTATCAGCATCCCACATCAAAGGAGAGCAGAATGTACTAGCAGATCGTCTCAGCAGGGGGTTGACAGTGCCGGGAGAATGGAGCCTCAATCAGGAGATATTCTCAGAGATTGTGAAAAGGTTCGGAATTCCCCAGATAGATCTGATGGCAACAAGACAAAATACAAAACTCCAGAGATTCTGCTCCCTTTACCCCGCAGACAAACCAGTGGTAATAGATGCCATGACCATACCCTGGACATACGACCTGGCCTACATTTTTCCACCAGTCTCAATGATACCGCGTGTATTGTTGAAAGTCAGGCAGGATCAAGCAGCTGTCATCACGGTGATTCCATTCTGGCCAAAGAGATCGTGGTTTCCTCTCCTTCTGCAGATGAGTCAGGGGAAATTTTGGAGACTCCCGCTGAGACCAGACCTTCTTCTACAGGGGTCTCATCAATGCAAGAATCTGAAATCCTTCAACCTAACTGCCTGGCTTCTGGTAGGTCCCTATTGAGAACCGAGGGTCTCTCAGAAAGGGTGTTGGCTACGCTTTCTCACTCAAGGAGTGAGGCGACCAACAAATCATATACAAGAATTCAAAAAATTTTTCAAACTTGGGCAACCTCTAGACAGGTGGATGCTCAAAATCCATCAATCCCACAGATTATGGAATTTCTTCAAGATGGATTCGATAGGGGGTTAAGACCTAACTCTTTAAGAGTTCAGGTAGCAGCCATGTCAGTCTTTCTGAACAGAAAACTGTTGCAAATACAGGAGGTAAGAGACTTTTGCAAAGCGGCAGACCGATTAAGACCTCCAGTGGTAAAATCAGTTTCACCCTGGAACCTAGTTTTAGTCCTCAAAAGTTTATGTGCAGCTCCATTTGAGCCTCTTCAGGAAGTGGACTTAAAATACTTAACTTTGAAAACAGTTTTTCTTCTAGCTATTTCTTCAGCCAAACGCGTTGGAGAACTTCAAGCCTTGGGCTCTAAAGAACCATATGTCCTATTTCTCAACAACAGAGTGGTGCTCAAACTGTTGCCTTCTTTCAGGCCGAAAGTTGCTTCCTTTTCTAACCTTAACCAGTCCATATCTCTTCCAGTATATTCTCCTGCGCCTAGTGAAGACGGTATGGATTTTTCTTCCCTGGATGTAGTGCGATGTCTGAAAATCTATCTGCAGAGAACAGCCCAGTTTCGCAAGGACGAAAACCTCCTAGTCCTTTTCCAGGGAAGATACAGAGGTAAGAAGGCTTCCAAACCCTCCATCTCTAGATGGATATGTGATTGTATAAAAATCAGTTATAACATGTCGGAAACTCCAGTTCCGGAATTTCTGAGGGCACATTCTACCAGGTCTGTCTCTACCTCATGGGCAGAAAGAAGTTCTATTCCCATGGAGAACATCTGCATGGCGGCTACATGGTCTACCCCCATCACATTTCTAAAACATTATCGGATTGATTCCTTGCTTTCAGCTAATACCGGATTTGCAAAATCGGTTCTCAGTTCTGTGTCTGATGTCCCACCCTAGGGGATTTGTTGTTTGCTTGCTAATTCCCCAGCTATTGTGAGGCCAATAGGACGACAGGGAAGTTAACATTTATTATGTTAAATTGTTTTCCCTTAGTCCTATTGGCATCACAAGAGTCCCTCCCTTTGAATAAAGTTGACTTGTTAATAAACTGACAGGTGGAAGGTAGAGGGGCACTATATACAGGGGTGGGAGGAGCTACAAGTTTAAATCATTAAAATTCCACTCGTCCTAGTGGCCCACAGGGGTGAGAACACCCCAGCTATTGTGATGCCAATAGGACTAAGGGAAAACAATTTAACATAATAACATACCTTTCTGACACTAGTTGCTTTGAAAGGCAAAGCACTTCACTGGAGTACCCCAAACATGGCTGCATTTTTTCCCTCAGAAACAGTTCCACTCTTGTCCTCAGGTTGTGTATGATATTGCAGTTCAGTCCCACTCAAGTGAGTGGAGTAGAGTTGTAATACCACTCACATCCTGAGGACAGAAATGGCGCCGCTTTTGGAGAAATGCAGCTATATTGTCTAATCCTGGATCACCCCCTTTAATACACACATCCGTGCTTCCTGCTGTATTACATGAGCAGGGAGAGTTTCTCAGAACTGTAACCTCTCTCTTCTCTCTAGATTACCACCCTTGGATTTACGCTGGCAGACAGAGCAGATGGACCTTTTCAACTGGAGATTGATTTCATTGGCTTATGTAAAGATCTGGCACAAACAGAAGAGTTCGCTTATGAGTTATACAAAGTCAAACCCTTATAAACTAATTTCTGGGCTAAGTTACATGGCTGTCAAGTTATTTTACCTTTTATTTTTTGTGTATGTCTTGTACTTAGTCTAGGGCTGGGCAATATGACAAAAAAAAAAAAAAAATCTAAATTTTTCTCAATTAATTTTTTTTTTAATTTATGCAGGGTGTAGTAGAGGCATAGTAGATGAGGGGTGTAGTAGTAGTGGGGGTAGTAGTAGCAGCAATGGTAGTGCAAGCTGTAGAGCAGTATAGGGAGTAGTAGAGTAGTCTTGCAGTACTGACTAACACCACACACTACAGTATGGAGGCTGTAATACATGAAAACATGACAGTTCGTCCAGAAAGATGGACGCACACAGTGACAGGTACACTACTCACACTATGAAGCGGGCACCAGCTCTATGTCTCCGGTGCTCTAAGAAGCCGCTCCCCATCCTTCGGGTCTGTGCGAGCATCTTGGCTGGTGGGGCCAGGCGGCTGCTGTGCTTTGAGTGTGGGCATGCAGTGATCATGTAGGTGGGTGTGCGCTTGGTAGGGCGGCTTTTGCAGTGCTCTGGGTGCGGGTGGCCAGTCCTGCTCTGACATTTTTTGTTCTTTTCCCTGAAAATCGAATTTAGGATTTTCAAAGAAATTGAAATACATTCTCAAAATCTAGTCGAATTAATTTGATTAATCGCCCAGCCCTAACTTAGTCTCAGTCATACTGAAATTTCCTAATGCTGCCTACATTTTCCATGAGCGGCGAGGGATCTGATAGTGGATAATGTCCTCCTGTTTTCATAGGAAGTCAGCTGACCCAGGACAGACCACTTTTCTGTGATCACATGACCCAGTTAGTGTGGTATCACACAAATGCACCTGTACTGGAATAAAACAGATGGCGCTCTACAACTCTTGATGGATAAAGGGGTACTCCGGTGTTGTTTTGCTTTCAAATCAACTGGTGTCAGAAAATTTGTAATTTACCTATAGTACAGAGAACCAGGCTGGCACCACAAAAATAATATAGGGAGTGCCAGATTCCACAGCCTAAACAACATATAGAACTATAAACAACAAATGGCTGGAAAAAGTGAACTGCACATCCTAATAGAAAAAATATTCACAATCTTTATTTAATAAATAATACCGTTCACTGGTTCTGATGCAACACAGTGAAAACTGACCTATCATAGACATATATAAAAGGAGCAGCGGAAAAAATAAAGCTGATAACCTAAATCAAAAGATCTCAATACCCCAAACACAAAAAATATGAAGTATTAAGTGAAAATAATCATACAAAATGCAAAAATCAAGAATGTGAAATGAGCACCGCTGCCCCAGATATTCAGACCAGAACACCCCACGCGTTCCGTCACCAGGACTTTCTCAAGTTTGTAATTTACTTCTGTTTAAAAATCTCCAGTCTTCCAGTACTTATCAGCTGCTGTATGTGCTACAGGAAGTGGTGTTTTCTTTCCAGTCTGACACAGTGCCACTTCTGTCCATGTCAGGAACTGTCTAGAGCAGCAGCAAACTCTATAGAAAACCTCTCCTGCTCTGGACAGTTCCTGACATGGACAGCGGTTGCAGCAGAGAGCACTGTGTCAGACTGGAGAGAATACACCACTTCCTGCAGGACATACAGTAGGTAATAAGTATGGGAAGACTAAGATTTTTAAATAGAAGTTGCAAGTCTGTTTAACTTTGACACCAGTTTATATGAAAGAAAAAAAAAATTGCTAGAGTACCCCTTTAATGCACCTTATATGGGCGCAAAGAAAAAAACCTTCAAGTGATTTCATCATAAATAACCACACATTTTTAGTGAAATGGCATTTATTATGCATTCGCTACCATTACAATAAATAACATACATATGTTATCCTTATGGCCGTAACATCCCACACTACACATTTACCAGAAAGGACATGACATCACATAGATAGAAGAAAAAACAAAAAAAACATTTACAAGCTTAGCAATAAGATTACATTTTTCTTTTTTACATTTCTTTTTCCCCTCAAGACCATTTTTTTTTTCTTGCACATTATGGAGGAGATTTATCAAACATGGTGTAAAGAACAGGCTCAGTTGCCCCTAGCAACCAATCAGATTCCACCTTTCATTCCTCACAGACTCTTTGGAAAATGAAAGGTGGAATCTGATTGGTTGCTAGGGGCAACTGAGCCAGTTTCACTTTACGCCATGTTTGATAATTCTCCCTCTATATGTACAAATGTCATTTGAAACCAGAACACATTTGTGTTCACGGGAAGAACACTCTTGGTTAGAGATGAGGATTGTTGTCTGGATTGGGATTAAAGCATTGCAGTCGTTTAATCCCGGGTACTGAAGCATATAGCCGTATGCTGCTCCTGGCTATATATAGAGATCAGTGAAAGTAACTCTTTCAGGACTAATACACACAGGCTTGTAGCCATGCTACTAGAAATAACACTTTTTCTTCTTCTATTGAAACCTTATGGAATTGGAGGCACAGCCTGGGACTATTGCAGACTATATGGCTGAGTATTACAGATCCTGTATGGACTCGGAGGTGTACAAAAAAATACAAAAACTGTTTCCTTGGTACGAAGATGCCAATGTAACAGCCGCCATCTTTAAATGAAGATGTGGAATAGTAAGAGGCTAGGCCAGAGAGGCCAGACTACCAAAGTCACCCCACCCTACAGGGCGGCAACTATTCTAATATACCAGATCATCATAAAGCATACAAGCCTCCAACCATCCTTTTTTTCCTATCCCATTCAATGAGAGAACAATTCAGAGAGTAATCCTAAGTATTTTCCACTAGTCAGTGAAATGCTTTGAATGATAGATTACTAGTAATATTGTATAGTCTGTGTCAGGTCCCCTCTGTCTACTATCTTTGCAAGAAAGCATAAGTGTTATGGTGCGTTTACACAGGCAGATTTATCTGACAGATTTTTTTCAGCCAAAGCCAGGAAAGGACCATAAACATGGAACGGGTCATAAAGACTGAGATTTCTCCTCTTTTCAAATCAATTCCTGGCTTTGGCTTCCAAAATCTGTCAGATAAATCTGCCTGTGTAAACGCACCATAAGTCCATTGCCTTCCTACTTGACTGTTTAGCTTCTATTCTAACAAATTATTGATAAAAATTCCCAACATGGAAGCAGAAAATCTGCTTTTATTATAAAGCAAGCAGGAGAATTATCCTAGTTAGCTGCCATTAATATATTTACATAACTGTTATCCAGCGGTCGTAAAAAAAGCAAGTGTCAATGTAAAACTCCCAACCTACTAAATATACTAAAGCTAGAACATTAAAATATAGACAATAAAAATCCCCTCATTTTACAAAAATTAATGGCGATTAAGAAAATTGGTCGTACAAAAAAAAAAAATATCTGATTTTCTAAGGGACGGCAACTCCTCTCCGCGATCCAAGTGTTTTGTCTCTCTGGTTCTTTCGGTCATTCTCACACCGTTTACGTCGATTCTCTCTGTGGATGACAGGAAAACACATGTAGGAACGAGATGATCTCAAAAGGGCACTGTACATCTCTATAGGAGCTAACAGTAACAAGGTACTACTCTAAAAGGGGTTCTCCTGCATTTGGGTCGGACCCTAGCACTTCCTAGGCCTCATTGTGCTTGATGCCCGCCTCTGTAAATAATCAGATGTCATCTGATTTTTGTACATCACCGATTATGTAAAGAGGCGGGCATAAAGCACAGCGAGTAGTGGTGGTACTAGGGCCCAGGGAACTGCAGGCCCCACCTCCTGGACACTATTCACGACCCAAATAAAGACTTTATGAAAATACAAACAGACAAGCAACTGAAAAAGGTGTACCGTATAAGATGACTTTTTAACCCTAAAAAATGTACCCAGAAGTCAGGGGTCGTCTTTTACGCCAGGAATGGTCGCCATATACGATGGGGGAGCTCAAATACGGCCGCATTCCTACCTGCACATAACGACCATACAATTCAACTCATCTATGACCCATTTCCGGCAGACCCACGTCCCCCACAATGTTACCAGCGCAGGCAGTGTGATGCAGAGACACTGCCTGCGCCGGAAGTCCCTGAAGCTCTCCCGGCAGCCAAGCACCTCATCAAAGAAGCTCAGAGACGCTCGGCTGCCGGGAGAGCTTCAGGAGAATGGCAGAGGTGCCGGAAGTCCCCAAAGCCTCTGCCATACTCCCGAAGCTCTCCTGGCAGCGGAGCATTTCAGAGTTTCTCCGATGAGGTGCTCAGCTGCCTGGGAAAGCTTCGGGGACCTCTGGCACAGGCAGTGTCTCTGCATCACACTGCCTGCACCGGGAACATGATGCCACAAGGCTGCTAAGAACGGGTAACAGGTGAGTTGATTGTTTTGTTTTTTGCAGCCACGGGGAGTCAGGCGGTGGGGGAGGTTCCTGCCTTTGGCTTCAGTTAACCCCTGCCTGACCGCAGCAGGGCTCCAGCTGTTAAAGGGACTGTACCATCAGGCCTAGGCTGAAGCACTGGAGGCGGGCTGACCCACCCCCAGTGGGAGGAAACCCTCGCCCCTCTATGATACAGCTCCATTGATTCTAATGGAGCTGTATCATAGATGGGTGGGGGTTTCCTCCCACTGGGGGGTGGGTCAGCCCGCCTCCAGTGCTTCAGCCCAGGCCTGATGGTACAGTCTCTTTAAACCCTGCTGTGGTCAGGCAGG
Organism: Dendropsophus ebraccatus; assembly: GCF_027789765.1. Classification (NCBI taxonomy): domain Eukaryota; kingdom Metazoa; phylum Chordata; class Amphibia; order Anura; family Hylidae; genus Dendropsophus; species Dendropsophus ebraccatus. The sequence goes on along the minus strand of NC_091466.1, from coordinate 16,548,007 downwards.
GGTTAACCTTTTTTCGACATATAAGACGAACCCCTGAAAATCTTCTTAAAAGTCAGGAGTCGTCTTAATGCCAGAAAATACGGCATTTGTTGACATTCAATTAGTGAATTAAATTAGTGAAGTAAAAGCTGCATAGTAGATATTTCATTGGATTTCTTTATTACTTCTCAACCTTCTCATCCCTCCTGAACACACATCCATTACTGTATAAATCACAAAACAAAAAATCCCCAGAAACTCCTTTAAGGCAATTGTTGTAATCAGACCTATGAATATCATTGGAGGGGGTGGGAACCCCATTATTAGTCATAGAAATATGTTATTAGACAATTGTCTTTATCTGAAAGGCAGCGGTGGCGGCTGCAGGAGCCCTCCCCCCCCCCCCCCCTTTCTGACTGTACCAAAGCATCATCCACATCAGTCTTCTTTACAAGATTCCTAAAAAAAAAATAAAAATTCTTATTTCTAGGTACCTGGTGGCCATAGGTGGCTGCTTGTAGGTGTTTTTCAGCATGGATGACCTGCTCTGTGCTTCATCTTGGTTCTCTTTAGTTTCTCCCCAAGGCTTCAGCTTGCCTTTAAATAGGTTATTACGAGAATTAAAGTAAAAAAACACAAGCAGAATAAAGTTAGTGTCTATACATTCTACCAATCCAAATGCAAGAATTTACAAAGAAGAAGCTGGTCATATGTGATGATGTATATAGCTGAACTACTGAAAATACTTGACATTTTTCTGTTATCTTGCAGTGAGGATGGAGATTATAAAATCTCTATCCCTCGCATAGAATGGAGTCTATGACACGGGCGGAGACGGGCGTGGCCGCCAGAGTCCGCGAGTTGCGATTCCGTAGTGTGCACATACCCAAAGGCTGACAAATGATTGATCTTCAAAGTTTGCCAATTCATTTAACAATACTTAGAACAAAGTGGTGCCCATACTAACACCCCACCTGCTAACAAATGCAAAAAACATAATAAAACAAACATTCACCTTTATGTGGTTGGTATCCTAGCGGTCGTGCCAAGCTTGCCTGGAGGTCAAATCTCATCTTTTTGTTGGTATTTGGAGTTGTCATATTTTCAGCAGTAAACTTGAAAGGTGTAACTACAAGGAAAGGAGACAGTTAGGAAAAAGAATAATAATACTAGGCCACGTTCCTACAAAATAAAAATAAGGGCAAATAACGGCCGTTATTTGCACTTTTACATTATGGGAATTTCGGCTGTCTCTGCGGCTCTTAGAGGATAAATCAGGTGGCAATATACACAGGGACTGGGTAATTGAACCCTATTGTCAGAAACTTTCCCTGGTATAATTCATTTTGATTCACACACACAATGAAGAAAAACTGAAAAGCAAACAGACAGGGATACCTGCTGTAATGTTGGCTTCTTCAGTACCCTGTGCGGCATTCTTCTTAAGCAGCGGTAGACTTTTTCTTGGTTCACTGGTGTTTTTATTGGCTACAAAAGTAGAAGATTTCCTGGCCGGTGTCTTTACCAAAGAGTACTTGTGTTCATTGTCCTTTGTTGCTCCAGAAAACCTGAATTGATGTAAAGAAGTCAGTGGAACAAATGACAGACCTCACAAGTCTTCTATCAGAGTTCTGTATAGGGCAGGTATGTTTCTTTTTCATAAAGTTATAGTTTTACACCAGGCAATTTGACAGCGCCGACAGTGTTCACCGACTCGGCCTGTCTAATACAACCCTTGCACAACAGCTCGAACAGTAGACAGGAAAAAGAAAACCCTTGGAGGACAGCTCACCCAGGCCAGAGGGAGGAGATTGTAGGGTTAGGAGGAGACAGGGACTAAGGAATCAAAGTGGTAGTGGTAATGAATGTGTGTGGATTGGTCACACACAAACTCACCCAGTGTGATTCCAACCCTATGAAACCTTTATTTACCTCACATTCATTTTGGATGATGAAAATGTAGACTGCTTAACTCCAGATTTATCAACCAGAATGCTCCTTTTTCCCACAGATCTCTGGTTTGTTGGTGTTTTTGATGAAAAGAGGAAACTCTGCGGTGTTGGACTTAGTAGAGAGAATTTATTCGGCAACGATTTCTAAAAGGTAGAAATGAAGAAAGAGTAAATAAGAATGAGATGGTTATTGGGAAGGTGTAATCTGGCATGGACTTGGTCAACAGGGTTCTTCTCTAACCAGATGTTTTACTAAATGTTTGCAATAATTCATCTAGTCACTGCGGATACATAATACTGCAACAATCCTATGCAAGAACAGATGGGTTATGGCAGGTTTGGGCAGAAGTGTATTAAGTGGGTTCCAGTGGTAAAATGCAAACATGCTAATGTGATACACATCTTCTTTACCTTAGAAGTGCTGCCTGGTGTCTTCTTCTGAGAAAGCCGCTCAGAGTCCTTAGTCATCTGCACGGCAGGGAAAGAAGGAAAAAGAACACTTATTATTGTTCTCTAGGCTACGGTCACACGTAGTATTCAGTGACCCGGCCGGTCTCAGAAAAGATCATCCTGGATGATCTTTAGCGCCGGCGAGTTTTGATGCGGGCTCGTCAGTGTGCGTCTGCATCAGAACTCCCCACTGCACACAATGGAGCGTGCGGCCGGAGCCACTCGCTCCATTGTGTGAGCAGACAGGGTTTCCTGTGGCCACTATTCACTGAATAGCAGCCGCAGACAACTGACGTCAGTTTTCTACGGCGCCGCCAGGGATCCCGGGAGGAGTGTATACTTTGTGTATACACTCCGGCGAGGATTCCCTCAGCCTGCAGCACTACGTAAGTACAGCAGAAATCACGGTCGTTGTTACAAGAGCCGTGATTTCTGCGGAACTTAACGTAGTGTGAACATAGCCTTAGACTTAATGTGAGCCAACCTCAAAACACTTTACTCTGTATAAACACATGACTATTGCATGCTAGGGTAATAACTCACAGGCAATCAAGGGGAAACCTTTGGGTACATACAAATCTGATATGTAGCTATTGCTGAACAGCTGCTCCTTCTGGCACCAGCCTACTTATTTCTCTCTGTAAGGCTGTTTAGGGGGAAAAAAATGTTTCCAAAAAATGTATGCCAGTTAGTCCAATTGGTATCCTGGGGGTCAATTCTTGGCCCCTTGGTGCACTGTAGTTCCCACCCGCCGACTTGTACGTCCCCCTCCTCTCTGAGAGAGACGTGGCTAATTATGCATATGTAGGAGTTAGGGATGCACGATGCACCGAAATATCAATACTACTATCGATATTTCGGGCAAAAAAAACGGTTCGATACCAGGATTTCCTGGTATCGAAACTTTAAGTTAAGCAGAGAACACGGTGGGCGGCTAGCTGAGCGCCAGCCGTGTTCTCTATGTGCCTCCCCCTGCCCCCTGCAGTCTCCTCCTCTGCTCTCCCTCCCTCCGCTCCCATTGGCGCCAATTTCAAATAGCCGGCACTTAGCTATTGCTAGTGCCGGCTATTTAAGTATATAGATGCCGCTGTCACACTGACAGCGGCATCTGACCCCTCCTGAGCCCGCTCCATATACAGCGGGGGTCGGCTACTGTGTGTAACAGACCCCCGCTGCTGGTGTCTCTCTGATAACAGAGTCCGGCTCTGTTATCAGAGAGATGATTTATGCAGAGGAGCCGGAGCTGCACGGAGAGCGGCTGGAGAGGGAGAGGAGGACGGAGGAGAAGGCTGGAGGGAGAGCGGGAGGTCCGGGAGAGGAGCCGGAGCTGCACAGAAGAGAGCGGCTGGAGAGGGAGAGCGGGAGGTCACGGAGAGAGGAGGACGGAGAAGGCTGGAGGTGGGGAGGATGAAGAGGGAGAGCGGGGGTCTGTGAGACGCGGGAGAGGAGGCCGAGGGAAGTGCAGCACATGTGAGGATCCAGCCGGCTGGCAGGTGGGGGAGGTGGCCGGGGCTGAGAGGAGCAGATAAGATCGGCTGTAGTGTGTGGGATCCTGTGTAACCTCCTCTTCTCTTCCTCCGCAATCTTGGTAACTGGTGCAGCAGAGCTGTCTTAGTGGTAGGTGGTGCAGGAGAGCTGTCTTAGTGATAGCTGATGTAGCAGAGCTGTCTTAGTGTTATCTGATGCAGCAGAGCTGTCTTAGTGTTATCTGATGCAGCAGAGCTGTCTTAGTGATAGCTGATGCTGCAGAGCTGTCTGTGATAGCTGATGCAGCAGAGCTGTCTTAGTGATAGCTGATGCAGCAGAGTTGTCTTAGTGATAGCTGATGCAGCAGAGCTGTCTTAGTGATAGCTGATGCAGCAGAGCTGTCTTAGTGATAGCTGATGCAGCAGAGCTGTCTTAGTGATAGCTGATGCAGCAGAGCTGTCTTAGTGATAGCTGATGCAGCAGAGCTGTCTTAGTGATAGCTGATGCAGCAGAGCTGTCTTAGTGATAGCTGATGCAGCAGAGCTGTCTTAGTGATAGCTGATGCAGCAGAGCTGTCTTAGTGATAGCTGATGCAGCAGAGCTGTCTTAGTGATAGCTGATGCAGCAGAGCTGTCTTAGTGATAGCTGATGCAGCAGAGCTGTCTTAGTGATAGCTGATGCAGCAGAGCTGTCTTAGTGATAGCTGATGCAGCAGAGCTGTCTTAGTGATAGCTGATGCAGCAGAGCTGTCTTAGTGATAGCTGATGCAGCAGAGCTGTCTTAGTGATAGCTGATGCAGCAGAGCTGTCTTAGTGATAGCTGATGCAGCAGAGCTGTCTTAGTGATAGCTGATGCAGCAGAGCTGTCTTAGTGATAGCTGATGCAGCAGAGCTGTCTTAGACAGATATCACTAACTTTATTTTTAACACAATAAAATAAAAATAGTCCAAAAATTGGTATCACTGTAATAGTGCAGGGGTATTATATTTCTACCATTTTTTTTTTTTTTTTCTTTTATACTTTACTAAGTATCGAACTGGTATTGAGTATCGAAATAAAAAAGTTAGTATCGGTATCGAACTCAAAATTCTGGTATTGTGACATCACTAGTAGGAGTATACATACAAGCTGAAAAAAGTATTTTAGACGGCACTTCTGTGTCTAGGGTGGTGCTCCAACAATATTCCAACAGTATTATAAAAGTTCATTCTCGGCACTCGCCATCATGCTTCATAAATTTTATTGTAGAAGAAAATTCATCATAAAAAATATATACCGGCAACAGGTTTCAGCGTCAAGCCTTCCTCAACTTGTCATACCTACATACAAGTTGGGGGATGGGTGGGGCAGAGCACAGAGGGGCCAAGGAACGCCTTTGAGTGTACCAAACGGACTATTTAGCATATTTCTTTTAGGGTAGCTTCACACCTACTGACTCGCAGCGTAAATCTCACTGCGAGTCTGTCAGGTCCAGGCAGTTCACGGTCACTACATACTCGCAGCAGTCTGAACGACCGCTGCGAGTATGTAATTCTGCCGGCCACTTAACCCCTTGGGCTCCCGCTCTGCTCTGTCTGTATATACATTACCTGACGTCCTGCTCTCCCGCCCGACCAGTGTGTTGCCCAGCCGCAGCCACTGATTGGCCAGGTGGGAGAGCAGGACAGCGGGACCCCGTGCAGCGAGGACAGGTAACGTATATACAGACACAGCGGGGCGGGAGCCGAAGGGGTTAATGGGCCGGCAGAATTACATACTCACAGCGGTCGTTCAGAGATTTACGCTGCAAGTCGGAAGGTGTGAAGGCACCCTTAGAACAAATTCCTCCTAAACAGCCCCACAAAAATAAGATGAGCAGCTCTGTAGCAACAGGTTCATATCAGCGGGTTCCTATGTACCAACCTGCTGATTTCCTGTCCCGTTTCCCATGGAGTAGGCCATACCTCTGTTTTTGCATTTGTGAATTCTACCTCTCTAGAAATTTTTTCTTTGAGGATAACATCATAACAGCTTTACGTACCTTCACTTCCTGCATGGAGGTGGGTATGGCATCTTGACGCTTCTGCTTTCTCTCCAAGTATTTGTCTATGGATTCCATCTTTTTGAACTGGGCCTCATGCAGCCTCTTGAAATCTACGTAGAATACAAAGATTTCAGTTCATATGTCATTTAATATAGAGCATGTAATGTATGGAAAAGCTTTATGGTGGGAGTCTGACTTACTGGGAGTTAAAGGTTTTGAACTGATCTTTGATACACTCCTTGGGATCTTGCTGGAAGGTCTCTTACCAGAAGAGCGTCTACCTTTACCTACAAAAAATACATTGGTATAGAAATATATTCTCTCCTTCACTCATTAATAAAATAAAATGCCCACATTTTTATATCATTGTTTGTAATGAAGTAATACAGGCATGCTATAAAAGGGTCCATCAACATTTGGTTGTATTAAGGGTGCAAAAATGCGCCCATATGATGTCCTCGTGAAACTGACTTTAGGTTCGTAACAGATGTGACGGCAAAGACTGAAATGGTAAATGTAGTTTCAGAATTCATACTTCGTCTCTTTTTGGCTTTCTCAGCAACTACTATAGTCTTCTGCGGCTCATCAGGTTGGTTCTGCTGCACGCTTGTAGACACAGGAGCAGGACTTTCCTCCGCATCAAGCTCCACACCGTCTCCCTAGGGATAAGGAAAGATTGTCAGTAACAAACCATGAGAAGATTTTTAGCCTTGCAGTGTAACTAGATAGGTTAGCCAATCCACGTTTAATTTGTTGTGACGCCAATACAGAAATGTGCAAAATCTTCCTCAGGACAGAGTGGACAACCCTAAGTCAAGGGTCATCAAGGAGATCCGTGGCCTGACATGTGGCTGCAAATTAACACTGATCAGCAAGATCATCTGCATAGCCTTTACTAAGCTTGATCAATAGTGCAGCTGGGTCACATGATCTGTGGATTGTTTGTGTGGCCCACTGATTTCATCATGGTTAGTCACACATTCCCACTTACACAAGATGACGTTCAGCCAAATAGCAATTATATTTAAGGGGGTTATCCAGTATTATTAAAAAAAAAAAAAAAAAAAAAGGCTTTTAGTTCCTGCCTCGGAACACAAAGCACATAATACTCCGAACCTGAATGGGTTTTACTTTGGTTTCCATCTCTGGACTAGAATCAGCTTGGCGTTCCTTTTTCCCCCGGCCTCGTCTGAGAGTGACATGACATACAGAAACCTGCTCTTCTTCATCAGTAGTGCCTTGTACGTCATCAGGGAGGGTCGAGTTACCATCTGAATCCTATAAATGAAGCAGAATATAAACAAGTGACAGATTATTACCTCATATGCTGAACATGGTCTGGTCTACTGTAGGCTGGTAAAAGATGAAGGAAAAAAACAAAAAAAAAAACAAAAACAGACAAGCTTTGTAGCACAGTTTACAGGCAACCTATAGCTGCTAGTGTGTTGTTAGTCTTTGTAGTTTCCACATCTCATATATATTTACACAGGGAACACAAGTTCCACTAGGATCAGCAGACGGAGGTCCAACCTTCATTAACAAAATATTTATGTCACATCCTTATACAATCAGGCTTTATAGCAACAGTGAGAGGGGTAACTGATGGGATCATAGTGGAAGTGCCGTGTGATCATTTTGTCATATTAGACTATGGAGGTGCACCAACCTAAAACCTAAGGTGCTTTTGGAATAGTAGCACATCAAGGAAGTAGCACACTGAGGAGCTGCTGCAGAGAAGCTACTTATCCTTCTGTGAGAACAAAATAACAGAATAAGAAAGCCTAATTGTTACCAGTACTTTCCATAGGAGGTCATGTCAGTGATAGCGTATGCCAGGAATTCCCTTATCAAACTATTAGTAATAACATTCCCATACAGTACACTAACAGGGCTCCAGGCCAACAGTCTGCTAAATCCTGGAGCTGTATAAAGACCTTTTTATTAGAAAAGAAGAAAGCTAGACGTTAGTCTTCCATCCTGTGACTATATACACCCAAGTATGTTTTACATTTTCTTCAAAGTCCTAGACTTACCCTGTGCCAACGTAGATATAAGGATAGTGAGGAAGTAGGGTAGACTTTGATAACACATGGATCAACACAGGGACATAGAGATGAACTAGGAGGGCAGAGGTGAGTATGGAGGGCTCTGAGCAGTCAGGAGGGTTGTGGTTGGTGGCTATGTACATGTCACAGGTGGCTAGCCACACAGGTCCAGATTTATCATAGTGTATTGCTGCAGTGTCATCTGTTTCTTCCCAGCTCAGTTGCAACCACACATTTCATTATTAAAGTGTCACTGGCAACTCAATAAACTTTTGACATGTCAGAGAGACACATCAAAAGTTTTGATCAGCTCAAGTCTGAGTGTTCAGATCCTGAGCTGCACTTTAAAGCTGGGTCATGTGATCACTAGTCTGGCAACCAATGGATGACCGAGACTAACGTGCAGACAGGTCGTCAGACTATGTAGAATTCTTTGATCTCTACAGTGCATGTAATATGTAACAATAATAACACTATATAAAATAAGACTTACACTGCTACTGTTCTCTGCACTGGAGGCCGGGTGAAAGTGTCGCTTCAGAGTCCTGAGGAGTCGGTCAGCCTGGAGTTCACAAGAAGGAACAGGAGAGAAAAAAAAAAATTAATAACGATTTATGGTATAGATAATGTGAAAGTTAGATACAAAAAGTAAAGCAGCAATGTAGATGGGTGGCAAGTAGGGTAATCTAGATTCTGGGTTGAGGGAAAATACAGAGCAGAGAACACACAGAGCTCCAAGGACTGTTCAGTGTGTGTATAGGACTGCAGCAGTCACTCTCATACAGGACAGTACCACAGTGTCTTCTAACAGCGGGTCAGGGTAGTGGGAGTCAGCCGCCCGCTAATCTTATATCAAAGCCTACCTGGCGGCTAGGTCATCAGTTTTTATAGAGACGGATAACCCTCTTAACCTGCTCGACACAATATACCCATCCCCCACGCCAACAAGCAGTTCGGATGAGCCACAGCATCAGACGTAGACAACATACAGCCAGAAGCAATAGCTCCATACACTGTGTAGTGGCCGTGCTGGGTTACTACATTGATATAATAGGGTGGAGCACTCCTGGGTGACATATTCCCCAGCTCTGTCCCTGCGAGGTCACTGATCATAGGCGTATATTATAGAGACTGTAACACAATCCTGCAGAACACCTAATGGGCCATGTGAGTCATTAATCCAGAGAATAATACTCCCATTACCTGATGGTGACAACGTGAGGAAACATGTCTGACGCAATGGATTATGGGTGTGGCAGAAGTCTGCACCGCGTCCCTGCATTTCCTAACTATGTCAGGGATTTAGTCCAAGACTGAGGATCCTGGTCTCATATACCTGGAGCCTTCAAGAAAACTGACTAATATAGGACCTATTACAGGTGAGAGGGCTGGTTATAGACTGACGCACATCACTAGGTGGCTGTCGGCACCACTCATACCAGGCGGAAGGGTTTTCACAGTACACTGCGCTGGTGTATCATGACCATGACGCCAGCCTACATGCCAATAACCAGCTTCTTCGGCCATATCTGTTCAGAACGCATGGTGTAGCGGGCACTCATGCATAGAGCGCTACCTTCATTATAGAGACTACTTTGTCTGTTTGCAGGATCAGTGTCCCAGCAGTCAGACCCTGACCTGGTGATCCCCTCTCAGGAATCCTTACTGTGGAATAAAAAGTAGTGAGCGGACACTTATTGATCCATATTCAGCCACCCATGGATCTGCCCCATGGAGTAGGGATCATCCACATCACGTCAAAATAGTGCGCAGCAGAAATGGGATGGACTGCTAAACCTTGCGCTGCAATGCGGTGAGCTGTTGCATTTTTTTGTGTTTTTGTGTGTTTGCAAATCCCCATAGAAAACCTCTCCTGCTCTGGGCAGTTCCTGACATGGAAAGAATGCACCATTTCCTGCAGGACATTCAGCAGCTGATATGTACTGGAAGACTAGAGATTTTTTTTTTACACATCTTTAACTTTCTGACATCAGTTGACTTTTAGATTTTTTTTCAGCATTTTGGAATCCCACAAAACATTGTATACACTAAGAAACAGACTACTATGTACAATTCTTTTACAGCGGCACTATCAGCACTATCTGCCCAGAGAACCTGCTGATATGCCGCAGAAGCTGTGTACCTCAGGAGTAGATCGCTGCTCCTAACCTCCTTCTTGTCCACATTCTTTATTAGTTTGCTAATTGCCCCTATGCAAATCTAGGGCTTAAGAGCACTTGGGGCATCCTCCTGGAGGTGACTATAACTTATACTTACATCTTCAGTGACCGCTGGGAGGATTCTTCTCACTGTCAGGCGGCCCGGATGAATGGCACACACACGGGAAGCAGCCCGTCTCTGGCAGAACATCTTCCCTGCATGGGGGCAGCAAACAGAGCCCACTGTGCATATATGAATATGCATAGTGGGCGGGACACTGTGGTACTCCAGGACAGCGGGCGATGCCCCAAAGGCTCTTAAAGGGGTACTCCGGGCAGGGGTTATTTTTAGTGTACGGCCGGGGAAGGGGTGGAAATAGAAGTCGCTGGTCACTTACCTCCCCGGATTGCGCCGCCCTGTTCTCCCGTCCGGCTGCCGCTTCCTGGTCTGAGCTGTGGCTTGATGTTACATCTCAGGGCAGCTCAGCCATTCAGCGGTCGAAGTGGGGTCCCGCCTTAGCAGCTGAGCTGCCTTGAGACATCATGTCAAGCCGCAGCTCAGACCAGAAAGCGGCAGCCGGACGGGAGAACAGGGCGGCGCGATCCGGGACCAGGCGCTGGAAGCGGGGAGGTAAGTGACCGGCGGCCTCTATATCCGCCCCCTCGCCGTCCGTACTCTGATAATAACCACAGCCCGGAGAACCTCTTTAAGCAAACACACAAAAACCCGTTATGAGACCACCGTAACATGGTGGGGTTACACCATTACAAATGGTAACCAAGAGCCTCATTATTTGCTGCTTTCAACTATTTTCACGTCCGTATTGGGTCTGTATCTTGCCATTGCAGTGAGCTGTTGCATTTTTTTGTGTGTTTGCAACTTCAGCCATTGAAACGTGCTCCTGCCTAGTGTGAATGGTGTTCTAGGAGAGCTGACCAAATTTGTTTGGTGGTACAGTCACTTTAAGCCCCAGATTTGCATAGAGGAAAATTTGCACAAGGAAATCCTTATGGCTTCCAATCTCCCTGCCTCCTGGTTTCTGTGACACATCACATGACACACACGTGACATATAGGGCAGAGGAGATGGATGTCAGCCTGATCACTGGCTGGATGGAGCCTGTAATACAGATGCTACACTGCAAACACATTACAGCTGTGCCTGACTGCTCCCCCCTCCTATACAGAACCGACCCGACAACCCTCCATTCAGACCCCACTAACACAATGAGGCAGCAGCACCTCTGTCTACAAGACCAGCCTATTGTCCATAGCAACCAATCAGTGCTCGGCTTTCATTTTAAGAAACGAAAGCTGAGCGGTTGCTATGGGCAACTGCGCGTGTTGATAATCACCGCAGCCAATCACAGCGCAGCTTTGTTATTCAAACGCGTCCATGAAACTAGAGCAGCGCTCTGATTGGTCGCTACGGGTTTCAGCATTTCTTTTACTGACCGTCCGTACTACACAATACCGCGGTCAGCGCCGTGTCTGTGTGAACTCTCCTCTAGCGGCGGCGCGCAGGACCGTCTCACCTTCAGGTTAGCCTTCAGCCCGGCAGCCTTGGCCAGCTTCTGTAGCTCGGCATACTTCAGGGTGTCCAGCTCCTGCACAGAAGGCGGCTCCATGACTATATCGTAATATCCAGCGACGAGCGGCTGTAAACAACGGAGGGGACGTTTGAAACCTCGCGCGCTCGGGCGTTAGTGACGGCTTTAAATCAAATTTAGACATCTACGAATCGGATTGGCTGACGCGGTCACGTGATTCTGCGGGGACGGATCCTGATTGGCTACTTTGATGAATCGCGATCTTTATGTCAATACGGTAGTTCTTCAAACTTTAGCTGTCTTTAGCTGTGGCAAAACTACAATTCCCATCATGCCCTGACAGCCAAAGGCTGTCAGGGCATGATGGGAGTTGTAGTTTTGCCTCAAATAGGCGATAGTTTGAGGAGAATTGCATTATTTATATAGCAAAGTAACTGGAGTCCAAGCACGTGTTTTATGTACAATACATTGCAATAAGAGTGTGATATGTGACTAAAGGGTACGTTCACACTTACCGGATCCGCAGCTGATTTTCTGCTGCAGATCCGCAGCAGATTTCATTTCAATAACTGAACACAGCATCAAATCTGCTGCGGATCCTTTAGGTGTGAATGGGAGCTGAGCTGCAGTAACCCGGCATGGCCACTTCACAATGTACAGCGCTGTCTTCCACTAGTGTGTATGCCAGAGTTTTGGCTGACTGGCAATTGTAAAAGTCAAGGAAAACAGAACCATTCTGCTTTGTGAGGTATATTTCCAACGGATTATAACATTAGGCAGGGAAAGGGGGGGAATAGATTACAAGTACTAATTTACCTCTCCCCGTGCCTGCGGTGAGCAGTAGGATCGGTCTCGGGACCCTCGCCAGAAGGCATTTCCCCATTTGATGACGTCACGACTCAGGGCAAAAAGCCTGTCCTGGCTGATGGACAGACCACTCAGCCAATCAGTGACTGGAGCAGAGTCCCACCCCAGTCACTGACTGGCTGAGCGGCCAGTCCATCAGCCGGTCGTGACGTGTCAGCGCCAGAGATCCCTGAGCCTGGTGGGCAGGGCCGCCGATAGGGCAGTACAAGTGGTACTGCCGTATGGGGCCCGGACACGGGGGGGGGGGGCCCGGCGGGCCCGCCGGCCGCCGCCCCCCGACCGCTACGCTAGGGGGGCCCGCACGGCCCCCCTTGCCAACTGTTTTTGAGCATCCCGAAAAGCTGCGGCCGCGCAGCTTCTCGGGATGCACTGATCGCTTTAATGTTCCGCCCGCACAGCGGGCGGAACATTAAGGCCCCGTTCCCACTGAGCAAAGCTAGCGGAATTCCGCGACGGAATTGTCCGCCGCGGAATGCCGTTAGCCTCCCGCTCATAATGGGAGTCTATGGGAGGCGCGCGCTGCTGCTCTATACGCGCTGAAGAATGAACATGTTCATTCTTCAGCGCGGACAGGGCAGGAGCGCGTGCCTCCCATAGAGTCCCATTATGAGCGGGAGGCTAACGGCATTCCGCGGCGGACAATTCCGTCGCGGAATTCCGCTACCTTTGCTCAGTGGGAACGGAGCCTTAAGCGATCAGAATACAGGAGAAGGACCTGTCAGCGTCCTCCTCCTGTATTCTCTCCCATAGGCTGCCGGCACTTCATACCAGCAGCCTATGGGAGGCCGGGCCGTGATCATGTGCCCCTCCGGCAGGCGTGATGACGTGACGTCATCACGTCTGCCGGAAGTCCCGTCCCTGCGGCTCACAAGATGGAGCCCGAAGAGGAGGAGGAAGAGCTGCTGCCTGCACAGCGCGGATTAGGTGAGTAGGATGTTTGTTTTTTTTAGGGGCACCTCTGGGGGCATTATTAGTGTATGGGGGCACCTCTGGGGGCGTTATTAGTATATGGGGGCACCTCTGGGGGCGTTATTAGTGTATGGGGGCACCTCTGGGGGCATTATTAGTGTATGGGGGCACCTCTGGGGGCATTATTAGCTCATGGGGGCACCTCTGGGGGCATTATTGGTCTACGGGGGCACCTCTGGGGGCATTATTAGTATATGGGGGCACCTCTGGGGGCATTATTAGTATATGGGGGCACCTCTGGGGGCATTATTGGTGTATGGGGGCACCTCTGGGGGCATTATTAGTGTATGGGGGCACCTCTGGGGGCATTATTAGTATATGGGGGCACCTCTGGGGGCATTATTAGTATATGGGGGCACCTCTGGGGGCATTATTAGTATATGGGGGCACCTCTGGGGGCATTATTAGTATATGGGGGCACCTCTGGGGGCATTATTAGTGTATGGGCGCACCTCTGGGGGCATTATTAGTATATGGGGGGCACCTCTGGGGGCATTATTAGTTCATGGGGGCACCTCTGGGGGCATTATTAGTTCATGGGGGCACCTTTGGGGGCATTATTAGTATATGGGGGCACCTCTGGGGGCATTATTAGTATATGGGGCCACCTCTGGGGGCATTATTAGTATATGGGGGCACCTCTGGGGGCATTATTAGTATATGGGGGCACCTCTGGGGGCATTATTAGTATATGGGGGCACCTCTGGGGGCATTATTAGCTCATGGGGGAACCTCTGGGGGCATTATTAGTATATGGGGGCACCTCTGGGGGCATTATTAACTCATGGGGGCATCTCTGGGGGCATTATTAGTGCATGGGGGTACCTCTGGGGGCATTATTAGTTCATGGGGGCCACCTCTAGAGGCATTATTAGCTCATGGGGGCACAGCTGGGAATCCTACATACAGGGGGCACAGCAGGGGATCCTACATACAGGGGGCATCCCACACAGCGCAGTTACTATGGGAGCCTACAGGGGGGAGAAAGGAAAGGAAGTTGCTAGAAATGTGCGGAGCCTAAATTGTTTGTCTCGCAGGTTCTAAGGGGATGAAACGTATCTGGAAGGACTCATCATAGAGGTCTGGGCCTGGATGGAGAGGAAAAGGGAAAGTGACGCCTCAGATCAAAGAAGACGTCACCTGTGAGTCCCTGTATGACGGTTTTCTTATTTTGTAGAACATCATTTAGTAGGGGTGCCCTGAGGTGACAGCTACTACATTATCTGTACTCAGAGATATCACTGTGTTATCTGTTGTGTTACATAGGACTGCAGGTGACATCTACTACATTATCTGTACTCAGAGATATCACTGTGTTATCTGTGGTGTTACATAGGACTGCAGGTGACAGCTACTACATTATCTGTACTCAGAGATATCACTGTGTTATCTGTAGTGTTACATAGGACTGCAGGTGACAGCTACTACATTATCTGTACTCAAGAGATATCACTGTGTTATCTGTGCTGTTATATAGGACTGCAGGTGACATCTACTACATGATCTATACTCAGAGGTATCACTGTGTTATCTGTGCTGTTACATAGGACTGCAGGTGAAATCTACTACATTATCTGTACTCAGAGATACCACTGTGTTATGTGGTGTTACATAGGACTGCAGGTGATATCAGGTGATTTCTCCAGGTTGCAGAAGTTCAAACTTCATCGTGCCCTGGTGTGCTGGTGTCTGTATGTGTGTATACATGTGTGCTGGTGTCTGTATACATGTGTGCTGGTGTCTGTATACATGTGTGCTGGTGTCTGTGTGTGAAATCAATTCTAGAGAACTGGCTCATATATCCCATTTTCCCCAGTGGCTTAAAATGTAACCTCTGTTATACAGTTATAAAATTGTAGAAATTAAATGTGAACAAGGTGCAATTCAAATAGACACTTACTTGTATAGCTGCCTCTTGTGCTCTGTATGCAGTGCATTATATTCACCCCTGCAACGTACAATTTATATCGTGTCTACAAGCCCAGCGGGGCTCATTATGATGGAGACTAAAACTTATACAAGAGTGGGGTAGGGGTTCCCCTGTATTCAGAATGCTGTTGAGTGCTAGGCAATGCCCCGTCTGGGATTATTGAATTTCGAGGGTCTATGCAGAGCAGGATAAAGGCACCTCTGCTGCACAAACAGGATCTCCTAGAAAGCGTTCTCACCGCCATGTATTCGCTATCACTGGCTTGGGTGAGCTAAACTAGTCTGCCTGGGGGGGGGGGGGGTGTGATTTGTATATGCTCACTAACATGGAACAGCCTCATTATATTAGCCTTATCAACATATTCTATGTTAGTGAGCATACCAGGGGGGGGGATATTGGTGAACATATACAAATCAAACAGCCCCCCAGACCCTCGAAATTCAATAACCCCAAACGGGGCATTGCCTAGTACTCAACAGCATTCTGAATACAGGGGAACCCCTACTCTTGTATAAGTTTTAGTCTCCATCATAATGAGCCTCGCTGGGCTTGTAGACACGCTATAAATTGTACGTTGCAGGGGTGAATATAATGCACTGCATACAGAGCACAAGAGGCAGCTATACAAGTAAGTGTCTATTTGAATTGCACCTTGTTCACATTTAATTTCTACGATTTTATAACTGTATAACAGAGGTTACATTTTAAGCCACTGGGGAAAATGGGGAATATGAGCCAGTTCTCTAGAATTGATCTGAACCAAATTATACCTCCCAGCAAGGCGTGGGGCGAACACACAATTTTTTTTTTTTTTTTATTAATGTGGGGGGCCCAGACACTTTGGTTGTATGGGGCCCCGAAATTCCTGATGGCGGCCCTGCTGGTGGGGGTTCCAGGGCCGGTCCAGCTGCTTACCACAGGCACAGGGAGAGGTAAGTCAGTACTTGTAATGAATTTCCCCCCTGCCCCTGGTGGCTGCAGGATTTTATAATCCGCCAGACTTCTCCTTTAAAGTGGACCTGTCACCCCCTGTGTCGGGGTGACAGGCTCCCGACCCTGAACCCCCCCCCCCCCCCCCCCCGGTAGAGCCCCCTATACTTACCTGATTGCGCCGGGCCCCGCTTCTTGATCCGGTGAGTCCGACGCTCCATTCATTCTCTATGAGCGTCAGACTCATCTCAGGAGTGCGCGACCGGATCAAGAAGCAAGACCCGGCGCGATCAGGTAAGTATAGGGAGCTCTAGCGGGAGGGGGGGGGGTTTCTATATATATATATATATATATATATATATATATATATATATATATATATATATGTGCACACAGTATATGCTCTGTGATGTACCTGGCTGCAGCCACAAAAGTGACTGGCAAAGCAGAGAGCCAATGGCTGCTTGCTATGACAGTACACTGTTTTTACCTGGGGCCCTCATGGTTAAATACATGGGTGCAGGAGCAGACTACCTTCTGTTTAATCCCTTGTGTACTGCAGTGTGTAAGTGACCCAAAGTTCAGAAGACAAAGAGATATCTGCTTTACTGCTCGTCCACTGGTAACCCCTGACCTCTGCACATTTTCTTTTCCTACTTTAGCAGCTGGAAAACAGAGGTCAGAGGTTATCAGAGGAGATCTCTTTGTCTCCTGCTTGTTAACCCTTTTTTGTGTTGCAGCATGTAAGTAAACATTGGGTCACTTACACACTGCAGTACATAAGGGGTTAGGCAGAAGGACACACGCTCTTACCTTCTCCCCCGAACCCCCTCCTGAACAGGCCCCATAGCAACTGCCTACCCTGCCTCTATGGTAGCTACACTACTGCTTAGCTGTGTCTTCTCCCGGCTCGTTCTCCCAATCAGTATAGGGTTGAACACTCAGACCCGGACTGATCAAAACTTCTGACTGGTCAATCTTTTTTTTTTTTTTTCAAAAGACAGAGACACTTTGAATTTGAACAATATACCAATAGTGTACACTCATGTGCAGCTAATCGTAGTGATCTGATGCAATAAACTCCAGGATTGCTTTGGAAAACTTGAAAGCTGCTTGAGGCCTACTACTCTCTATGATTTACTGTAGTGTTCAAATACATAGCTGGTCCTTTAGGACTGGACCACAGCTCTGTACATCTGTACTCTAGCACACAGGGTCCCAGCAAGTTTCCTGGGCAGGAGGCAGGAGAAAGTTATTGGTTACGCAGGTGGAAAAGGAAAAACAATGAAAAGCTAAGTAGATTGTTGACTTTATTGATCTCCTGCAAAACATTAACCCGACAGCCATGTTGCTGATAATCTCGTCTATCAGGTGACCTAAGAAGCCCACAGCTATGAGCTATGAGGGTTTAAAGGGAACATTCATGCTGCCTGAACCAGGAGTCATTGGGGCGGTCCTCGACAGATGCTCCCTGCCCTGATCGATAGATCTATCCCTATACCCAGAGAGTCATCCATCAATCAAGGCCGGTGGAGTGAGGTCACTAGGGACCACCCCACTGACATGTGGGTCAGGGTTCCTGAATGTGATGACAGATTCCCTTTACATTGCAAAATTAAGAGGAAAGTTTAGCTAAAATGTATAAAAATAGAAAAAATTATTTAGCAAATACAACTACTTAGTTACGCTCTAACCACCCAGATAATCCATAGAAAGTACTTTACTTGAACTATCCCCAGTATCCAGTCTATGGATAGTCAATAGTAGATGGGTTTATTAGGTCAAGGACCTCAGGTCATATCCAAAAGAAAAGAAAAAAAAAAATTGTCAAAGTTTATCTAAAGTTCAGACCCCAAAGTCTGGAAGCTCCCGTCGTATAATCCCTTTAATATACTTACTGCTCTGGCGTGACAGGCGTTTATAAGCCCAGTATTTCACGGATGATTAAACGGATAGTGACAATTTCCTATGCTGCAAAAAGCTAAGACCCACGCTTAAAGGAGACAAACCACGTGCTGGAGAAAGCTCAGTTACCATGGCAACTAGGAAAATGTCTCTTTTCGACAGAGTACGGTGGGAGATCATGAAAAGGGTAAGTATAGGCTGGTTTATGGGAAGCAGGGGGTAAGTACCTATCAGAGGGTATTCCATTAACATCTCCTGGGTACGTCATGTGGGTGCAACGGTAAGGTGTTATCTAGTGTAAAAATGCTCCGATAATCCTCTGACCTCATTGTTCTTGTACCACGTTCATTCTTCTAGTCCCAGAAACAGCCGCTCACATTATGGATCCTTCATCAGGCTTTCCTGTCGGTTGGGTGCACCTTCTCCTGTCAAAGTTCGGTGGCTCTGTTGTATTCCTTTAGTGCGATGTTCTCATCTGAGCCATGGCATAACCATAGGACTAAAGAACATTAGAAAAAGACAGCAGCACCCACCAATCTTGATACTCGTAAAAATTATTTATCATTTTATAGACATAGTCGGGGCAGACGCCAAACAGGTGCAGGAAACAGGCTTGTTTTGCTTCAACGGACCCCATCGTCCATAGGACTATCCATAAAAATGGCCAAATGGGCTGTTTCATGTACTTTGGCTTGGTTCAAATATAGTATTTTGGTCACTTTAGCCGACTCCCCCAATGAATACTAAGTTGCCCCTCTCCAGTGGCCGCCACTAGAGAGAAGTAGGCTCAATATTCATTAGGGAGAGTCACTAGAGGAGTGGGCAACCTCTTCAGTGCACTGAGAGGTAAAAGAGCACTCTTCTGTACAAAACAGCTTATTATATCAGTAAAACAACCTTACATAAACAACATAAAAATGGCACACCACGTGCCATTGAGGTACTGCTAGAGAACGGCGAATCTCAAGAACGCTCAGGTTCATCCCAACCAGAACATGCAGAATGTGATTACTGGTGGCTGCAGAAGTTGAATGCAGCCCTAAGGGTCCTATTAGACGGGCCGATGGTAGCAAGACCAATGTAAACGAGCGACGATCTGCTAGAACGCCTTTCGTTTACTATACCTAATATATGGCTTGATGATGGTTTAGCAAGGGCTGTATGTATATATATATATATTGTTAGTTGATGTCCGTGCAGCCCTTACCCTAAACTGTTATACATTACCTCTCAATGCTCCTGCCCTTCAGTCTTCTCTTGCCCTCTGCTTTTACTCCCGGCGCCGCGACTGCAGCTTAAAGGGAACCTGTCACCCCCCGTGCCGGGGTGACAGGCTCCCAACCCCCTGTTAGAGCCCCCTATACTCACCTAATTCCGCCGGGTCCCGCTTCTGGAGGTGGTCGGGTGATGAAGATCTCAGCCGCTGCAGCCCGGCGCGCGCTGAGAGATGAGTCCAACGCTCATAGAGAATGACAGGAGAGTCCAGCGCTCCGTCATTCTCTATGGGTGTTGGACTCATCTCTCAGCGCGCGCGCCGGGCTGCAGCGGCTGAGATCTTCATCACACGACCACCTCCAGAAGCGGGACCCGGCGGGATTAGGTGAGTATAGGGGGCTCTAACAGGGGGTCGGGAGCCTGTCACCCCGGCACGGGGGGTGACAGGTTCCCTTTAAGAGCACTGGATGGGACCGCCGAGCAGAGGGCAGGAGAAGACCAGGAGCGT
This sequence comes from Dendropsophus ebraccatus, assembly GCF_027789765.1. Classification (NCBI taxonomy): domain Eukaryota; kingdom Metazoa; phylum Chordata; class Amphibia; order Anura; family Hylidae; genus Dendropsophus; species Dendropsophus ebraccatus. The sequence goes on along the minus strand of NC_091466.1, from coordinate 16,528,058 downwards.
GGAGAGGTAATGTATTACAGTTTATTTAATTGTTTGCTGTCGGCCGTGCAGCGATATTACATGTAGCAACGCACACAGTCAGTGGCCAATGGTCTGGACCTAATCATTGTCATCGGCTGAGCATTGTCTCTATTACAAGGAACAATAATAGTCTGAATCGGCCTAATTCAGCTGATTATCGCTCCATGTAATAGGACCCTAAGGCTGCCTGGGTAACATGGATACAGCCAGTAGTGGATTATAATAGGTCCGTTTTGGGCGGTAGCCCGGGGCCCTGAGCTCCTGGGGGGCCCATGGCCACCCAAAAAAGACTTATACTTTCAGTGGTGTACAGTCTCCTGGCTACATTTTCGCTGCTTTTTTACCACAAATTAGGGCATCATGACATTATCTGTCCTGTACTATGAACTCCATGCTAGTGCTGCCACAGTTACCGTGGGGTGGGGGGGGGGGCCCAGGCTTGGTGAACAGCCCGGGGCCTATGGTAAAGTTACTCCGCCCCTGGATACAGCCAAAGGCCAAAGGATGCCCCAACCTGCCCTTAGATTCCCTTCAAAATAAGACAAGTGAACATACACGAGACAATAATAGTAGCAATACCTCAACTTTATTCAGTTCTATGACCATTAACACAAAAAGGTGATGTCTTATATATTAACAAGGTAAAAAGGAAACAACTTAATGACATGTATGGAAAATCGTGTCCAGTTACAACTAATTTCATTAGAAGAAAAAAAAAAAAAAAAAAAAGGAAGAAAAATATATAAAATACATGCACACCGCTACATGGAACTGAGTGGGCAGTCCCGTTCTGTACCATGCAAGACAGTTATTGCTGCAAAACATCTCACACGTTGTATGGCTTTGTCTGCCTCAGATACATACTGTGCTATTTTGCATTACAGTTTTAGAGGTATTTCATATTGTACGCTACTGCAAGCAAAGTTCAGTTCTTATTGCTTCCTCCATTGGAGTAGAGTATAATGACATGAATACCTGGAGGATACTACTACTACGTACACTTTACACCATGTCCGTCTTCAGGTTTCTTATTTACACTTCTATAGATCTGTCGGCTCGAAGCCTGATTTACACAGTAGGCCCGAGCCGTCATACTATATATACCACTTATCTTACAATATGCATGCACCGAAATCTTGCTGTAAAAATAAGCAATGTAATGTATATATTTGGGATATATATATAATACTAAGTTCCCTTGGAAAATATTGCAGGGCTTTGTTCTGTCACATGCTGCAGTAACCTAGCCCATTGGTTAACACCAAGTAATGATTCTTCTAAGTGCATTGGTTAGACTTTACAATAAGGAATCCTAGGCATGCAGGTTCCTATTCTTAACACACACCCCTTAACCATGCAAGGTGATAGGCAGCGGTTATAGTATAAACTGCACTATTGGAGGTACTCGGCAGTGCAGGAAGAAACACACTATATGTGGCATCCCATAAAGGTCTTATACAGTAAAGGGTCTGCCGTGAAACCTGGAAAAATATGGAGCTGACTATACATGCTCAATGTAGGGGGAGCCTCACTTATACACACCACTTTCTTTGGGGTTGCCCTATAGTCTTTATAGTGATACTGACTTTTGCTAAAGCTGCCATTACGTTTTTTTTTTCTTCTAGGTTTTTCATGTATCTTAAGGCGCCTTTATACCTTAGACTAAAGTCAGAGGGTACGGCAGACTCCAATATATAGTTACAAGAAATATTATCCTGTATCCTTTATTGGTGTTGTCCAGGTTTAGAAAAACATGGCCGCTTTCTTCCAGAAACAGCACCTTTCATGTCCTTAGTTTGGGTGAAGTTCCATTCAAAGTGTATAGAGCTGAATTGTAATACCACACACAACCTGGAGGACATTGGGTGGCGCTGTTCTTGCAAGAAAGTAGCTGTGCTTTTTCTAATCCTGGATATCATTTTAGTGCATGTAAACCTCACATGTTCACTAGATATGCAGCACTAGAGCAGCTAGTTCCAACAAGTGACCACTGGGCCTCGGACAGGACAGTATACATATATTTTCTGCTAGCTATAAAAAAAGGAAAAACCGTGCTGTATATGTTCATTTTTAATATGAAAGCCTATGGGTGGCGGATAACACTATGACACTATGTGCTGGGAAATCCTCCTAACGTATACTTTTACTGGAGTATGCAAGCACCTGGTAAATTCTATCCCCCATAGTTGTAAGAGTAACTCCACACTAAGGAATTCTCACGGATAACTTGCCGCAGATTCCGTTGTTCATCCGCGCTTCACTCGGCGCCGTCCCATAGACTCCATTCTATGGTCAGGTGGATTCCTCTGTCCGCCAGAAGAATGAACCTGTTTAGTCTTTGGGCGGAGGGAGGAATCTGCCTGACCACAGAATGGAGCCTATAGGATCCGAGCGATGGAATCCGCGGCAAGTTATCCGTGTGATTTCCGTAGTGTGCACAAACCCTTACCTTGGAAGACCACTGCTATGGTCCACAATGCATATTCTTATATGCCTTACGATAAACTAGCTGGATGTGCTCTCTTATTATTAAAGAAGGCACATCTCAGAGATACATAGGCGCCAGTGACTCCTACTCTACAGCAAATAAACCCAAGAGATTATGGAAGGTCAGGGAGCAGGTCACGGGAGCCATTCAATTGGATGGGAGCGGGGAAATAACGCTACCCTATGAAAGAATGGCCAGTCTGCGTGAATAATTCCAGCGCCTATTTATATACAACAAGGAATCTTGAGGTCTTTTCTACCTCAATATTGGATACACTTCTCATGTTCTTGTTCTTTCTATATGCTCTTGAGTACTCAACATAAAGGCATATCCAACCCTAAAAAATTATCTAACATTAAGTGGCCTTGCTAGGGACAATACGGGGACAATAAGCAGATCATAAAGATGTTTCAGAGCGGAATCCCCCAGCACTCGGTTGCGGTTCATTGGGGAATCTAGTAGAAAGTGTTTCCCTGCAGCGCCTCCGCAGGAAAAAGGAAGCATTACAGCGGGTTCGTTTGGGTCCTCCAAATTGTTGCTCTGAAACAACATTTCTACATGAAACAACTCCTTTACAGAGTGAGAAAAGCAGTGTTCACTTTACAAACCTCCTTTCTATTGATCCCAAACTACAATGCAGATAGTCAGCAGTACAACATGTCCCAGAAGTGTGCAGAAATTGAGGAAACCAGGGAAAATAGAACGTTTTCATTCAATTTTTTTTTTGAGCCATTATTAACATCTATGTGTGCATGCTACTTATTGACTCCCTATGCCACCCTAAATCACATGGCACGTACTTTATAAGGTAAGTGGACATTATTATGCCTCTCTATCCTTCCTATGGCAACAAAAGCTATCTGCAACCACTGTGGTTCATGTAGAAAAAGGGTGGTCACCCAGACGGGACGTCATCTTAGAATACAATAGCATGCAGAATACACTTAAAGGGAACAGATACCCCAAACAATATTTATAAAAAAAAAGGGACGCCACAAAATAGGGATCATCATGCCGGGATTATAAATGAAGACATACCTCCAGGAGTAGATCTTTAGTGAAAACCAATAATCATGCTGTCAATGGACTTCTGCACCTCTGCCATACAATAGCTTCAGTTTATACACGTATAGGTCGGTTACATAGTAAAACATTAATAGATCATGCACTGGCCCTACAGTGGCACTACAATCCGCTACATAACACTTATGTTCTTTATGGAGCTATACACATATCAAAAAATGGAAGACATTGGTGATTTTGTTGTTCTCAGACAACTTGTAACGTCATTTTGTCCACAAGTAGTAAAATATATAGTACATACACTAATATTGCACTTTTCCCAGTAGTTCATTACGACTTGTTACTAGCACAGTAACCACAAAGCGAAAGAACAAAAAAAAAAAACAAAGATGTGCAAAATATTTAACAGTGACACTTCTAGTATATAGACGGCTTAATAGGTCATAAGAATGAAGCTTCCTATACTTAAAGGGATTATTGTCCTTATCGGTCAATGTATTTTCACTCCTAAGGAAAGCTGATCACTCGGTGTCTTTTTGATGGGACCCGAGTGATCAGAACAGCTGTAGAGGGAGAAAATGTTTGATTTCCCTGCAGCACCCCTACAGGAGAAATGAAGTATTACACAGAGCCCACTAAAACCCTTTTTTTTTTTTTAAATTGGCATGTAGTAGATTTGATAGGTTGTGGTGTGGGTGTTCAGATCCCAGACGATTGCTAGAACAAGCCAAAAGAAGTGCGTGAATAACTAATTTTCTCCCACCTCTGTGCTACATGTCTGAGACTCTCAGAGACTCTCAATTGGCCAGGGTCTAAACACGAAGACCGCGACCGATCAAAACGTTTGACATCTCTCTAGTACATGTCAAAGGTTTTTTTTTTTTACCCTTCCCTTTTAAAAGTCACATTTTAACTAGAACAATTTGCAGAATGGAAGAGGCAGAGTCATATAAAAATTATCAGATTAAGAATGCTTAGATTCATGTTAAAGGGGAACTCCAGCGATCCCATAAAAAAAAATAAAGAGCATATAGGTGCACTCACCAATCCCCCACTGATGGTTTGACACCCCCTTCTTACTTGTCCACACTGCTCCTAGCCTCAGAGTCAAACTTTTACAAATTATTCCAGTTTTACATCATGGCACCCGGCCAGGAAACTATATCTCCCAGCATGCATTGCATCTCACAGATAACTGTCGAGTACCCACCCCTGTCTTGAAGTACCTGCTTCTGCTTTGCACAGTAAACACGGTATCAGAGAGAGAGAGAGAGAGAGAGAGAGAGAGAGAGAGAGAGAGAGAGAGAGAGAGAGAGAGAGAAAGAGAGAGAGAGAGAGATATAAAACAACACAGTCTCCTTTCCCCTATACTGCTCAGGAGAGGCTGTTCTTTTCCCGCCCTTGGCCTGGTGTTTAGTCATGAGGTGTCAGTGGTGGGCGGGGTTACATCTCACCTGGCAACAGAAAAGACAGATCATGTGACCTCCGTCTCAGAAGGGAGGGGGAGGACAGAGTGGTCCAGGAAGGGACTATTTTCAGCAGCTTCAGGGTGTAAGTCAGGATGCAGACAAACGGCCCAATTCATGTAATAGAAACCTATTACAAACAAGCTTAGATTATGGGTGGGGATGGAACAGGGTTAGATCTTTCTTAACTGGAGTTCCCTTTTAATACTAAAATTCTTTAATCTTTTAGTTATAAAGTAAATGTAATACCCATCCAAGGAATTGGCAGGATTAAAGACTGTAAAATGACTACTTTTATATTTACATTGTTGAGCAGGTAACTTTCAAGGTGTATCAGACCACTCCCACACATTATAACAAAAAATAAAAATTGGACCCATTGTGGGACCACAGCCAAGAGGGGTTAAACTTTAGACATATGAGATTTACTTACTTTTTGACACTAGTAGCTTCCAAAGTATACGGGAATACTTCCCTGCAGCTGAATTAATCATATGTAGCTGTATAATTCCATACATATATAGGTGGACAGTCTACGGCAACATTAGAGACTACCCGATACGAACTTCCCTCCCCTATCCAAAGAACTAGAGTATTGTTTCTTCTCAATCCTTATAAACATTGTACTATCCTTAAGGGGCGCACTAGTCCCCATCATTTCTCTATTTAGCAGATTTTCGGAACAGTAAAGGGTCAGACTCCACCAGTCAATGCGTCTTAAGACCCGGTGGAGAACCTGAGAAATAAGCAAAATGAACATTATTGCATTTATTGCAAACATACGCGCGACAACTACGGCGTACGGAAACCAGTTACCAGCTTGGTCTACCTGGCACAGAGTTTGAGGTAAACTATGGACTTCCTTTTGCTTCTATGTGTAAAACATTAGAATTTTCCTATAAAATCATTGCTATCGGATAATTGCTACAGAAAGAAATGAAGCGTGGGTTACTGAACAAGCAGTGATGGGGTTAACATCGTGATACGAGTGAATGTGAGAAGCCAGAAATGTCCCATAGTAAAGATGCACACCCAATGGTTCAGCTTTGGTCTTGTATGTACATCTCTGGATGCGTCAGTCCCGTCCATTGGAGAAGTGGACAATGTAAACAGATCAGATCCGTCTCAAGAGTCCGACTCATCGCCTTGCTGTGGCTTACTTGGCTACATGTCTTCAGCGTGGTCCTCAATGGGATAACAGTAGAGTTGTATGCCAATACATCACTGCTAGATCACATACACAATCGCTTGTTACAGAACCTCCAGACGTATGAGCCATCAATGGCCTGAGATACAAGGATTCCGGTCAGAATTCAGGACAGTAATGTAGATCTAAGAATTATTCCTCTTGACATGGAGACCGAATCTCAAAGGACTGAGGACCCGTCGTCTCCGTTCCTGGCACAGTCCTAGAAACTTACATGGTAAAGTCCTTAGGATGTTCGGGCAGTTAGTGGGATGGAAGCTCTGTGCCAAATGGGTGTAAATTTTACCGTGGTAACAGAACACTCAGGATACATCGCCCAACACATCTTACTTGTCAGGGTGCCACTTTTGATCATAGACAGAATGGCCATCTTTGTTGTTTTGCAAACCTACAGAGAGGAAAGAGGTGTAATCTGTAACAATATACAAAAGGGTCATGTCAACGTTAAAGGAGAAATCAAACACGGGGAAAAAAAAAAAAAATCTGGGCTGGGGAACCATAAAAAAAGAAGTTATATTGACCAGTCCCGGCGACTGTGCAGTGCCACCTCCCGCTCCTGGACCCCTGTTCTTAGCACCTCATGAGCCGGTTGACAGATGCCCCGCTCAGCCAGTCACTGACTGCGGAAGGACACCACTGCTGTCACTTGTTGGACGACCAGGCTTAAACCATACTCACTTGTGAAATTCAACCAGGGTCGAGACGTACGGGGAAACTAGGAGAAAAGGACAGTGGGGTACGGGAGCCTGGTGATGTGGCACAGCATGGGCACAGGGGAGCATATTGTCTTTTTTTTAATTTCCCCCCCACCCTCTGCCCATAATGATTTTTTGCACCAACTGCAACTCCCAGCATATTTGGAGTTCTAGCTGAAGACTAGGGAAGGTAACTAAAGAATTTTCTAGCAATGCTATCTAGGTGGTATGACAGATCATAATAAAATTGAACCAAATGAGTTTTCTGGGGTGTTTTCTATATTTATTTATTTTTATTTTTTTTTAGAAAGAACCCAGGTGCTATAAAAATAAAATATGAAGCACACTCACCTCCCCTGATCCCCTGCTGCTGCTCCCTGGTGCTCTCAAAATCTTCCTGATTCTGATGATGTGCACGCTCAATATCAAGTGTGAACGCCGATCAATAAATTCAGGGGGTGTAACGTGTCTTACTTGGGAGTCGCTTCTCACCCTACCCAGTCACATAAATGTATAAATCAGACATGGTAAAGCACTGGTAATTTGTTTTCTTTTACATTTTACTTTTCCTTCATGATTCAAAAAGTAAAATGTAAAAGAAAACCAATGACCAGTGCTCTACAGTGTCTGATTTATACATTTATGTGGATGTGCATGCTCAGCCAGTCATTGCAGGGTCAGCAAGTCATCAGAAGCAGAGAACACAGGGACGGGGACCTTTTTGACAGCAGCAGTGGGGTATTGGGGCAAGTGAGTATGCTTTGTTCTAAAACAAAATGTAATCCCTGGACAAGCCCTTTAAGAAAAATACAATTAATTGTTTAACATATTGCAGAGCCATCTGCCACTCATGCTCGCAGTCTGGCTGGGATTGGAAATTAGAGACCCCGGTCATTTGATGCGAGTGGCCAAGTAAAATTAATGAGGAAAAAAAAAACATTACGGATCCCTTATGGCGAGTGTTGAAAACAAAATACCAAATGCCAGGATTAGAAATGAGAAAATTTAATAAAGACCAGGTTCATCCTAAAGCTGCTATTAGATGTGAACGGTTATTGTGACTTTCTGATCATCTAGGCCGATGCAGTATTTGTATTAGAGGGATCCTGGTAAAACAGGAGGACCCGATGTCCTAGTACCACAGGCTGGAGGCCCCAGAGTCACACTTGGCTCCAGCTGTAACATGTCACAATCAGTGCAATATAATAACATAATAAATAGCCACACAGACAGTGCCAGTTACAATATAAAATACTCACTGTAGGGGCATATACAGACCTGGAGGCTGCAGATCTTCACTTGACCTTTAAGCATTGTGTACTAATGCACAGGAAGAGAAGAGGCCATGTGGTCCGTGCATCTTCTCCAGTCTGTTCCTTATACAGAGAAGGTGAGAAAACATCCTATAGGTTATGCCTAAAAGAGATAATATTATATCTATAGTATGTGGTATAACAGCAAATACAGGCACAACCCTGGTGGGGAAACATTGGGGGCCATCAAACTTCTGCTTTGTATATAGTACAACTGGTATAGTAACGGGTAGAGATGAGCGAACCTGAGCTCTCGGCTTCTGACTGCCGCTGTCTGCCCGCTCCGTGGAGAGGGTGGATACAGCCGGAGGACCGCCTGGAAAACTGGGATACAGCCATAGCCATAGGCTGTATCCCAGTTTTCCAGGCGGTCCTCCGGCTGTATCCACCCTCTCCACGGAGCGGCAGACAGAAGCCAAGGGTTCAGGTTCATACTAACACGAACCTCGGCAGGTTCGCTCATCTCTAGTAAACTGGTACAACTTCTATATAGTACAACTGCATTATATGTATACCTTTATATTATTACTTAAAGTGTCACTGTCATTTAAAAAAAAAAAAAATTGTAAAGTCATAGAGGCAATGTCAAAAGTTTGGATTGGTCTGGGTCTGGAGTGTTCAGACCTGTACTGATCGGGAAAACGAGCGGGGAGCAGCACATGCCGTGTCAGTGAAAGAGTCAGGCTCCATAGACTTACATTAGAAACCCAACTCATCACATGACACGAGGTCTTCTCCCGGCTTGTTCTCACGATTGGTACAGGTATGAATACTCAAACGACAGTAACACCTTAAAGGGTACCAGTCGTTTCTACTAACTTCCGATGTTATTGAGTCTTCTCCTATGGAAACCGCTGCATTCACACGTTCAGTGTTTTTCCAGGTCCGTGATTGTGGTCCGGCAGCAACCTCTGTGATCCGTGCAAAACAGTCCGTTTTTCAACCGTTTTGTATCCATGTCCATTTTTTTTCATGGATCTGTTTTAAAGCATTTTAAATTACATTGATTACATCACATCCGTGTTTTTCACGGAAGAACACGGATGTCACATCCGTGTACATCTATGAAAAACACGGATCTCATTGATTTCTATGGGGAATCCTTTCCGTGCATCCGTTCCGAGCAATGACATGTCCTATTTTTTAACGGAATGGATCACGGATCCAGGAAATCACGGAACATCTGAATAGCCCAATAGAAAGCAATGGACTGTAAAATTGTCCGTGAGCACGGACAACTTCCCGGAACGTGTGAATGCAGCCTAAGTGTCTCCATGATAGCAGACTACAAATAAACCCACTGTCATCTGTCCCCTACTTTCTAATAGATTTTTTTGTTTTGTTTACTTAAAGGGGTTGACCCACTATCAGCACCTGTTCCCTCCCTACAGGGGACCGACAAAGATCGCCCCACCAACAACGATCATACACTATGTAACTTGGATATAGTGTTGATAATAGGAAAACCCTTTAAGGACCCATGCACACACCGACATTACAGCACTGTAACTTCCTTCCTACAACCTCCTCATGCAGGGATGTACATGGACATTTCTGATAGCTTTCATAGAGGAACAGTTGCCCATAGCAACCAATCACAGCTTTCATTTTTCAGAGGCCTTTTCAAAAGTGAAAGCTGGAACCTGATGGGTTGCTATAGGCAACTGCTCCTCTACATAAGGTTTGATAGATGGTTGTCTCATGCCTATTGCTACTTGGTGAGGGGTTGGGCATGGTTCCATTGGCACCCAAAGGTGCCCTCGTTCTGAGAACGCTCTGCCATTGAGCCTTAAGTGCTTTGGGGTTAGAATTACAAAATCTGCCATCTTTGTTGCTCATAGCAACCAATCACAGCTTTCATTTTCCAAAAAGCTGGGCTGTGATTGGTTTCTGTAGAAAACAAAGATGGATTCTGTTTTACCGAATCTCTCCCAACGGGTATAATTCTAAATTTCTATAGATACAGCCAGGTCCTGCGTCATCAGCTTCGTACAATGATATACACCCCATAGGTTTGCATTTACTTTACATGGCTACGCAGACTCAAACACAGGTTAAACCCACATGGTTGTGGATGTCCAAATACCCATTGATTTCAATGGGAGTTTTTTTTATCCATACATAAAGAGTAGTGACTTTAATGGCGGCACTGTTCTGCTTTAAAGTGACCCACAATCTGTCCCCCCCAAACCACTTGTACCATCAGATAGCTGCTTTTAATCCAAGATCTGTCCTGGGGTCCGTTCGGCAGGGGATGCAGTTATTGTCCTAAAAACAACTTTTAATCCGGCAGCGCTGTGTCTAACGGCCGGGGCTTACATTTGTATATGCATTAGGCTGGCACCACCTCTCCGTCCTTCCTCCCCACCCTCCTCATCATTAGGAATGCTCCAGGAACATTAACTGCTGTTTGAGCTTTGCACAGGTGTATTAACGATCCAGCCCATGTTCATTATACACACAGGTGGGGAATAGGAAGCAATCTGCCTGGAGCTTTCCTAATGATGAGGAGGATGGGGAGGAAGGACAGAGAGGGGGTGCTAGCCTAATGCATATACAAATGTAAGCCCGGCCGTTAGACACAGCGCTGCCGGATTAAAGGGGTAGTGCGGCACTAATAACACACATTACATTACAAAGTTGTATAACTTTGTATGTGAATGACCCCCCTTCCCGTGTTCCCCGCCCGTGTACCCGGAAATGTAGTGCAGTATACATACCTGATCCGTGTCGACCCGTCATCTTCGGGAGGCTGGCCGACCCGTTACTGCCGTCCCTCATGCCAGCCCCCCTCTGCCGCGTCATAACTGTGCTCTGCCACGTCATCAGCTGCTCAGCCACGACTGGCTGAGCATAACTGTGCTCAGCCAATCACGGCTGAGCACAGTTATGACACGGCAGAGGGGGGACGGCAGGAGCGGGTCGGCCGGCCTCCCGAAGATGACGTCTTTGACGGGGTCGGTCGACACGGATCAGGTATGTATACTGCACTACACTTCCGGGTACACGGGAAGGGGGCCATTCACATACATAACATACATTACAAAGTTGTATAACTTTGTAATGTGTGTTATTTTGTGAATCATTACTTAGCGCCGCACTACCCCTTTAAAAGTTGTTTTTAGGACAATAACTGCATCCCCTGACGAACTGATTCCAGGACAGATCTTGGATTAAAAGCAGCTATCCGAAGGTACAAGTGGTTTTGGGGGGGGGGGGGGGTCAGATTGTGGGTACAGAGTCGCTTTAAAGGGGTACTCCGGTCCATGCTGCTGCGAGTATGTCTGCCCATAGACTTTACAGGGCAGCGATCCGCAGCGGCTCTCGCTGCAAATTCGTCCTGTGTGAAGACACCCTAAGGGCCCGTTCACACTGAGTAAAAGCTGCAGAATTCCACCTCTCAGTGTCACACAGTGTCCCTATGGCATGGCTGGCACACCTCCGCTTCTGTCGCTCTCCACTGGCGAGCAGGTCCTCCCATAGAGATACTGTGGGACACTGACGCAGGCAGGATTCTGCAGCTGGGGGCTCCGCCGCAGAATTCCTCTGATTTTACTCAGTGTGAACGAGCCCTAAAGGTATGTGCACACTATGAAAAATAGGCGGAGAACTTCAAGCGGATTCTGCTGTGCGCCTTCTGCTGCCTGTCCCATAGGCTCCATATTCGCAGGCAGATTCCACCATCCTCCCAAATAATTGACATGTCAATTCTTTGGGAGGGCGGAGGAATCTGCCTGAGCATAAAATGGAGTCTATGGGATGGGCGGAACTTCAAGCGTGGGTGAGCGGCGGAATCCACTTCTCCGCCTATTTTCCATAGTGTGCACATGCCCTAAAGGTAAGTTTAGTTTTTTTTTTTTTAAACCCCAATTCCACGCTCTAGTATTTTTTTTTTTATAGTAAAAATTCTAGAAAAAGTTCCATACGTCAATCCTCTAAGGTTCATAAACCGCGTGCAGACTTGCCGGATTTTTCCATTATTTCTAGGGATCTTCATTATTCTGACTGGACTCCAATGTGTTACTCAGAACTTTGGGGTTGGGTGTTAACGGATACACCTTCCTCCGTATGAGTGGGTTCACACTATGGAATCCGTGAAGATAAGTTCCAGCAGATTCCGTCGCTCGTTCCCGCTTGCATCTCCGCCCCTGCCCTAGACACCATCCTATGGCTGGCCGGATTCCGCCTTCCGCCGAAAGAACTGACATATCAGAATCGGCCCGGCCATAGAATGTGTCTATGGGACGGGTGGATATGCACGCCGCCCTGAACGGGAACAAGTGACGGAATCCGCCAGCCCTTATCCGTAGTATGGACCCACCCTATTGCAGCGTGCTCCACTATTCTTTCCCTTACAGATCTTTAGCGGGCTCCATCAGGCTGACACTGCTGTCCGATATTAGGAATAGCACAGTCAACAGGATACGTTGGGTGTTGTTTGGTATCCATTATGGCAGCAGTGTGAACAGAGGCAATCCATGGGCATACTGCCCGTCTGTTAGATTGTCCCTCATGCCTATCACACAGCTGGGTTATCATGCGGGAATAGTCGCTGGATCATCCATGTATCCCGTTACTTCTATCATTCTCCCCTATAACATATGGAGGTGTGCGGCCGTTTTTTGGCCAGTCTACCATGCATTTGGCCATATGTCGGCTGATCATTGTATTGTCGATAGCTGCCCCATGTAATAGGGTTACTACTCAATGACCGCCATGTTATGTCATGTGACCCTGTCATCCAAAGATTTACGCCCCTGCAGTATAAGGTAACATGGTCATGTGACTGCTAAATCGTTACAACACATCATATGGGGGGCAGAAAAAAAAAGACCCCTTCTCTGATGACCACATCTAATGTCTATGGATAGGTCAGCTAAGGATCTGTTCACATTACAATAAGCTGCTCTGCTGCAAATACGACCAAAGGCATGAGATAAACCGCAGGATGTAGGTGTGAACAGCGCCTTACAGCCCGTGCGGTGTAGACACTCACCTGCAGCCTCGTGTGCCGGTCACCTGCAGGCATCAGTCCTGCCCGGCCGCATGAGTGCCGCTCCGGGGGCTGAACGCTGCCGCCGCTGTGTGCAGATGACGGGGGCTGCGGCAGTCCCGATCCCGCGCCATGGCGATCCCTGCCGGAGCCGGCACAGCACACAGCCGCCAGCCCGGGATCTACGGGCCGCTCCGGGGGAGCCGTATACGTGGCCGGTCACTCATCTCACCGCAACAACCGCCCCCCCGCCGCTGCCAAAGTCACATTGTATGCGGCATCGTATCCAGGCGGAAGTGTGCACAGCGTCATCAGGGTCACTGCGGAAATCCCCGGGCGGTGCGGCCTCCGGGCTGTGTGCAGGGGCGGCCCCGGAGACTCCGCTCACATGACGCCGATTTATGACACACAGGAGCCCCGATCGGCGGCAGCTCAGCCCCGTGTGAACATTCCCATAGATAGTCTATAGATAAAACCGGATCTGGGAGTCGTGCGGCTTTAGGGCTGTGTTCACATCAGCGTCCTGGACTGTGGGGAGTACAAGACTGTATGCTGCTGTATTCTTCCCATCAGATCCAGTCATAGTCTATGAGGGACAGGATAGAGGTGAACTATAGTATCAGCTCAAGGGGCTGAAACCTGAAGGACCCCATTACAGTCTATGGGGGGGATCATTGTTCTGGCCCAGGCATCCTAGGGGACAGCCATGGGAACCTGATGGGACATAGCATTGCCTTCCTGCTCTGTCACCCTCCTATGGCTTATAGCAGGGGTCCCCAAACTGTTCACACAGGGGGCCAGTTCACTGTCCCTAAGACCGTCTAAGGGCCGGACTATAAAAAAACAAACTATAATCAAATCCCAGTGCAAAATGCCACAACCGCCCCCCCAAAGTAAAAGCATCCCTCTTTCTTTCCACCCCTCACCCAGCCCCTACGTCCCCCTCAACCAGCCCCCCCTAACTCCCTCTTCACACCCTCAACCAGTCCCCTTACCCCACTTCCAACTCCCCCACTTCACCTTCACCCCCTCAAGCAGCACTCAAGCAGGTATGTGGGTTACCCCCTGTATGTAGGATCCCCTGCTGTGCCCCCCATATAGTAATAATGTCCCCTGCATTGTCCTCCATATACTAATAATGTGTCCCTGCATTGTCCCTCATATAGTAATAATGCTCCCTGTTGTGCTCTCTATATAGTAATAATGTCCCCCTGCAATGTCCCCCATATAGTAATAATGTTCCCCTGCAATGTCCCCCATATGGTTATAATGTCCCACTGCATTGCTACAAAAAAAAAAAAAAAATTATACTCACCTAATACTGTCTTCATCTCTCCTGGCCTCTTCTCTCCTCTTCAGCCGGTCAGTCGCAGGAGGGATCCCCCAGCAGGTGCAGCGACGTCATCACTGCCCCTGCCGGAGGATCCCTCAGAGATCATTTCCAGGTTACATCCGGGGCGGGGGGTTGGTGGTCCGTGCGGCGCCGAGGAGGCAGGCGGCAGGGCCGACATCTCACACTGCCCTGGGATCTGCGGTCCGTTGCACATCTATCCCCCCCCCCCCCCCCCCCGGCAGGGGCAGTGAAGACGTCGCTGCACCTGCTGGGGGATCCCTCCGGCAACTGACTGGAGGGATTCCAAGAGGGCGAGGGGCCCGACCCGCCCGGGGATGACGACAGCGGCGGCGTGGATGCGGGGCAAGGGCAGGGATAGGCAGCGGTGTGGAAGTGTGGGATAAATAGCCTCGGGGGGGGGCGCACGTAGTTTGGGGACCCCTGGCGTATAGTGTGTGCCAGGAAGAGGGGGGCTCCCAGAGGACTGCACAGACCTCAAAGCCAGCTCTCCTATGGTGGTAGGGTGGTGTGGTGGTGGTGTGTGTGTGTGTGTGGGGGGGGGGGGGGGGTGTTCTGGGCTCTCTAGCCTTTATGTCAGGGTAAAATGCTTTGTAAAAAAAAATAATAAATTATTGAAAAGTTTTCATTTTATGACAAAAAACACTATTTTCGTAAGGCGCCGATTGCTACGTGTAATAGCGGTGCACGGCCGGGAACTGACGATCTACATTACCTATCCACGCTCCAGGGCTGCTCCTGCGGTCTTCTTTTACCTGGATCCTGCGTGCTCTAGCTTCAGAGTGGTCTGTCAGCTGACAGTCCGCGGCGGTCCCGGCCTGTGATTGGCTGAGTGGCCTGTCAGCTGACAGGCCATTTTGAAGTTAGAGCGTGCGGGACCCGTGCAGAAGAAGACCGCAGGAGCAGCCCTGCAGCCTGGATAGGTAATGTATATAGTTAAGCAAGGGCTGCAAGGACATCGGTAACGATGTCCCTGCAGCCCTTGTTTAACGATTATCGGGCCGTGTAATAGGTCCAGTAAACGAGCAACGATCTAGCAGATCGCTGCTCGTTTACAGGTATTATCGGGCCCCTATCGGCCCATGTAATACCACCCTAAGGCTTCCTCTAAGTTTATTCTTTTTCCTAAATACCATGCTATTCTGGGGAGTACGTTGTATTATATCGTTATACTCAGGTGGGTATTGCTGGTCCTGCTGTGCAGCATGTCTGGAGTTGGTATATGTAGTGGCCAATGCAGAGCTGTCCTGAAGGTTGCGTACAGCAGGGCCGGGCTCCATGATAATGGCAGAAGGAAAGCAGCGGGTTTTGTCTTCTTACCACCTGTCTGCACATAATTCTTCATAAAAGTTACTCCCTAAAAAAAAAAAAAAAAAACGCTTAAGAGTACAGCCACACGGCAGGTTTACTCGCTCTGCTTTGGATTTTAATTTGGTTAGGCCTCATTCACATTGATAGTTCTGGGCCACAAAACCTCCCAATATTTTTTTTTTCCTCCACGATCCATGGAAAAACATCCGTATTTGCATCAGTTTCTGTAAAATGTGAACAGTACTGGTTTAATGTGACGTCCATAAAAATACGCATCCCATAGACTTCTATTGGTAATCCATACCGCTATCACAATCCACATCATTCGCATAATCGTTAACGATAAACGATCCAAACGACCGCTATTGCGAAAGACCTGAAATCGTTCACCCATTTACACGGAACGATAATCGTTACTAATGTTCGTTCTTGCGGTCGTCTTGTCGTTGCTGTTACATTTGTCGCTACTGCGAACGACGTCTTATTCAATGCAAACGCGCAACAATAAAAATAGGTCCAGGTCTTTCTCGTCCGGTCGTTTATCGTTAACTGCTATTCAACCGAACGATTATCGTTTAGAGTCTAAACGATTTAACGATAATCTGAACAATAATCGTCCCGTGGAATAGGGCCCTTATTCTCAGTCTGACCTGCTGTGTGTGAACACATCCTAAAGCAGTTTGCAAAGTCTAAAATACTCTCCATGATTATAAAAAGAGAAAACTTTTATTACTCAGAAATATCGGTAATTCAATTTAATTTTTTTAATAACATTTCCCCTTCTCCCCCCTCATCACCAGCTTATGGTGCGTTTACACAGACAGATTTATCTGACAGATTTCTAAAGCCAAAACCAGGAACAGACTATAAACAGGGAACAGGTCATGAAGGAAAGTCTGATTTCTGCTCTTTTCAGATCCATTCCTGGCTTTGGCTTCAGGAATCTGTTAGATAAATCTGTCTGTGTAAATGCACCATTACATGTATTACCTTCTCACAGGCAGATCATAGCCACATCTTCCTGTCTGTATTACAGCTGACCCAAACCCCTCAGACACGAGGTCAGGTCAGGACTTGCCGCCAGACATCTCTACCTAGAAGATTGCAGCCTGTCTTTATTATGTTCTTAAAGGAGAAATTAAAAATCTCAGACAGGAGGAACATAATAATTAGAGATGAGTG
Source organism: Dendropsophus ebraccatus (assembly GCF_027789765.1). Lineage (NCBI taxonomy): Eukaryota > Metazoa > Chordata > Amphibia > Anura > Hylidae > Dendropsophus > Dendropsophus ebraccatus. The sequence goes on along the minus strand of NC_091466.1, from coordinate 16,511,008 downwards.
AACCTGGAGCATGCTCGAGTCGATCTGAACCCGAACGATCGGCATTTGATTAGCGGTCGCTGCTGAAGTTGATAAAACCCTAAGGCTATGTGGAAATCATGGATATAGTCATTGGCTGTATCCATGTTTCCAGACAACCTTAGAGCTTTATCTAAGTTCAGCAGCCCCAGCTAATCAAATGGCGATCGTTCGGGTTCGGATCAACTTGACGCTCATCTCTAATAATAAAGTAATCTTACCCATTTCTGAGCTATGTCCTCCAGCAGCAAGGTCACACCCCCGGCCTGCTCAGCCAATCAGTGATTGGAGAGGGACATCGCTGCAGTCACTGACTGGCTGAGCGGGCAATCCTTCAGCTAAGCTGTGACATTGCAGGTGGAGGAGTTGGGTACATGACATACCCAGCTGCTGGTGGCTGACAACAGTGGCACGTGGACAGGCAAGTATGCTTTCTTTATTATGTTCCGCACCCCCTGCCTGCAATTTTTAACCTTGGTAAAAATTCTCCTTTATGACAGATTTGTGTTAATCCCAGGCAGGTTTACCAATCACATCTGCTGGACATTTATTCCAAGCATCTACTACTCTTTTAGTAAAATATACAGGGATGTAATACACCTGTGTGAAGCCGGGTGACATCAGTTTTTCAGGGTAGCGATGGCGGAGAACTAGAATGCTAATAAAATCTATGCAACAATGAATTGCTGCACTTGTGAAGGGCGTCCACTATGCCACTAAATGGGGGTCTATTATAGTATAATCAGAAAAACCCCTTTAATACCCTCTATTTTTTATCCTTCCAAAAAAAATAATAATAATTTTTTATATATATATATATATATATATATATATATATATATATATATATATATATATATATATAGTTAGTCCATTAATAGGTTGAATCCTCCTGTAAGACGTGACAGTAAAGTCCTCATTCCCTTCATAGAAGACACAATACAGTAAGGTAGCCACATTAAAGACACCAAGTTTTCAAAACTTTATTTACAGTTACACATTGATACGTTTTCAAAATATTATCGGAATATTTAAATTAAGAGGCGTAGACGTGGCGCAGTCAGGAGGCGGAGCCGCGCTGCACAGCAACTTAAAGACACAGACACGGCTGCAGAAGGATTATTTTAGTCTCCACTTTTTGACCAGGTGCTGAAAATACTATAGCTTGTGCACTATTGCCAAAAAGCAGAAAAGACATAAACGTATAAATTAGTGACTAGCCCTACTAAAGTCGCGGTAGCATGTCACACAGAAGACATAGCGGCAGTAGTGTTGTGCTCCCTCATCCCAGGCCTTAAGACATCAGCCAGGTCTACTGCTTCATCTACAGTCAGGATGGGTTAGTGGAGGAATCGGATGCTCATTTTTTGCTCAACATCTACTTTCTCCAGAACCTGAATGAGGGGGAAAAGGGGAAAAAAAAAATATATTATTTATAATTTATTTTAGGATTTCCGTTTAGTTCTGAAAGTATCAAGCCACGGTATATGGGGAAAAAGGTGCTGGCATGGCAATATAGCCTATGGCACCAGGTAGCTATGTAAACAATGGGAAGTGGTTTTAAACTGCTCAGCCCTATTGCTGTCAGAGAGGGGTCTGACAATGGAGGAATTAAGAGTTGGACAATCGAATGTTCAGCCAACAGCTATTATAGGTATACGGCCACCATGTGTGTGAAGTGCTGGGATCTCGGCTTATAAAACAGGAGTTGGTTGCTATAGCCCCAAGAAAGTTGATCTGGTTCACAGCTGTGGTCATTTCCAACAAATGGTTGCCAGTGTCTTTCAATGGCCGCTCAGAAGCAAGGGGAGGGGGTAAGGGTACAGCTGGCTTTATGTTAGTGGGGGCTGCCTATTGTGTACAGTACCCCAATCTGACAGGAACACCCAACTATCCTGCTCATTATACATAGTAGCTAGTGCCACATTCTGCCTTACAGTCTGGGGGGTACAAAGGTTCCTTTAGGGTGCGTTCACATGTACAGGATCTGCAGATGATCTGAAGCTGCAGATTCAAAGCAAATCAATTCTGGGCCATCAAATCTGCTGCAGATCCTGTACATGTGAACGCACCCTTATGCTACAGAAGAGGATGGAAAGCCATGGATGACATCTAATGGGTTACACAGTGAATAATGCGCACCTTACCCTCTAATGGGTTACACAGTGAATAATGCGCACCTTACCCTCTAATGGGTTACACAGAGAATAATGCGCACCTTACCCTCTAATGGGTTACACAGAGAATAATGCGCACCTTACCCTCTAATGGGTTACACAGTGAATAATGCGCACCTTACCCTCTAATGGGTTACACAGAGAATAATGCGCACCTTACCATCTAATGGGTTACACAGAGAATAATGCGCACCTTACCCTCTAATGGGTTACACAGTGAATAATGCGCACCTTACCCTCTAATGGGTTACACAGAGAATAATGCGCACCTTACCCTCTAATGGGTTACACAGAGAATAATGCGCACCTTACCCTCTAATGGGTTACACAGAGAATAATGCGCACCTTACCCTCTAATGGGTTACACAGAGAATAATGCGCACCTTACCATCTAATGGGTTACACAGAGAATAATGCGCACCTTACCCTCTCTAATGGGTTACACAGTGAATAATGCGCACCTTACCCTCTAATGGGTTACACAGTGAATAATGCGCACCTTACCCTCTAATGGGTTACACAGTGAATAATGCGCACCTTACCCTCTCTAATGGGTTACACAGTGAATAATGCGCACCTTACCCTCTAATGGGTTACACAGAGAATAATGCGCACCTTACCCTCTAATGGGTTACACAGTGAATAATGCGCACCTTACCCTCTAATGGGTTACACAGTGAATAATGCGCACCTTAACAAATTCAGTGAAGGAAATGGCGCAGTCTCCATCTTGGTCTGCCTCCTGGATAGTGCGGTCAGCGATGCTCCCTAGCTGCTCATCTGAAATGTTTACTCCCACCATCATACGCAGCACCTACAATGGGAACAAAGAATGGGGACACTACTATACTATCAGCAATCCCTCCAATGACTTAACCCCTTTTGCGTTTGCGGTTTTTCACTCCTTGTGCTTAAAAGGCCATAGCACTTGCATTTTTCCACCTAGAGACCCACATGAGCCCTTAGTTTTTGCGCCACTAATTGTACTTTGCAATGACAGGCTGAATTTTTGAGGTGGAATTGAAAAAAAAAAACAAAACATTTTTTTTATTTGGGGGGGGGGGGGGGGGGGGGTGAGTGGGCGGGGGTTGTGTTTATGCCGTTCGCCCTTGTTCCTCAAGTTAGTACGATTACAACGATATTTAACTTGCATAACTTATTTGATGGCTTTTAAAAGATTAAAAGCTTTTTGTAAAAGATTCCTTTAAAATCGCTCCATTCCCAGGCTTATAGCGCTTTTATCCTTTGGTCTATGGGGCTGTGTGCGGTGTCATTTTTTGCGCCATGATCTGTACTTTCTATCGGTACCTTGTTTGCATATATACGACTTTGATCGCTTTTTATTACAATTTTTCTGGATTTGATGCAACCAAAAATGTGCAGATTTGCACTTTGGAATTTTTTTGCGCTTACGCCGCTTACCGTGAGATCAGCGATGAAATAAATGAATGGTTCGGGTGATTACGCACGCAGCAATACCAAATATGTTTATTTTTTTTATAAAATGAGGAAAGGGGGGTGATTCAGACTTATTAGGGGAGGGAATTTTTTATTAATAAATTTTTTTTTCTTTTACACACTTCCTAAAAGTCCCCCTGGGGTTAGGGTTATTCCCCCTCGGGACTTCTAGTATTACTGCTCTAATCTCTCATTAGGATCTATGCAATATAGAAAACACGCATAGATCAATGAGATCTATGTTCTATTGCTCTTGGATGCTGCAGTCGAGAGCAATAGATTGCAGAGCCGGGATCAGCGCCATTACGGCGCAGATGCGGGCCAACACAGATGCGGGGATCCCCCCCACTATACCACCAATCGTCGAAACAAGCCTTTTAAAATGCGGCTGTCAACTTTGACAGCTGCATTTAAATGGCTAATTAGCTAATTGCCGCGGTCTCGGGCTGTAGATAGCACCCGGGATTGCGGCAGTTCAGAGCGGGGTCGCCACGTGGCCCCCCATGTGAACGCCCCTAGTGATGCAAGGGCGTACATTTACGCCCTTGGTCGTTAAGGTGTTAAAGGTGGGCAAAACATTTTTGACAAGAGGACCACTAAAGTCAGATGAAGAGATCAGAAGGTATGCTAAGTGACCTGCCCCAGTGTAGGCATCCAATAACTCCCTATATGTCAGGGAAGGAAAACCAGCGGCCCTCCAGCAGTTACAAAACTACAATTCCCATCATGCCTGGACAATCAAATCTATATGGGGTGGCAGCAATGTTGGCTTAATTGAGGGCGAATAGCTATACAATCTAGTGGCGTTACCTGCAGGAGTTCCTCCCGAGAGATTTTGTCATCTTTATCCAGGTCGTAGAGCCGAAACGCAACTAAGAGAGAAAAAGGTTTCTAAAGTCAATCATCAATGTAATGGGCAGGTCTCATGGCAGTGACCAGTCATATGCACTTGCCCAGTTACAACCAGTCATAGAAGAGCTAATGGGCATCTTTTGTTCATGGCCTGGCATTGTTGGTGATACCTGGTACTGTATCGGTGCCCATTAAATGGCCTAAACCAGCGACAATCTATGCTCGCCAAGCTTAAAAAGACTCAATCAGTTGTACAGCGCTTTCTGGCCATAACACATCCTGCATTATATGGGGGAGATGTGAGGCCGCCACTCAGGATCAGCTAACAGACATTCATACGGTTACATTCCTTGCCACTTTTTATGGCACCACGATATGACTCTTACATAAAAGTTTGTTGTTCCTGCTGTTCAGAGGCTCCATGCTGGCAATATCTTTCGACTTCTCGTTATCTTCAATGGGTCTGAAGTGAGCGAGCGTCCTCATGAAGCCGCGGAAGTTTACCTGGTCCTCTCTGAAGAGTAATTAAAAAAAAAAAACAAACGTGACAAACCCATCATCTATCCAAAACCCAAAGTGTACAGTTAAAGGGGTTGTCCATTGTGGTGGAAAATAGGAAAAAAATGGAGATGAAGTAAGAACCCAGGAAATTAAAGTGGTGGTGTTTAAGAAACCTTTGACCTATTCTAATAAATGGCTGCATAATCTGGCATCTTGCCTTCATCGGGTCCATTTGGAGAACATGAACATCTCCTGTCATATGGCAAACTCATGATTCCAATGTGGCTGGAGAGGATACTCACATCCGCTAGATGGGCCTAATAAAGGTGCTGGTCCAGTGGTGAAGCGCAAAGTCACCAGTTTATTTTTTATTCAAGCAACTTTTCTGGATGTCAGGAGCGCTATTTGATCTCCGTTGCACCCCCGGAATGAACGGAGATTCTTGCACAGTTGGCGCACCATTCATGCTCTATAAGGATTCTGAACACTGCTGGCCTCTGGACTCCCATGATAGCACACAACTTTTCCAGTTGGGAATACCCACCTTGAAAATCTGTGTCAGGCTACTATGCCCATAGACTACAGTATTCCCATCAGATGAAGTTTATAACTGGGCACACGCCACCACCTACTCCTTACCCCTCATTGAAAAATGCATTGATAATCCGATCTCCTAAAGGGTTAATAGCGAGTTCTGGAATTCTCTGGAAATCTTCCCGGCTGTTGAAGAGAAATAAAATATAATAATTGAATAGACAACGTAAAGTTACCTATAACTAGATCTTATACCGCTCTGGTGGAGAACAGAACCACCATCTTGAGCCATGTTCACATCTGACAAGTATCCCAGGCTCGGTTTATGGTCAGGCATACACCAACATGGGTGGGATGTGCTCTTCAGTCCTACAAACACTAGATTGAACACTGTCTTTCGTGGGCTAGGTTTATTGAATTCACCTGACTGGGCCCGACACCGGTATGTTGCAATATATATTATCTTACTATACGACTGGTATGCCAACATATACCCCAGTGTAGTGCACTTATGAGAACACACGCTTAGCTGCCATTAAAGGGGTTGTTCACCAACAACTTCAAATCAACTTGGCCAGAAAAAAACAGAGAGATTTCTAATGTACTTCTATTGAAAAAAAAAAAAAAAAAAAAAAAAAATCTCCAGTCTTCCAGTACTTAGCTGCTGTATGTCCTGCAGGAAGTGGTGTATTCTTTTCAGTATGACAGTGCTCTCTGCTGCCACCTCTGTCCATGTAAGGAACATGTCCAGAGCAGTAGCAAATCCTCCATAGAAAACCTCTCCTGCTCTCCAGACTGGAAAGAATACACCACTTCCTGCAGGGCATACAGCAGATGATAAGTACTGGAAGACTGGAGATTTTTAAATAGAGAAAAATAGGATTAGTCTTACCGGTAAGACTGTTTCTTCGAACCTTCACGACGGCACCATAGGAGGATAGGTTATACCCTAGGGACAGGAAAAAGCACGAGAGGTTAAAAGCCCCTCCCTTTCCTCCCAGCACCAGTGCCTTTATAACAACCAATAGCACCACGTGAGTATTATATTTAATCATACAATACTAGGGAGGGATACTGGTGCCGTCGTGAAGGTTCGAAGAAACAGTCTTACCGGTAAGACTAATCCTATTTTCTCTCCTCACCTTCACGACGGCACCATAGGAGCAATACCAACCATTACTCTTAGGGGGGGCCCACAGCCTGCAGCACCTTCCTGCCGAAGGTGAGGTCTTCTTTTGACTGCAGACGTAGTCTGTAATGTTTTATGAATGTGTGAGGGGACGACCATGTCGCGGCCCTACAGATCTGTTCTAAAGAAGCTGAAGCTCTTTCTGCCCACGATGTAGACATTGCTCTCGTAGAGTGGGCTTTGATGTTAACGGGAGAAGGCAGGTCTTGAGCTTTATAAGCTTCTGTTATTGAATTTCTTATCCATCGAGCGATGGTACTTTTTGACACCTTCTTCCCTTTGTTCTTTCCCTGGAATTGTATGAACAGGTTTTGGTCAATTCGCCAGGGGGCCGTAGTTTCCATATACTGTAAGACTGCTCGTCTGACATCTAAAGTATGGAATTTCTCTTCTGATGAATTTTTTGGATCTGGACAAAACGATGGAAGGATAATGTCCTGATTCCTATGGAATTCTGTAACTACCTTGGGTAGAAATGATGGATCTGTTTTTAGTGTAATGCAGTCCTCTGAGATAGTGCAATATGGTCTGCGGATAGTTAAGGCCTGGATCTCGCTCACCCTCCTGGCGGAACATATCGCGACCAGAAAGACTGTCTTGTATGAGAGTAGTCTTATGTTGATATCTGTTATAGGCTCGAAGGTTGGTCCTGTTAACCCTTCTAGTACTAAATTTAGGTCCCATGACGGATGAATGGACTGAGGTCTAGGATTAATCCTAGACGCGGCTCTTATGAATCTCCTTATCCATCTATGGTCGGCTAAGTTAGTGTCGTAGATTGCCGATAAGGCGGAAACCTGTACTTTAAGCGTGGCTGGTCTAAGGCCTTTGGATAGACCAGCCTGCAAGAAGTCCAGTATTTGGGCTATATTTGGTTCTGCCGTGATTGGTGGGGGAGATGTACACCAGGAGGAGAACACCTTCCAGACCTTTAGATAGATGGAGTTAGTCACTTTCTTTCTGCTTTTCATCAGAGTGGATATTACCTCTTCTGATAAGCCTCGACTCCTTAATATTGTCTCTTCAGGATCCATGCAGACAGTTGTAGTTTCTCTGGTTCTGGGTGGAGAATCGGACCCTGAAAGAGAAGGTCTGTTAGATGTGGAAGTAGGACTGGCTCTTCTAGTGCTAATGCCTTGAGGAGGCCAAACCAGCTTCTTTTTGGCCAATACGGAACTACCAGAATCGTTTTTACTCCTTGGTCCCTGATCTTCTGGAGTACCTTTGGTATTAATGGGATGGGTGGAAAGGCGTATGCTAGATCTACCTTCCAATCCTGTGTCAGGGCATCTACTGCGGCCGGATGGTCTGTCGGGTTTAAGGAGTAAAAGTTTGCCACTTTCTTGTTTTTTCTCGTGGCGAACAAATCTATCTCGGGGTTCCCCCAGCGCTGTACTAGTTGATGGAAGATTTGGTATTTGAGGCACCACTCCCCCGGATGGACCTGGTGGCGACTGAGAAAATCTGCCTGAATATTTTCTGTTCCCTTCAGGTGAGTTGCTGACAGAGACAGAAGGTAAGCCTCTGCCCAAGTGAATATCTGATTTGATATTGACCACAGGAGATTGTGTTTCGCACTGCCTTGGTGTCTTAGGTGGGCTACCGTAGTTATGTTGTCTGATAGGACATGAACGTGGGTCCCTTTTAAGGTGTTCTGAGCTGCCAGTAATGAATTTTTTACTGCCTTGAGTTCTCTGAGGTTTGAGGAGTCTTTTGAATTGTTTGTGTCCCAAACCCCCTGAAAGAACTGGGTCCCGACTTGGGCTCCCCAACCTGTCTGGCTTGCGTCCGTTTTTACTGTTATCTTGGGCTGAGGGTTCCATTGTACCCCTTTTTGTAGGTTTTCTCTTTTTAGCCACCAGCGTAGAGATAACTTCGTTTGCGGGGTGAGAGAAAACTTCATGTCCAATCCCGAGGGTTTTTTGTTCCAGGCTTTTAGGATCTGAGCCTGAAGCCACCGGGAGTGGGCTTGACTCCATGGTACCGCTGGAATGGATGAAGTCATTGAGCCTAGTACTGACATGGCCTCTCTCACGGATGTCAGAGAACCGCTCTTTAGTCTCCTGACTTTTGTGATGATCTTTTGTATTTTTTCCTCTGGGAGGAAGGACGTTTGGAGAGTCGAGTCTATGAGGATTCCCAGAAATATTTTTCTGGGTGATGGCGTCAGGTCGGATTTGTCGGCATTGATGATCCAACCTAGGGATGTAAGAAGGCTGCGAGTTGTTTCTAGATCCCGTAGTAGTTTGTCTTGTGTGTCTGCTATGACCAGAAGATCGTCCAGGTAGGCCACTATATTTACTCCCTGGAGATGGAGAAAAGATATCACCTCTGACATCACGTTGGTGAAGATTCTTGGAGCCGAGGAGATCCCGAATGGGAGAGCTGTGAATTGATAGTGGCGTACTTCCTTCCCTATTAGTATCGCAAATCTTAGGTACTTTTGGGAGTCCTGATGTATTGGGACGTGATAATAAGCGTCCTGGAGATCTATGGAGGCCATCAAGGCATTGGACGCTATTAATGGTGTTGTTGTCTTTATTGATTCCATTTTGAACCTCTGGTACCTGACATATTGGTTCAACGGTTTCAAGTTTATAATTAGACGGAAGGAGCCGTTGGTTTTTTTTACTAGAAACAAGTTCGAGTAATGACCCGCTCCTTTCTCCTTTGGTGGAACTAGGGAGATTACTTTCATCTGATGTAGTTTCCTCACGCTTTTTAGTAGTTCTTTTTGTAGGGGATCTGAAGACTGGCGTGAGATGGTGAATTTGTGTGGGGGAGGGTGAATCAGTTCTATTCGATAGCCCTCTCTGATGATATCTATTACCCAGTTGTTGTTGGTAATAGATTCCCACACACCTGAAAAGCCCTGCAGTCTTCCCCCTACCGGACCGATGTCACTGTTTATCTTGGGAGGTCTTGGGATTGAAAAAAATATTTCTCCCCTTCCCTCCTTTGGCATAACTCCAGCGGCCTCCTTTCCCTTTACCGCGGTAGTTATCTTGGAATTTGGGCCGTTTAAATTGTTGTTTCTTTTGCGGAGTCTTTTCCTCCGGTAAGGCTTTCTTTTTATCTGCTGATTTCTCTATAATTTTATCCAGGTGTGTCCCGAATACATACTGCCCTTCAAAGGGTATACCACAAAGATTTGATTTTGCAGTATTATCACCGGTCCAGTTTTTTAACCAGAGCGCTCGGCGGGCGGCATTGGTTAAAGCACCATCCTTAGCTGCAAACCTAATAGATTCAGCTGTGGCGTCAGCTAGGAAGGCCGTGGCGTCCTTTAGTAGGGGTAAGGAGTCCACTATCTGTTGTCTTGGACATTTATCATTTAAATGGTCCTCAAGCTGTTCTACCCAGACGTGGAGGGCCCTGGCTACACAAGTGGCCGCAATGTTATTTTTTAAGGAGTAAGATACCGTCTCCCAGGATTTCCTTAACAGGCTTTCCGCCTTGCGGTCCATGGGTTCCTTAAGCTGAGAAGAATTCTCAAAGGGAAGTAATGATCTTTTAGTGGTTTTTGCCACCTGAGCATCAATCTTAGGGATATCTCCCCACTTGGACATATCTTCTTCCCCAAAGGGTAATCGTCTCCTGATCTCACTGGGCACCTGTAGTCTTTTCTCAGGTTCTTCCCACTCATCAGAGATTAGCTGTTGTAGAGTCTCATGAACTGGAAAAACCAATTTCCTCTTGGTTTTCAAGCCCTGAAACATTTTATCCTTGGGAGCCACTTGCTCCTGAATCTCTTCTACACTCAGAGCATCTCTGACCGCTTTAAGAAGAGCAGAGGTGTGGTCTGAGGCGAAGAAATATTTCTTTATTTCCTCTTTTTGTTCCGTGTCATTGTCACTTAATTCAATTGTTTCTTGAATCTGACCCGACTCACAGGAAGACGCAGATGAATGTCTTCTGCGTTTCCTGGATGATGTGGATTCATCTGACGCTGCTACAGAAGCTGAATAATTAGTAATCGTCTCCACCGGCGCATCATTAGTCACTGGCTGATGGACCGGGGATACATGAGGAGGATTTGGATCTAGCGCAGCAGGAGGAGGTGGAGGTGGTAGTAGAGGAGGAGGAGGGAGATTAGCTATGGACGTAGCAATCTCATCTTTCATCATCTTTCTAATATCTTCTAGGAAAGATGATCTGTCTTCCTTTATAATATCTCCAATGCAAGATGGGCAAATGTTTTTCTTGCAACTATGTGACAATTTGGAATTGCAGGTCACACATCTCCTCTCTGGTATTTTGGGTTTATCCTTCCTAGGATTGGATTCTTTAGTCTCCTAGGGAGGATAAGCAATATGCACATCAGAATCCATATGACACAATGATCTGATGGATAGTACCCACACACCAGTTGTATAGATGCATGTATATCCCCTGTATATATATATACCAGTATACACACATATACATATGCATTCCCTGCACCCGAATATATATTGTGAGTGGAGAGGGAACCATAGTGATATCATTCAAGGTAATAAAGCACCCCCAGGAGACATGCACAGATCCCAAGGATAAGGACTGCAGAGTTTGCATGGGAAGCGTGCTGAAAATGCAGAGCTACGCATGCGGAAGCGGCCGGAGCCGGATCATTACTCACGGTTACCGTTGCAGCAGTCTTGTCGGACGTGGAGGGATCCATCTTTACCGGCAAGACGATCCGACCCGTTCCCGGTGTGGTTTTAACTGTGCGTCCCGGAAGCGCACGGCGTCCCACGTCACTTCCGGAGCGCCGCCGCGTCCCACGTCATCACGAGGCGACGCGGCGTCCGACGTCGCGCGCCGAGCGACGCGGCGCCCGACGTCACGCGCAGAGCGACGCGGCGTCCGACGTCACGCGCAGAGCGACGCGGCGTCCGACGTCATCCGCAGAGCGCCGCGACGCCCGACGCTCCGCAATGATTCTGGTGGGGAAATTGAGGCCTACCTCTGATGGCGGCGCCGATTCCGCATCCACCTGGTGCTTGGACGGTGCGAGGCCCCCTATGGACGACGGAACCGTTCCATGCCCCGAGACCGGCTGTCGATTTGGGAGGAAGGGAGCCAGGCCCCGATCGACCCCACAGCCTCCTGGTAACTTTCTTCAGAGGGGATCTCTCCTTGCCTTCACGCGGATCCCCTCCCTCTCGTGCCTGCCCTAATGGGACAGGAAAAAGCACTGGTGCTGGGAGGAAAGGGAGGGGCTTTTAACCTCTCGTGCTTTTTCCTGTCCCTAGGGTATAACCTATCCTCCTATGGTGCCGTCGTGAAGGTGAGGAGAGAAATTAAAAATCTCTGGCACCAGTTGATTTGAAAGAATTATTATAATAATTTTTTTTTGTGAACTACTCCTTTAAGGGATGAATGTGGCAAACCATAATGCAAAAAGAGCGTAAGTAGGACAAGGCACCATCAACAAAGGTTGTGTAGTCATCGCTCAGTCTAGGAACATACAGAGTTACCCTTGCTTCCCTGTCCCAGAACCATCCACCTCACTGGCATGTGGGTCTTGTAAGTGACCCTACTGGGGGTCCATGATTCAGCACTGTCTGCGCACGTACATTTGAATACCTACACTATATACGGTTATTAGCCTGTTATCTGTCCCCTGATGATCCCACTTCTGTGTGGGAAACACGTAGGGACACATGGTGTAGTGGTTGTTGCTTAGGAACTCTCGTATTACTGAATTGCTGCAGTTTGGAAGGCCAAAGCAGGTCCACCATGCTACTAGCTGGGGGCTCTAGTGGCCATTCTGTGCAGTCCTGGGCTAGCTAAATAACCAATATGACCACTATTGTATATATCCAGGAGCTCTGAGCAGCTAAGCTCTTTAATGCCCGAGCGCACAGAATAGGTTATAACAGGACCAGACACGGTCCTTAAGCCAATAAACATTGTAATCTAACCGGGCGGATTTCTCAGAGGTGACGCTGCAGAAACAAGGAGACCCAGGTAGCAGTAATGTGTACTGTGCTGCACAACGCAGTTATGTAACACTGACTTTTATTACAGAGCGCGGTGCAAAGTCCGCATTCACGTCCTGTTTATGAAAGACAAATAGTTAAATAAAAAGAGCAGCGAGATAAGTGGCAGGACAGGAGGGGCACGCAACCCGGGAGACATTACAAGAAACCTTAGCCGTCAAACCTACGAGCCAAGTGTGTGACCCAGTACTGTGTGTGCCCTGCTATGGAGGCACCAGGAAGAGACCGCTATGTAGAGCAGAGGTCTCCAGCCTGTAGTGACAGCAATGTCCTGCGTTCACTGGTCCTAAAGTCAGCTAATACCACGGGTCTTTTTAAGGGAACCTGTAACGTTTCATGGGGTACACTGGTGGGAGGTGGGGGAAGAAAAAACAAAACAAAAACACCCTCTTCCAGTACTTATCAGCTGCTGTATGTCCTACAGGAAGTTGTGCGTGTATTCTTTCCAGTCTGACAGTGCTCTCTGCTGCCACCTCTGTCTGTGACAGGAACTGCCTAGAGCAATAAGAAATCTTCCTGCTCTGGACAGTTCCTGTCACAGACAGAGGTGGCGGCAGAGAGCACTGTGTCGGTCTGGAAAGAATACACACCACAACCTTCAGGACATACAGCAGTTGACAAGTGCTGGAAGGGGGGCGGGGGACAAAAAAAAATAAATAAAAAAATAACACCCGCAATCCCCAAGGCGGAAGAAGTGCCAGTAGGTGTGAAACAGCTGTGGAAAGGGCAGTGTGCACTCGCCTGTCCAGCTGTTCTCCTATCCTGCCTTACACCATGATGTATATGGAATAAATCAAGCTGCAAGATAGGTTAGTGCCTGTTTCTTACGTTGTAAAAAATTCAAGTTCTAGTGAATGTTTTTCCATAACAATACAGAATCAATATGCTGATCTCTTCCTGAACAACAACATGATGGCGGCAGACCAGAAACGCTAAACAAATATGTGATCTGGTTCGCCGACTGTTGGCACCCCATTGATCAGACAGAGGGCGTAAACATTTTTTTTTTCTTTTTATTATTTTAACCCTAATGCATTATACGCGTTCTGTGTTTAATGGACATGCCATCTGTGGGAGGCCAGATGTGGATTCTTCCCCCAACGCAAGGAAACATCTGCATGACAATACGCAGCACAAAACATGTGTATAAGACCTTATGGGGGGACTTTTCCCACCACCCAACTCCCTAGATGGCCAACTAATAGCATTAGACAAGGTTGGTTTATAAAGACCCCTACAGGACCCTTCTGAACCAGAGTGCTTTGGATGTGGCTCATGTGGACCTTCCGCACTTATTGAAAGATGATGAAAATGAACCTGCTGCAAAATTAGCCAGTTTTTATGAGACATCCCCTTAAAGGGAACCAATCACACAAAAATTTGCTATAAAGCTAAGGAAACGTGCTGGTAGATCAGCCGGCCCAGGACACGGACTACTTAAGAAGACACCTGCCCACTGTGACTACTTACATGGTAATTTACATAGAGCCCAGGAGACTAAAACTAACTTTGCGGGCTGTATGTACAGGGGACGGAGGGGACGGTTAGGAAGCATGCTGGCTGATCTACCAGCACGTTTCCTTAGCTTTATAGCCAATTTTTGTGTGATTGGTTCCCTTTAAAGGGGGAATACCCAGCATTAGAAAACCATGGCCACTTTCTTCCAGACAACTCGACTTGTCTCCAGTTCAGGTGTGGTTTGCAATTAAAGGGGTATTCCAAGAAAATTAACTTTCCCCCTACCCACAGGATAGGGAAAAAGTAGAAGATTAACCGCGGCTCTATTCATTCCTATGGAGCAGTCAAGTACAGCTCTCTTTTGGTCTACTCGGCTCTTTACATCGCTCCACAGAAATGAATAGAGCTACCTGTGCCATACCAGCGTCTATTCATATTAGAAAAGCCAGCACCTGATATGGAGATCGTTTTTTTTTTGGGGGGGGGGGGGGGGGGGGGGGGGGAAGATACAGAGGTCGGACCCCCTGTGATCTACTTTTTCCCTATGCTGTGGATAGGGGAAATTTCTTGGAATACCCCTTTAAAGTTCCATTCACTTCAATGGACCCAAGTTGCAAAACCTGCATCCAAACTAGAGACGAGGATGATGCCGTCTCTGGAAGAAAGTGGCCATGTTTTTCTAATGCCGGATATTCCTTTTAACTCTGCCTTACAATGGGTTCTCCTCTGGAGTTTATCATCATATAAAATCCACCAACAATTCCAGTAACGTGCAACAAACTTTACAAGAGGCTATTAAGTTCAGCCTTGACAAACATTGTCACTAAAGCGTATGGACATCTCACCTCCAAGTACGTCCTTGTCAGTTTCTACTGCCATAAAAGACTGCCGATGCATGCTCCCATACTGAAGTCATACTATAACAGTCCCGCATTTAAAGGGGCAGTACAAAAATCAGGATGCATGGCTGCCTTATCCCACAATAAGTGCCACAATAAGGGCCGTGTCTGGAGCGGCGGTACAGCTCGAATTCGGCACAAGCTGTGGACGGGTGAGGTATGGTTTATTGGAAGAGGGCAGCCATGTTTTTCTGACCCTCTAAAATTCCTTTAAAGAGGTAAATAAAAGCAGGTCCATAAAAAGGTCACTGAAGTTTAAGAACCTGCACTAAAAGCAGCAATGAAACTGCGATATCATGTGGCCGGGACTGTGCGCCTTCACTTTTATAGATGTAACGCTTGACAGAACGGCTGTAGAAGCAGATGACGGCCAGCCTTACCTAACCAGGGCTCCGTAATGGCCGGCCATAATGGCCCAACATGTAATTAGGTCCCGAGAACATCCATTACTGGTCACCACCATGACTGATTGACTGCTGGAGGGCACCCAGGAATGCTTACAGAAAATTACCTGATTAACCCCGTGATCTCCAGTAGTCCCACTACACCGACTGTAACCTACCGCTCACTGGGATGGATGCCAGGCTTAGTACTGTGCCCATAAACGTCCACAGACGTGCTTAACCTAATGTGACCTTCAGTTTAGATGCCAGTTCTCTGATCCTTCACCACCCATGCATTTGGCATTAGGATCACAGTCTAAGTTGTGTTCCAGCCCAAACCACAGTGGTATGCAGCTCTCCTGCTAACCAATGCCAGAATACTGCTTCACGTACGAGCTCCATCACAGGAAGACGCTGCAGGACACGCTTGTCTAACACCTGGACCAGTCAGGTGTTCCAGAAATACAACTGCCAGCATGCCCTGACGGCCTTCTGGAAGTTGTAGTTCTGCAACAGCTGGAGAATCACAGGTTGAAGTGGGGGCACTACTGTACCCAGTTTATCTGAAAATAAGACCTAGTAGAGGTTTTGCTGAATTGCTACATATAAGGCATCCCTGAAAGTAAGATGTAGCAAAGTTTTTGTTTGGAAGCAGAACACCAGAGCATGCAGCTGTGATTTTTAGCCCACCGCTGGACGTGAAGACCGCCACCTGCTGCCAACCCTGATGTTCCCTTCCGTGGCCGTCAAGAGGCTCGTTGCCTGCTGCTATCCCCTACCGCCAGATGTAGAGCTGAACAGTCTGCAGTTATCTTGTCACCTGCCGCCATACCATACACTGTCCCTGCTGTGCTGTACTAGTGTGCTGTGGTAAGCTCCCCCTAGTGGCTGGAAGCTACCACACCGTAAGCTCTGTCCCTCATGAAAAAGACAACATCCCTTGAAAATAAGACCTAGAATATCTTTGGGAGCAAAGTTTAATAGAAGACACGGTCTTATTTTTGGGTAAACAAGGTAGGCGAGCAGACCCTCCCCATACAGATCATAGTCGTCTGTACAAGTATTTACAGCTCAAACCAGAAACAAACCAGACTAAAATAGATGTACACAAGTCAAGGCTGGAGGTGTAAAGTGTATGTACACATCTATATAACGCCAGCTGATCAGCCCCATAACCAGTTTATATGACTTCTCGAAACCTGCTCAATACAATAAAGATGGTGAACACGACCTTTACCAAGCGACACAAGTATAAATCTCTCCTACTGGCTAATACCGCACAATAACCTGCATCTATAGGGGGCAGACTTGGCTGTCAGATCAGCTATAACCTACATGGAATGCTGAAGAACTCTAAGTAGTGTGCATCACCTATCGCATACGGTTTCTGGGTTATAGCCCAAAGCTGCATTCACAATTGTCCAGCCTCCGGAGCTGAAATCTCTTCCGGTGATTAGCATTCACTACTGTAAATTATGTGGTGTAATCTGATGCAATAGATACAGAATACAATATATTTGCACAGTCACCACTAGTCTTACGTAGACTACTACTGTATACGTAGACAGACAGTTCAAAGGTGAAAGTAGCCTTTAAGCCTTTCCCGGCCATCTCATATCCTGGCAAGGCTGAACTTCAGTGGCCAAGTATTTCTCTTATAGGCTCATGCTCAAAGGTTATAGTAGACTGGGGCTTAAAGGGGTTATCCAGCACTACAAAAACATGGCCACTTTCCCCCCCCTCTCGTCTCCAGATTGGGTGGGGTTTTGAAACTCTGTTCCACTGAAGTAAATGGAGCTTAATTGCAAACCGCACCTGAACTGGAGACTATAGTAGGGGGAAACGTGGCCGTGTTTTTGTAGCGCTGGATAACCCCTTTAAGTAGCTGAGTGGATTGATATATATCATTATATCAGTATAACTAGTTAAATCTGATGTTTCCAGGCTAAAGAGTCCAGTCCATGAGTGACACCGCCCACTGGACTCCTTATCAAAGAATGAGAAGGGATTTATATCAACATGTTACAGGTTATAGAGAATCTTTTCCCACAATGATAAATTTATCAGTCTGCTCTGTTCTTCCTGCTCTATAACATGATGGGGATACATTAGATAGCCTTGTCTTGGTGAGCGGTTCCCGTTAAGCTGTAATTTCATATAACGTATACTACGCATTTCCCATCAACCAGATAATTACACGTTAGCGGCACAGCAGCTTTTTCTGGCGTGCACTCTATCATTTCAGTACATTAGTGGATGAGAGCCAAGTATAGCCTGGCCTCTGGTTTGGCTGATGTAGATGTTTGGGGTACATGTGCACACCCTTCTCTACCACCATATTAAAAGCCATAAAAATGTCAAAATATAATAGGGGTCTCCATACGTCTTGCTGTCCATTCCCTGACGATAATCGTCCAAATAGGCCCCATGCGGCCAATTATCGCTTGGTGGAATAGAGAGAACGATCAGACGATGATCGTGTCATCGGCTGATCGTTCATTTAGGGCCAGACCTAAAATCATTGTTCCCCCACCGCGAATCGCTACGGTGCAATAGCGGTGCACGGCGGGCGACTGACGATTTGAGAAGCACCATACATTACATGTCAGTTCTTCTCTTCCGCTCTGTCTTCCTCCCCGGGTCCTGCGCGCTCTAGCTGCAAAATGGCCTGTCAGCTGACGGAGCGCTCAGCCAATAACAGGCAGGGACCGCCGTGGCCTGTGATTGGATGAGTGGCCTGTCAGCTGACAGGCCACTCTGAAGCTAGAGCGCGCGGGACCCAGGGAGGAAGACAGAGCGGAAGAGAAGAACTGACAGGTAATGTATGCTGCAAGGACATCGGTAACGATGTCCCTGCAGCCCTCGCTCAACGATCGGGCCATGGAATAATCCCAGTAAACGAGCAGCGATCTAGCAGATCGGCGCTCGTTTACATCGTTGATCGGCCCGTGGAATAGGACTCTAAGGTACTTTAGAGCAGTGCTTCTCAAACTGTGAGGCGGGCCTCACCAGTTAAGGAGCCCCCTAGTTGTTGGGGAGGCCCAGCTGGGGAGTTAGTTTTCAGAAAAGTAACTATGATCTGCAGAGTCCTTTTGCGGTTTGCAAAAATCTCCATTTTAGCAAGATTATGTTATTTTGTACTTGCTTTATTAGTATATAGAGCTTGGGAGACGGGTGAAAGGCAGCCCTAGCATTATTTTCAGCTTTTAAATGGACTTTCACTACAGATAGTGAGGCCCAGGCATTGCCCTGGTCTGTTGGGTGAGGCTCCAGTAGAAAAAGTTTGAGAAGCACTGCTTTAAAGGGAATAATTATCATATCATGGGGAAGGGGGGGGGGGGGGTTCTGACCTATAGGGCCCCATGTAATCCACAGAGTATGGTACGGTGTGCAATCCCTAAGGAGACAAAGCATTTGTCCAAAGTATCGAAAGTCTGGGCTAGTGGTGGTGCAAAAACCTAGGATAGAGTTCATGTTTAACCTGCTTTTCTAAGTTGCGTAAACTCCTAGATCAGACATAACCTGGGTTTATGGACTAGAAGCTACAATGACTTGCCTTAGTGTTCCATTCTCTCCCTTGTCCAGGCTGGTGAAGCGGCTGTATAGACGGGTGATCTGACTGTGGGAGACTAGAAGAAGAAAAAAATATATATATAATTACAGCCATTAATGACTTGTTATTTCTATAGGATTTATGGTCACATTGTATGTGTATACCCTGGCACTCTGACACCCATGTTTATGCCATTTACCATCTTCAGCAGATTCTTCAGTCAATTACACAGCAGAAATGTGGCTCTCGGGCTCTGGTAGACATCAGGGGTATGAGCAGCTCGTTTTCCCGGCACAGAATCAAAGCTGCGCTCTTGCACAATCACCCCCCACCAATAGTCTCACCAGACAGACAGGTTAAGGCTCTGGTGTGACAAGTTACAGGATCCACCACCACATCTTCACTGTAAGTGTTAACACCAACACCGCTGTGTGTGTGTGTGTGTGTGTGTGTGTGTGTGTGGTTTGACAAACAGCATCTACCATGGCAGTAAACAAACCACAAGCCCCTGCCCTAGATGTCTCCTTACCTGGACAGTATGTACACTGTATGTATTACAGGTAAGGCAACAACCAGAGGATCTACCTGTAATCTTTAAAGGGGTACTCCTAGAGAAAATCATTTTCAAATCAACGGGTTTCAGAAAGTTATATAGATTTGTGTAGAGCCCCAGCACAAGGTGCTGCACTAAGTTTCTTATGCACCTGTGTAAGGATGCGTAACGCACGGTTATCCTGGAGAGTTTTGGGAGGTCTGCTCAACCCAGCGCAGGAACCTGGGGTCTCATACTACCCTGCCAGGACGGGTACCTCAACACTGTAGGGCATTAGGCGGTTCAGTAAATGTGAGTATGAGTATCTTCTCTCCTACTCTCAGCTATGCTATCCCAGGCAGAGTACAATGCTACATTGGGCAGGGCCCTCATGACACTCCACTTCTCCACTTCCTTCCATTCACAGACTAACACTTCTTCGCTCTCCTGTCTGCACCTATTGGTGTTATTGAAGCGGAAACCTATTTGTGTGTATTACACTGAAGTTCTAGGTAAATGGACGTTATTCTGGTTAAGTCATTGGACTCTGTCTATTCCTTTGCACCAACACATCAGTGTAAACTTGGGCTATCTGAACCTGCGGACACGAAAGCCATCTGACTGGGGGTGGGTAACACCACTCCAGGCTACTGTGACAAGTGCCCAAGTGACCCTTGCCCACTCAGCTGCCACAACATTGCTAGAGCTACCCTGACAACCGGCTCTTTGTGGGTTCCTTTTCTCCCCCCCTCCTCCTAGGGCCCTCCTTACCGCGTTTATAATTCACTTCTGTTTAAAAAATCTCTAGTCTCCCAGCTGCTGTATGTCCTGCAGGAAGTGGTATATTATTTCCAGTCCTTCTACTAGAGGTTTTCTATGGGGATTTGCTACTGCTCTGGACAGTTCCTGACATGGACAGAGGTGGCAGCAGAGAGCACTGTGTCAGACTGGGAAGAATACACCACTTCCTGCAAGGCATACAGCAGCTGCTAAGTACTGGAAGACTGGAGATTTTTAAGTAGAAGTTACAAATCTATATAACTTTCTGAAACCAGATGATTTAAAAGAAAAATATTTTTGCCAGAGTACACCTTTAAGGTGTAATCTCAAGAACCGGAAACATACTGCAACTAACATGACAGAACATACAAACTACAAGCCCCTGACCTAGAGAATATACCTGTAGATTACAGGTAACTCTTCCAGATGTCTCCTTACCTGTAATCTGCAGGGTGTACATAATGTCCAGGTCAGGTGATACCTCAGGGTGTACAGTAACATCCATAGCACTTACCTGTAATCCACCTGGTATAGATAGCGTCCAGGTCGGGTGACACTTACCTGTAATCTTTGGGGGTGTAAGGTGACATCCGGGACACTCACAGCCAAAGGAATAGTGGTAAATGCTCTGGATGTCCCCCGCACCCTATAGGACTGAAGTGCTCCAGATGTCACCTGACCCAGACGGTGTGTATATGTTAGGGATTACAGGTAAATGCTCCGCAGGTCACCTTACTGTAACCCTCAGGGGGTGAGGGGTGACATTCAGAATACTCACCTGTAACCCTGAGGGGGTAAATACTGTTCAGGTAATTGCTGGAGATGTCACTTTACATCCCAAGGTTGTCACCCTTCCAGGAAGGTATGTTCACCAGGAGGATTACAGGTAGGTGCCAGTGCCACAGGAGTCCCCTCACCTAATTATAATATATATATATATATATATATATATATATATATATATATATATATATATATATATATATATATATATACACACACTCACCTGGACATTACTTGCTGTCATATAGGAAGGTAACCCCCTTACCCCACAGTTATATTATAGGGGGCACTGCCCACACATTACCCAGGGATGACAGCCCAGGTGATAAGAGTCTGCCTGCTGGGACCCCACTCATCAGGAGATCCCAGCGTCCACCCTACATGAATGGGCGCTACAGTCACTGTATACAGCAGTGGTGATCAGTATAAGCTGTATACACCCCCAATCACACAGGGCGAGGTGAGGCAGCATGGGACCCCCAGTCATGACCATAGGGTGGGGGTCATAAGCTTATACCTTAACTCTTACCTATAGGTTAGGTAACTAAAGAGAATGGGAGAAAACATTTTTCTTGGCTGGGCACAGCCTGGCACAGGGCATGAGGAAGGGGGCACTGCGCATGAGGAGGGGGGGGGCACAGCCTGCCACAGGGCATGAGGAGGGGGGCACAGCCTGGCACAGGGCATGAGGAGGGGGGCACAGGGCAGGAGGAAGGGGGGCACAGCCTGGCACAGGGCAGGAGGAGGGGGGGCACAGCCTGGCACAGGGCAGGAGGAGGGGGGGCACAGCCTGGCACAGGGCAGGAGGAGGGGGGGCACAGCCTGGCACAGGGCAGGAGGAGGGGGGGCACAGCCTGGCACAGGGCATGAAGAGGGGGGCACAGCCTGGCACAGGGCAGGAGGAGGGGGGGCACAGCCTGGCACAGGGCATGAGGAGGGGGGCACAGCCTGGCACAGGGCATGAGGATGGGGGGCACAGCCTGGCACAGGGCATGAGGAGGGGGGCACAGCCTGGCACAGGGCATGAGGAGGGGGGGCACAGCCTGGCACAGGGCAGGAGGAGGGGGGGCACAGCCTGGCACAGGGCAGGAGGAGGGGGGGCACAGCCTGGCACAGGGCAGGAGGAGGGGGGCACAGCCTGGCACAGGGCATGAGGAGGGGGGGCACAGCCTGGCACAGGGCAGGAGGAGGGGGGGCACAGCCTGGCACAGGGCAGGAGGAGGGGGGGCACAGCCTGGCACAGGGCAGGAGGAGGGGGGGCACAGCCTGGCACAGGGCAGGAGGAGGGGGGGGCACAGCCTGGCACAGGGCAGGAGGAGGGGGGGCACAGCCTGGCACAGGGCAGGAGGAGGGGGGGCACAGCCTGGCACAGGGCAGGAGGAGGGGGGGCACAGCCTGGCACAGGGCAGGAGGAGGGGGGGCACAGCCTGGCACAGGGCAGGAGGAGGGGGGCACAGGGCAGGAGGAGGGGGGGCACAGGGCAGGAGGAGGGGGGGCACAGGGCAGGAGGAGGGGGGGCACAGCCTGGCACAGGGCAGGAGGAGGGGGGGCACAGGGCAGGAGGAGGGGGGCACAGCCTGGCACAGGGCAGGAGGGGCACAGCCTGGCACAGGGCAGGAGGAGGGGGGGGCACAGCCTGGCACAGGGCAGGAGGGGGGGGGGCACAGCCTGGCACAGGGCAGGAGGAGGGGGGGGGGCACAGCCTGGCACAGGGCAGGAGGGGGGGGGGCACAGCCTGGCACAGGGCAGGAGGAGGGGGGGGGGCACAGCCTGGCACAGGGCAGGAGACCCCATGTCCTGAGTCCTGACAGCCAGTGGATTTCCAGCTGTAGTGACACTACAACTCTCTAAGGGCATAATGGGAGTTGTAGTACTGCAGCAGCAGCAGGAGAGCCCCAGGCAGTAGGACACTGCAGTCCCATTAAACACATTCACACTGAGCCGGTACCGCACCGCATAAGACCTTGCGATCTGACAGCCATTCGTCAGTGACAGCTCCGCAGGAGTACTACAACCCCCAGCCGCCTCTCCCGGCACTTACATCCGGTCTCCTTCTTGATCTCCTCGATCTCCTCGTCCCTCAGCAGGGTAGACGCCCGGGACCCCATCCTGACCGCCGCCGCTTCCTGTCTCTGTGATATGACACACCGAGCCCCCACTATTTATACCGGCGAGAGGGGCAAACGCGACAACCCCGCCCACCTGAGCGTCAAATCCCCGCCCACCAAAGTTATGAGGAAACAAGCGGGCAGGTAGCGGGGCGTGGCTTGGATCCCTTTCCGGTGTTATGCGATCACGTGATCGGTCTGTCAGCGCAGCGTCCTTATATGCTACATATATAATAATATAAACCTGCTTGCTGCAGCGCCGCACTGGGTACTCAACTGTGTCCTGTGAGCACTAATCCATGTAGGAGCGCCCTCTGCTGGAGAATAATAAAAACTCCATATACTCAGGCTTCTAAAACCTTTTCAGTACATAAAAATTGTATTTTAAATTTTTTTTTGTTTAAATGCCTTTCATGTTTAGTTGCATCTAAGACCTTTTCATCATACTGATAGGAAGACTTCTGGATAGCATTGAGTGGTTCAGGTTTGGCAACTTCTCAAACCCCAAAATCTTGGTATTTGACTTCCAGTGGCTGGAGAAGATGGATGCCGGCCTAGGGAGTCCTGGAAAACATGAAAACAGGGGAACCCAAACATTTTCCAAAGGTCCGCTCAACAGTACTAACTTTCTCCTGCCTGTGTACTAGGCTGCTCATGGACCGACCCAACGTGTACACCAGGAGAGAGCGACCCGTAGACCGACCCAACGTGTGCACCAGGAGAGAGCGACCCGTAGACCGACCCAACGTGTGCACGAGGAGGGAGCGTCCCACGGACCGACCCAACGTGTACACCAGGAGAGAGCGACCCGTGGACCGACCCAACGTGTGCACCAGGAGAGAGCGACCCGTAGACCGACCCAACGTGTGCACCAGGAGAGAGCGTCCCACGGACCGACCCAACGTGTGCACCAGGAGAGAGCGTCCCACGGACCGACCCAACGTGTGCACCAGGAGAGAGCGACCCGTAGACCGACCCAACGTGTGCACCAGGAGAGAGCGACCCGTAGACCGACCCAACGTGTGCACCAGGAGAGAGTGACCCGCGGACCGACCCAACGTGTGCACCAGGAGAGAGCGACCCGTAGACCGACCCAACGTGTGCACCAGGAGAGAGTGACCCGCGGACCGACCCAACGTGTGCACCAGGAGAGAGCGACCCGTAGACCGACCCAACGTGTGCACCAGGAGAGAGCGACCCGTAGACCGACCCAACGTGTGCACCAGGAGAGAGCGACCCGTAGACCGACCCAACGTGTGCACCAGGAGAGAGCGACCCGTAGACCGACCCAACGTGTGCACCAGGAGAGAGTGACCCGCGGACCGACCCAACGTGTGCACCAGGAGAGAGCGACCCGCGGACCGACCCAACGTGTGCACCAGGAGGAAGCGTCTCGCGGACCGACCCAACGTGTGCGCCAGGAGGGAGCGACCCGTGGACCGACCCCAACGTGTGCACCAGGAGGGAGCGTCCCACAGACTGACCCAACGTGTGCACCAGGAGAGAGCGACCCGTGGACCGACCCAACGTGTGCGCCAGGAGAGAGCGTCCCACGGACCGACCCAACGTGTGCACCAGGAGAGAGCGACCCGTGGACCGACCCAACGTGTGCGCCAGGAGAGAGCGTCCCGTGGACTGACCCAACGTTTGCACAAGGAGAGAGCAACGCATAGACCGATCCAACGTGTGCGACAGGAGGGAGCTGTTGTAGATGATGGTATATCTCTTACCTTCATCCTCAGCGCTGTTCTCGTGTAGTTTGTATTGTAATCCTATGTCCGGTAAGGCCGATTGGAGCACTAAGGGGAGGGGCTACCACCCCCAGAGTGACCATCCACTCTGCTGGGAACAAACTGCATGGGAATGGCACCAAGGATGAAGGTAAGAGTCATACTATCATCCTCGGCACCCCATGTGCAATAGGGAGCTAGCAGAGAGTTAGATTCGTCTAATCTACTGAGAGTTCCCCTTTAGGGTGTGTTCACACATACAGGATCCACAGCAGATTTCATGGTGCAGATATCAATGTAAATAACTCAACTCAAATCTGCTGCGGACCCTGTATGTGTGAACGCACCCTTAAAGTCTACCTGTTATTCTACAAAAAATTTTTGTCATGTCCTAGAGACATATCTGAACTCTTAAATCAAAACGCTTTATATGTCTCTCTGAAAATCTTTTTTTTTTTTTTTTTTTTTTTCAAATCAACTGATTTCACAAAGTTATATAGATTTGTAATTTACTTCTATTTAAAAATCTCCAGTCTTCCAGTACTTATCAGCTGCTGTATGTCCTGCAGGAAGTAGTGTATTCTTTCCAGTCTGACACAGTGCTCTCTGCTGCCACCTCTGTCCAGAGCAAGAGAGGTTTTCTATGGGGATTTGCTACTGCTCTGGACAGTTCCTGACATGGACAGAGGTGGCAGCAGAGAGCATTGTGTCAGACTGGAAAGAATAAACCACTTCATGCAGGACATCCAGCAGCTGATAAGTACTGGAAGACTGGAGATTTTTAAATAGAAGTAATTTACAAATCTATATAACTTTCTGAAACCTGTTGATTCGAAAGAAAAAGATTTTGCCAGAGTTACCCTTTAAGAGGTTAATAGACTGATGTAGTCAGCTAGCGAATCTAGGACAGTGAAGGACCAATTCACGAGCCAAAGCCACAATAAAACATACTGCCGAAAAGGTGAGAATAGACAGCAGAATACTAAGCACATTTATTTTATTGTCATTTGTTTGTCAACAGCATAAAAACTGTAAAAGGGTTAAAAGACTTAACATATAATGAGGCAGGAGGTCCCTATGGCAGGAGAAGAAAGCCACCATTAAAGCCCTCAATCTTCAGAGAATCCTCTATTGTCACACAATGAGTCTCAAGTTCGTTAAGAGTCTTAGGAAAATATTGACTCCTGGAGAAACACTGGAGATAGCTGCGGCAATGTTTACTCACTCTCCCCCTCACTTCCCTCCCCTGCAAAGACAACACCCTCCGCAACAATCTCCATTGTACCTGAACACTTAAGGGTTTACACATCCAGGCCTAGTTCACACTTGTGTATTTTACAACAGTATTTGCGAAAACCAAGGAGGTGGGGGTTGGGAGGAAGATAAGCAGAGGAAAAGTATAATGAGTCACACATGCAACTTTTTTCTTTTAACATTTTTGTTTTTTCCTCTTCGTGTTTTAAAGGCTACAGCGCTTTCATCTTTTAACCTACAGAAGCATATGAGCCCTTATTTTTTGTAACAATTGTACTTTGTAATAACTGAAAGCATACCTGCATTGGTGGTCCAGTGGCTGGGTCGGCTCCCCTGGTGCAAGATTGCAGGGAACCAATCCAATGCGAGAGCAGCCAAAGGTCTCTGCGAGGCCTCCCGATCTGCCTGACATCTGGATTTCCTATGGCTCTTCTGCAGCTGGCTGAAGCTATCGAGCTGTAAGATAAAGTATTAATGCAGTACATATGTACTGCATTGATCCCTATAAGCAATTATAGTGTTGCTCACAGAATTTCCTAGGGGGGGCTCCAAAATTATTATTTTTTTATAAATAAAAATTCCATATCATAGTAAAAGTTTATAACACCCCCTTTTCCTATTGAAAAAATAAAATAAAAAAATAAATATTATATATATATATATATATATATATATATATATATATATATTTGGTATCAGCATGTGTGGAATCACCCAGACTATTATAGTATCACATTTCTGATCTTTCACAGTAAGCGGAAAAAGCTGCCAAAGTGCAAAATTGCTTATTTTTTGTTACATCACATTGCGAAAAAATAATAAAAAACAAAGGTCAAAAAGTCTCATCTATGCAAGTGAGGTGACAGTATGTTTGAAGTACAGATCAAGGCCAAAAAATAGCCCTTAAATAGCCCCTTATGGAATCTGCACGGATAAGTTCCGGCGGATTCTGTCGCTCGTATCCATTCACAGCGGCGCGTATATCAGCCGGATTCCGCATTCCGTTGAGAGAAGTGACATGTCAAAAGCGCTATAAGGATCCCAATAGAGCGATTTTAGGCACAATTATAAATTTTTATAAAGTTTTAATTTTTTAAACATAGAACGCGCTGACATAAAAACACCGCCCCCCCCCCCCCCCATTAAAAAAATTACTTTATTTTTTTAATTTCACTGTGCAAATATATACTTTTTTTTGTTTCACAGCGTATTTTATATTTGGGATGGAAAATATAAGGGGAGGACTTTCCCAAAAAACTGCCATGTGTGAAACCAGCAGAAGACATAACATGAGCTCCGGTATGTGTTTAGGAGCAGATGCCCCCCCATTACTTCCCGACCACTCACCACAGTGCTGATCTTCCTTCCATCTGTGGCTATCAGAAGACATTTGTTGTCAGCTGGTTCAAAGCTTTCTGAATGGCCCTTACCGGGAATTGGCTTTGTTCATCCATCATTTGTTAAGAAAGTGAAAGCAAATTTACTAGACTTCTCTGAAAAACTATGCTATGCCTGAAAGGTCTGCTCCAATCCGGGAATGTTGGTGAGCTTCAATATTAAAGGGCTACTCCAGAGAAAATCTTTTTCTTTCAAATCAACTGATATCAGAAAGTTATATAGATTTGTAATTTACTTCTATTAAAAAAATCTCAAGTCTTCCCATACTTATTAGCTGCTGTATGTCCTGCAGGAAATGTTTTATTTTCAGTCTGACACACTGCTGACATCTCTGGCCAGACATGAACTCTGTCTCGGTTTTCTATGAATCCCCATGCTCTGGCTCTCCTGCTCTGGACAGTTCCTGTCTCGGCCAGAGATGTCAGCAGAGAGCACTGTGTCAGACAGAAAATAAAACAACATTTCCTGCATGACATAAAGCAGCTGATAAGTATGGGAAGACTTGAGATTTTTTTTTTTATAGAAGTAAATTATAAATCTATATAACTTTGAGACCAGTTGATTTGAAAGAAAAAGATTTCCGCTGGACAACCCCTTTAACTCTAAGGGGAAAATTATCCCCTTTGTAGGCAATCTACCTGTACTAAGAGGTATAGTAGAGGTATGGTAGATGAGGGGGGTATCAGTGGTAGCGGTATAGTAAATGAGGGGTGTAATAGAGGTATAGTAGAAGTGTAGTATTAGTAAAGGTATAGTAGGTGAGGGGAGCAGAATGGGAGAGGTATAGTAGATGACAAGTGTATTAGTAGCTGTATAGTAGATGAAGGAAGTAAGAGTATTGTAGATGAGAGAAGTAGTAGAGGTATAGTAGATGAGGGGAGTAGTAGACGAGGAGTGTAGTAGTATATGAGTATTGTAGCTGAAGGAAATAGTAGTAGAAGTATAGTAAATGGAAGAAGTGGTAGATGTATAGTAGATGGGGGGTGTAGTAGCAGTAGATGTGTATAGTAGCTTAGGGGTGTAGAAGTATAGTGGATGAGAGGAATAGTGATGGTAGATGAAGGGTGTAGAAGAGGTATAGTAGATGAGGGGAGTAGTAGCAGAGGTATAGTAGATGAGGGGGGTACTAGTAGCAGGGTATAGTACAAGTAGGCATAGTGTGGGCAGGGCATCATGCCGGTTCCTCACCCACTCTCCAGTGATCTGGTCTTGTGTCGCTCTCCTGACGGTTCACATTGTTCCCTAAGTTGTGGTCCAGGGGGCTCTCCAGGGCCTGGCTGCTGCTGGAGGATCTCCGCTTCTGTGTGCAGGAGGCAGGGGTGAAGCGGAGAGCCTCTGCAGTGCTGGATGAAGCAGGGGGCACTGCGACTAGGGTGAAGATCTGTTCTGTGGAGCAGACAGTCACCCTGGATCACAGGCCGCTCCTGGACGTGCAGGCTGTAGCTCAGGAGCAGCTGCAGGACAGAGTGCGCAATTTATTATTTTTTTTAAATCGAATTTGAAATTAAAAAAAAAAAAAAAATGAAATCATGAGTCTCCTCAAGCTCACATCACGAGTCTCACAGCTCTCTAATTCCATAATTTGATGGATTATAAAAAAATGTCTATTGACACACAGAAGCATAAGAGCGGCATTCTTGTAGTAGCTGGAAAAGAGAAAGGAACTGGGAATCATCTAATTATACACAAAATGCTGCCCGACATACAATGTACAGATGATATTCACATTTCTCATACCTTGCACATGCGCTATCTGCCTGCTTGACTCACGCAGCAATATCAAACAGAGGGATCTCCAGTATATACACAATAGAGTACAAGCTTGCCATGATATATGATAATCATGTTCAACGGGTATCTCTAAACCATATAGTTTACACGGGTAATACATAAATCGTGATTTATGGAATGGTCCATACCCACAATTGTCCTCAATATGGCATTGTTATATATGAATGACATGGGTAGTGCATGAATATAAAACGATCCATACTCACAACTGTCCACAAGATGGCAATGTCTGCTCGCAAATTTATATCCATCGTGGCATCCAGAGCCTTTAAGATATATATGAGATTATATATATATATATATATACACACACACACACACACACACACACACACACCAAAGAGAAATATCTAGTATTTGCCATAAGTGCAGATGTGGGAGCTTTACAGCGGGTGTGTTACACATGGGCATTACCTGCGTCATAATGTACCTGCCATTTTTACACAGCCGTTTCTTTAGATTTTTGGGGTAATAGAGCTATGGTGACACACTGTATAGACAACAGCGGCTGTGTGTGAATGCCCGTTGTTTAATGCTACTTACTGCTGGAATTATGATCTTGGGTCAGGCAACCACAGGTACTAGGCCTCACTGGTATCAAGGCAACTACAGGTACTAGGCCTCACTGGTATCAAGGCAACTACAGGTACTAGGCCTCACTGGTATCAAGGCAACTACAGGTACTAGGCCTCACTGGTATCAAGGCAACTACAGGTACTAGGCCTCACTGGTATCAAGGCAACTACAGGTACTAGGCCTCACTGGTATCAAGGCAACTACAAGTACTAGGCCTCACTGGTATCAAGGCAAGTACAAGTACTAGGCCTCACTGGTATCAAGGCAACTACAGGTACTAGGCCTCACTGGTATCAAGGCAACTACAGGTACTAGGCCTCACTGGTATCAAGGCAACTACAGGTACTAGGCCTCACTAGTATCCAGGCAACCACAGCTACTAAGTATCACTGGTATCCAGGCAACCACAGCTACTAAGCATCACTGCTATCCAGGCAACCACAGGTACTAGGTATCACTAGTATCCAGGCAACCACAGGTACTTGGACTCACTGGTATCCAGGCAACCACTGGTACTAGGACTCACTGGTATCCAAGCAACCACAGCTACTAAGCATCACTGGTCTCCAGGCAACCAACTTGTACTAGGACTCACTGGTCTCCAGGCAACCACAGGTACTAGGACTCACTGGAATCCAGGCAACCACTGGTACTAGGACTCACTGGTATCCAGGCAACCACTGGTACTACCACAACCACATCACTGGTACCCAGGCAACCACAAGTACAAGGCATCACTGGTATCCAGGCAACCACAGGTACTAATCTTTTTTGGTATCCAGGCAACCTGAGGTACTAGGCATCATTTGTATCCAGGCAACCACAAGTACTAGGCCTCACCGATATCCAGGCAACCACAAGTACTAGGCCTCACTGGTCTCCAGGCAACCACAGGTACTAGGCCTCACTGGTATCCAGGCAACCACAGGTACTAAGCATCACTGGTATCCAGGCAACCACAGGTACCAGAAGTATTGGACCTCACTAGTATCCAGGCAACAACAACTAATAGGCTTTACCAATATCTATGCAACTGGTTTCCAAGCAACCACAGGTACTAGGCTTTATTAGTATCCAGGCAACCAGACACCACAGGTACTAGGCATGACTGGTATCCAGGCAACCCCAATTACAAAGCACCTTAATGTGTGTTGGGGGGCTTTCTGGTAGACACATTTCTCTGGTACAGTATGTCAGTGTTGTTTTCGTTTTGTGCCTTGCCTTTACCCTTACTTTTGGGAGCCTGTGTGTGGTTTTTGTTTTTGCCCGGCCACCTCCATGGGTATTCTCTCTGGGGGTATTATATCGGCTAGATGCAATTAATACACTTTTTTACCTAGTGCTGCTGACATCTTTATTGTAGGTTATTGTTATATGCAGGGTTGTTACTATATTTGTGTACTGTATTTTGCACTTCCACTTTGATACTATAATACATTTGCTTTGGTAACTGGTCACATGACCCTGTGAACCCTTTCCTATTCATCCAGGAATGATGGAGTGTTTCATCTGTCCTCCTCACATTTCATACTTTGTTTATTGCTACATATGAGAACTAATAAAGAAATATATGATTTAATGACATTTGATTATGTAATGTTTTTGGAGGGTATTTCCTGGTTATAGGTAAATCACTAGTATCCAGGCAACCACAGGTGCTAGGCATCACTGGTATCCAGGCAACCATAAGTACTAGGCCTCACTGGTATCCAGGCAACCATAAGTACTAGGCCTCACTGGTATCCAGGCAACCACAGGTACTAGGCTTCACCGGTATCCAGGAAACCACAGGTACTAGGCCTCAACGGTATAGAGAACAACAAGTAGTAGTCATCAACCGTGTCCAGACAACCACAGGTACTAAGTATTACTGGTATCTATGCAAATGTGTCTTCCTCACATTTTATACTTTGTTTATTGCTACATATGAGAACTAATAAAGAAATATATGATTTAATGACATTTGATTATGTAATGTTTTTGGAGGGTATTTCCTGGTTATAGGTTGAGGTAAATTACCGGTCGCCAGGCAACCACAGGTGCTCCGCCAGGCAGCCACAGGTGCTCGGCCTCACCGGTTGCCAGGCAGCCACAGGTGCTCGGCCTCACCGGTCGCCAGGCAGCCACAGGTGCTCGGCCTCACCGGCCGCCAGGCAGCCACAGGTGCTCGGCCTCACCGGCCGCCAGGCAGCCACAGGTGCTCGGCCTCACCGGTATTCAGGCAACCACAGGTACTAGGCATCACCGGTATTCAGGCAACCACAGGTACTAGGCATCACCGGTAGCCAGGCAACCACAGGTACTAGGCATCACCGGTATCCAGGCAACCACAGGTACTAGGCAACCAGATACAAATTTCAAGCAAATTTCTTAGTGAGCATCTGTACACTATATAGTAAACATACACCCACACTATCATCTTCTCCTCTATAGCAACTACAAACAGTACATTTACTGTATATATTTATTTCACCAAATATTGTTATCATATCCCACGGGTGCAGTTTCTGTCTATTATCTATCCCATCTGCGGCACGTCTGCCCTCAGGTGGGTCCCTACACTAACACTGTGTATATATACACTACACTGTACCTGTATAACAGGATCCATTGGGTGGCATAGGTGATGTGCTTGTCCATCATGCATCCTGGTATAATAGAGTAGGGACCCATCTGTACGAGGTCGATGTGACGTGGCAGATGGGCTCGCACAACGTGATCACATTGTGTGCTAAGAACCTCATGCTTTATAAAGATTGGGTGACAAGGGTTCTAAAGGGTTAAAGCAAAAGCACCATGAACAAGGAGCAGTGTTACACATTGTAATATACAGCAGGTCATCCTGGAACCAATTCATATTCTATCCTGATACCTCCGCTCCATGGAAAACTAAGAATTGCTTCTGAAGCCGTCAAATTGTCATCCACAAATGACACTGCATGTTACTGCAGGCCGCCACCTCTATATTGATGAAGGGGAGCCGGTGAACTTAAAGGGGTTATCCAGTGCTACAAAAACATGGCCTCTTTCTTTCAGAGACAACACGAATCATGTCTCCAGGTCAGGTGCAGTTTGCAATTAAAGTGACTGTACCACCAGGCTCAGGCTGAAGCACTGGAGGCGGGCCAACCCACCCTTAGTGGGAAGAAACTCCAGCCCCTCCATGACGTGACTCCATTAGATACAATGGAACCCTATTATAGAGGGGCTAGGGTTTCCTCCCACTAAGGGTGGGTCAGCCCTCCTCCAGTGCTTCAGCCTGGGCCTGGTGGTACAGTCACTTTAAGCTTCATTCACTTCAATAGAACTGAGCAGCAAAACCCCGCCCAAGCTGGAGACAAGAGCGGGGCTGTCTCTGGAAGAAAGTGGCCATGTTTTTGTAGCGCTGAATAACCCCTTTAAAGCGACTCTGTACCCACAATATGACCCCAACAAACCACTTGTATCTTTGGATAGCTGCTTTTAATCCAAGATCCGTCCTGGGGTCCGTTCGGCAGGTGATGCAGTTATTGTCCTAAAAAACAACTTTTAAACTTACAGCCCCGTGCCCTACAGGCATGGCTTAGAATATCTGTGCCCTAACTTTGCACCACCCCTCCGTCCCTCCTCTCCACCCTCTTCATCATTAGGAATGCCACTGGAACATTTTCTCCATGCTGAATATTTGCACAGGTGTCTTAATAAACCATCCCATGTGCCGGGCTAAACAGGTGGGGAATAGGAGGCAATCTGCCTGGAGCATTCCTAATGATGAAGAGGGTGGGGAGGAGGGACAGAGGTTGTGCCAGCCTAATGCATACACATACTCTAGGCCACTCCCTTTAGACACGGGGCTGCCAGTTTAAAAGTTGTTTTTTAGGACAATAACTGCATCACCTGCCGAACGGTCCATCAAAATTATAGACTCCTCTATGGAACCTAGCTGACCCAATTATAATGTATGTGGTAGGCCAGATGCTATTGGAGTCTGGTGCAGGTCTTTTATGTTGCTTTGGTTATAATGGAAACCACGCTGGAGACTTCTGTATGTATGGCAAAGGTGACTTGAAATTCTTACGAGAGCTAGAATTAGCCCTCACACTGAATACAGGTACAAAATAAAACTAAGAAGCTAGGATTAAAAATACAGGTACAAAATAAAACTAAGAAGCTAGGATTAAAAATACAAAGTCATATGGCAGCCGAGGTGAGACTGGCACCAGGCTTGCAGTATATAGTATCTAATGTACATAGAAGATGATAGAAATGCCCCTATGCCTTATATACATGTATATTATATAAATATGTTTCTATACCCTAGTCTATAAACCTAGGCATAACACCTTAGATTGCATGGTGCAAAGAACTTTATAAGGATTATTCAATACATTATTTTATATCTGACCACTTTAGAAAACCCCTTTGCATCAAAAGGGTCACCAAAAAGTAGATTGTAGGATGCCCAGCCAGTGGCTTAGTGTATAAGGGGGGGGGGATTAAAGTGGAAGGAATTAAGTGAAAATTTATGCAAAAAACCTCTGATATAGAGCATGGGATTCACTTTCTATGCCACAGATCTGGTTCCATTTAGTGGGGTCATGCTGCAACCATACTCTAAGGAACCTGCCTAAAGAACAGAAGAGACGTTTGGCCTAATGTAGATTTTTCCCAATAAAAACAATGCCGTTAATTTCCAGGAAGGTTTTGTTTATTGTAATAAGCAGCAGATGTGCTCACAGCTTGCCCTACAGTTTATACCCACACAACATTTGTAGAAGGATCTGATGTAGCCAACAAGTTGGTGATCCTCGCTAGCCCCACAAGACGCATCTCTGTGGTCTCCAGGAAGAACTTGTGGCTGATGTTCTGCAGGGCACTTTACACTACAGTATTATTCAGGAATGTCACCCAGTCACACTGGGGTGCTAGGAGAAATATTTGACAGTATAATGAAGTTAAATGAAAGAACGTTTGTCCTAACTGGACAGCCTATACAGTAACCCAAACAATATTCCTTCCAATTACAAAAAAAAAATTATATATAATAATCCTAAATATAACAGGCAGCAGCAGAGCAATGCATGCCTATGGCCCCATTGGTTACTGGCCTCAGGTGTGATACTCTTCTATAGGCTGTGCTTTTCCTCACTGCTCTCCTCTATAGCAAATAAAAAGTCCAAAGTCCATCACTGGTTGGCACTGCTTTTCTTTGTTTTACTTTTCTTATCCTTCTTTTTCAGTCCATCCATATTTGCACGGAGTAGGTTGGAATAGGCCTGGAATAATAAGGGAAAGTATGAGTTATATTGCAGGGTTTTTTTTAATGCATACTTCAATTGAGTGACAGCAGTAAGGGGCGACACTGGCCCCTCTGCTGCCACCAATGTTTGTGTCAGGAAACCCCCATCAGGGCTATCTAAGCTACTAGACACAGCAATCACACTTGGCAGCCCCTCCCCAGATACTGTATATAACAATATACAGTACAACAGACCCTGCTCTATATAGATCAGAGCAGGGGATTGGAAAGTGCACGGCTTACACACAAAGTATCATCCCTGACTTTTCCCAGTGACCCATTTACAACCTATATGACACCATCACGTGGAGCACTCACCATCTGAAACTTGTTTACTTCTTTGGAACTGACCTGTAGAGGCAGAAGACATAACATGAGCTCCGGTATGTGTTTAGGAGGAGATGCCCCCCCCCCCCCCATTACTTCCCGACCACTCACCACAGTGCTGATCTTCCTTTTTCCATCTGTGGCTCTCAGAAGACATTTGTTGTCAGCTGGTTCAAAGCTTTCTGAATGGCCCTTACCGGGAATTGGCTTTGTTCGTCCATCATCTATAATGAAAGTGGAAGCAAAATTTACTAAACTTCTCTAAAAAAACTATGCTATGCCTGAGAAGTTTGGGAAAGTCCAACCTAGGAAAGTTAACTCTAAAGGCCATAATACACGGCACAATTTTCCAGGGGAAGCGAGCTTCGACCTGTCAGCTCGCTTCCCCCTCGTCATCGTGCTGTGTAGGAGCACCATTAGATCTTTTGGGCAGCCCACTGAAGTCAGTGGCCTCTTTCCTGGAGTAACGCACAGCAGACAGTCATCAACATAATAATTCAGACAGTGCAAGTCAGCTGATCACTGCCTTTTAACATGCGCTATTACACTAAACGATTATTGCCCCGAAGGTCAGTAATCGGCCAATTAAGGCAGATAACCTTTTAGCGTAATAGGGCCTTGAGTCCTTAAAATGTATCGTCACTACTGAAGAGATATTTGGGGGGGGGGGGGCACAGCAGTGCTAAGCCACATATAATGCGCGGCCGACGGCTGATGAATGTGTAAAGAAAATAATGAAGTATATACATATCTGTCCATCAAAACTTCTGACATGTCCAAGATATGTCATCAGATATGTGAAAAGTTTTTTTTTTTTGTTTTAGGTTATTGCAAGTCATTCCATAATAAGAAAGTGATTCAATACGGCACTCTGCTATCTTCGGCAGCCTTTTAGGGGTGCCCCACCAACAGGCTAGGCAATGTATCTGATCTGCTGGACCCTCCCTGTGGAACAGTGTTCCCTCCCAGTAGAGTGGTCGGACATACAAGATGTCACTCAATTTAACTGAGTGGACAAAGACAGTCAGGTGAGATAATAAAAGATCTTTAAAGGGGTAGTGTGGCGGTAAAGAATTATTGACAGAACACACATTACAAAGTTATACAACTTTGTAATGCATGTTATGTCTGTGAATGGCTACCTTCCCTGTGTCCCCCCACCCCCACCCGTGTACCCAGAAGTGTGGTGCGCTATACATACCTGTCACCTGTCCTGAGTGTCGGCTGCCCTCTTCAGCGTCATCAGATGCTCAGCCGCGATTGGCTGAGCACGGTTATGCTCAGCCAATCGCGGCTGAGCAGCCGATGACGCGGCAGAGGGCGGCCGGCACTCAGGACGCTCGGAGGGATTCGGCCCAGCTGTCCGAAGACAACATCGCAGACGAGTCGGCACGTGATAGGTATGTATAGCGCACCACACTTCCGGGTACACGGGTGGGGGTGGTGGGACACGGGGAAGGGGGCCATTCACAGACATAACATATATTACAAAGTTGAACTTCGTAATGTGTGTTATTCTATCAATAATTCTTTACCGCCGCACTACCCCTTTAAGGATACGTTTTTTACATTTGGCATTTGTTATAGTGATATCATATCCTTCTCCAGTCTGTTTATAACCTGCACCATCAATAGAAACACGGACTGATAGGAAAGCAAATAGCTGTAGAATATACCTACATTTCTTTAATGTAATAAAGACACTTCCACTAGTTCGACATTTCTGGAACAGACGTGTGAGCTCAGTTAAAAACTGCAAAAAAAAAAAAAAATCAAAGGAGGAATAAAAATGTCCATTTTTGCATTAATACCAATAGTCAATTGCAGATAACTTTTGACATTCAGCTGCCCCTCAATGACAATACCTAACACAAATAGTTTGCTTGCATCTACTGAGGCCATACACAGAACAATAATCATGCAGTAAGGGATATAGAGATGGCTGAATGCAGGGGCGTAACTAGGATTCATGGGGCCCCATAGCAAAAAAGTGTATGGGGCCCCCCAACATACTCACATGTCCCAGCGATATGGTGCTGTCCCCCCTTCAGCAGCTCTGAGACGCTGTGCCCTGGGGTGGGGGGTGATGGGTAACTGGTCTCTGCTGGTTTGGGCGGCTCTGAGACACCTGCGGGGTGCGGGCTGCTTTAAGACGCTGAGGAAAGCTGAGAGACCCCATTATAGAGGATGCCAGGGAAGCTGAGAGACCCCATTATACAGGATGCTGGGAAGCTGAGAGACCCCATTATACAGGATGCCGGGAAGCTGAGAGACCCCATTATACAGGATGCCAGGGAAGCTGAGAGACCCCATTATACAGGATGCTGGGAAGCTGAGAGACCCCATTATAGAGGATGCTGGGAAGCTGTGTGAGCCCATTATACAGGATGCCTGGGAAGCTGAGAGACCTCATTATAGAGGATGCCAGGGAAGCTGAGAGACCCCATTATAGAGGATGCTGGGAAGCTGTGTGAGCCCATTATACAGGATGCCGCGAAGCTGAGAGACCTCATTATAGAGGATGCCAGGGAAGCTGAGAGACCCCATTATAGAGGATGCAAGGAAAGCTGAGTGACCCCATTATAGAGGATGCTGGGAAGCTGTGTGACCCCATTATAGAGGATGCCTGGGAAGCTGAGAGACCCCATTATAGAAGATGCCAGGGAAGCCGAGAGACCCCATTATAGAAGATGCCAGGGAAGCTGAGTGACCCCATTATACAGGATGCTGGGAAGCTGACTGACCCCCATTATACAGGATGCCAGGGAAGCTGGGTGACCCCATTATACAGGATGCCAGGGAAGCTGGGTGACCCCATTATACAGGATGCCAGGGAGGCTGGTGACCCCATTACACAGGATGCTGGGAAGCTGACTGACCCCCATTACACAGGATGCTGGGAAGCTGACTGACCCCCATTACACAGGATGCTGGAAAGCTGGTGACCCCCATTACACAGGATGCTGGAAAGCTGGTGACCCCCATTACACGGGATGCTGGGATAGCTGGTGACCCCCATTACACAGGATGCTGGGAAGCTAGCAGTGATAGTTACCATCATTCAGGCTGTCTTCTCCTCAGATCCTGTTCCAGTAAGCTAATATCCCACCCGCGGTGGGCGCCGGGGGCGGGGCTTGCCGTGATGGGGGCGGAGCTTATCAGAACCAGCCGGGGACTGTGTGGGTGAGGAGGAGGGGGCATGGTGGGCTTCTTACCTGACCCTGGTAGCTGTTACTGCACAGGCAGCTATTAAGCAGCAGGGATAACTCTGCGGCCCAGGTCACTTGCTTCCCGTCCGTCCGTCCTCCTCCTCCTCCTCCATAATGGCGCCTGCCTCGGACTGTGACTCCGCCCCCCTCTCCCAGCGTAAGTGTACGGCAGAACAGAGAGGACCTGCGTACGTGCACTTACGTGGGGGAGGAGAAGACAGTTCAGCAGTGACTTCGCAGGCGGCCGGCCCATTAACCAGGAAGCAACGCGGGAGGCGGCGACATAGAGATGTGGGGGCGGGCCCCATACGGGTAGGTGTGGGCCCATCCATAGTTCAGATACAGAGTGCAGAGTGCAGACAGCCACCCGGGGAGAAACTGTCTGCAGTGCACTCTGAGAAGAGAGGAGACACAAACGACTAGCTGGCGGAGCCGGGCCCCTTGATGCGACGGGCCCCATAGCAACCGCTACGGTTGCTACGGCGGTAGTTCCGCCACTGGCTGAATGATTGGCTGAGTGACCCGTTTCTTCAGATACTGCTGATCGTTGTCTTCATTACACGGCCTGATTCGGCAGATCATCACTCTGTGTAATAGGGCCCTTAGAGGGCGGCCTAGTCAGAGATGTGACCAACCCAGAGAACATGAAAAAGACTAAACTGGCAATTGAGGCCAATTAGACATATTAAAAGGTATTTCAACATAAGCTAGAAAACCCCTGTAAGGGTACGTTCACACGATCCACAGAAGATTTGATATCAATGTAACTAAATACAGCATCAAATCTGCTGCGGATCCTGTACGTGTGAACATCCCTACTTAAAGGACAACTCCTGGCAAAAGGTATTTTTTAATATGTTATCACATAAGGAAAGTTAGACAGACTTCTAATATACACTAATTATGGGAGCATAAATAAAAATAAATAAAAAGTGCTATTTCCCTCAATTTAGTAGATCAGGCAGACTTTTTTTTTTAAAAACAGTGAAGTCACGAATCAGAGCAGGGCTGGATGTAATTGTTATGAAGTGTCCAGCAGGGGCGCAGTGCCAGCAGCCCCAACCACAGCACATAGGATGGGGCTGCTGAGCCAGATTCTCAAGAGCATAATTGGGTGAGCATGCTCGCTTATCTCTAACGTTCATATCTATGAGGGTAGTTGTACACACTAGCCCACAGTCCATTACACACACAGTACTGCCCCCTGCTGGTGGTTACACTAGCCCACAGTCCATTACACACAGTACTGCCCCCAGCTGGTGGTTACACTAGCCCACAGTCTATTACACACAGTACTGCCCCCTGCTGGTGGTTACACTAGCCCACAGTCTATTACACACACAGTGCTGCCCCCTGCTGGTGGTTACACTAGCCCACAGTCTATTACACACACAGTGCTGCCCCCTGCTGGTGGTTACACTAGCCCACAGTCTATTACACACAGTACTGCCACCTGCTGGTGTTAACTGCTGGTGGTAACAAACTGCTGGTGGTAACAATAGCCCACAGTCTATTACACACACAGTGCTGCCCCCTGCTGGTGGTTACACTAGCCCACAGTCCATTACACACAGTACTGCCCCCTGCTGGTGGTTACACTAGCCC
This sequence comes from Dendropsophus ebraccatus, assembly GCF_027789765.1. Lineage (NCBI taxonomy): Eukaryota > Metazoa > Chordata > Amphibia > Anura > Hylidae > Dendropsophus > Dendropsophus ebraccatus. The sequence goes on along the minus strand of NC_091466.1, from coordinate 16,470,631 downwards.
ACAGTCCATTACACACAGTACTGCCCCCTGCTGGTGGTTACACTAGCCCACAGTCCATTACACACAGTACTGCCCCCTGCTGGTGGTAACAATAGCCCAGTCTATTACACACAGTACTTCCCCCTGCTGGTGGTTACACTAGCCCACAGTCCATTACACACAGTGCTGCCCCCTGCTGGTGGTTACACTAGCCCACAGTCCATTACACACAGTACTGCCCCCTGCTGGTGGTTACACTAGCCCACAGTCCATTACACACAGTGCTGCCCCCTGCTGGTGGTTACACTAGCCCACAGTCCATTACACACACAGTACTGCCCCCTGCTGGTGGTTACACTAGCCCACAGTCTATTACACACAGTACTGCCCCCTGCTGGTGGTTACACTAGCCCACAGTCTATTACACACACAGTACTGCCCCCTGCTGGTGGTTACACTAGCCCACAGTCCATTACACACAGTGCTGCCCCCTGCTGGTGGTTACACTAGCCCACAGTCCATTACACACACAGTGCTGCCCCCTGCTGGTGGTTACACTAGCCCACAGTCCATTACACACAGTACTGCCCCCTGCTGGTGGTTACACTAGCCCACAGTCCATTACACACACAGTGCTGCCCCCTGCTGGTGGTTACACTAGCCCACAGTCCATTACACACAGTACTGCCCCCAGCTGGTGGTTACACTAGCCCATTACACACAGTACTGCCCCCTGCTGGTGGTTACACTAGCCCACAGTCCATTACACACAGTGCTGCCCCCTGCTGGTGGTAACAATAGCCCACAGTCCATTACACACAGTACTGCCCCCTGCTGGTGGTTACACTAGCCCACAGTCCATTACACAGTGCTGCCCCCTGCTGGTGGTAACAATAGCCCACAGTCCATTACACACAGTACTGCCCCCTGCTGGTGGTTACACTAGCCCACAGTCCATTACACACACAGTGCTGCCCCCTGCTGGTGGTTACACTAGCCCACAGTCCATTACACACAGTACTGCCCCCAGCTGGTGGTTACACTAGCCCATTACACACAGTACTGCCCCCTGCTGGTGGTTACACTAGCCCACAGTCCATTACACACAGTGCTGCCCCCTGCTGGTGGTAACAATAGCCCACAGTCCATTACACACAGTACTGCCCCCTGCTGGTGGTTACACTAGCCCACAGTCTATTACACACAGTGCTGCCCCCTGCTGGTGGTAACAATAGCCCACAGTCCATTACACACACAGTACTGCCCCCTGCTGGTGGTTACACTAGCCCACAGTCCATTACACACAGTACTGCCCCCTGCTGGTGGTAACACTAGCCCACAGTCCATTACACACAGTACTGCCCCCAGCTGGTGGTTACACTAGCCCACAGTCTATTACACACAGTACTGCCCCCTGCTGGTGGTTACACTAGCCCACAGTCTATTACACACACAGTACTGCCCCCTGCTGGTGGTTACACTAGCCCACAGTCTATTACACACAGTGCTGCCCCCTGCTGGTGGTAACAATAGCCCACAGTCCATTACACACACAGTACTGCCCCCTGCTGGTGGTTACACTAGCCCACAGTCCATTACACACACAGTACTGCCCCCTGCTGGTGGTTACACTAGCCCACAGTCTATTACACACACAGTACTGCCCCCTGCTGGTGGTTACACTAGCCCACAGTCTATTACACACACAGTACTGCCCCCTGCTGGTGGTTACACTAGCCCACAGTCTATTACACACACAGTACTGCCCCCTGCTGGTGGTTACACTAGCCCACAGTCTATTACACACACAGTACTGCCCCCTGCTGGTGGTAACAATAGCCCACAGTCCATTACACACAGTACTGCCCCCTGCTGGTGGTTACACTAGCCCACAGTCCATTACACACACAGTACTGCCCCCTGCTGGTGGTTACACTAGCCCACAGTCTATTACACACAGTACTGCCCCCTGCTGGTGGTTACACTAGCCCACAGTCCATTACACACAGTACTGCCCCCTGCTGGTGGTTACACTAGCCCACAGTCTATCAATCATAAACCCCTCCGGTACATTATACTACAAGCCAGAGAAGTAACATGATGCCCCGGTCACTCGTTACTTCCTCCGTGTCTCCGGGACTGCCCGAGCTCTCCACCGCCACTAACAGTCAGTCCGTGCCCCGCCATGACTACACACCGCACTCACCTGTTCACTCTCAAGCAGAACCATCTTCCTACAGAGCTGAGCTCAGCACAAGACACACCGGAAACACGTCACCAGGAAGTGCGGCCGATAGAGCGATGGTAGTCCTGTTATAGAGCGTCGCATCACTGAGACTGCGGAGGTATCGGAAGTAACAGCAGCGACACCTGCTGGTGGGAGGTAGTAGACGCTTTCAGATGGATTAGACGAGAGTCGGGAGGGGGCAGCGCTTGTACAGTACTTGAGTTCCTAAAGTTTCGAAACTTTTCTGGGGATGTTTTTCTAGTATTGAGTTTGAGCTGTAAATAACTTTAAATACAGAAAAATCTCCAAAACCAAAATCGATGGTGAATTAAAGGGGTTATCCAGCAAAAATATTTTTTTTTTTTTTTTTTTTTTTTTGCTTTTTTTCCCCCCAAATCAGCTGGTGTCAGAAAGTTATACAGAGTTGTAATTTACTTCTATTTAAAAACCTCCAGTCTTCCCATACTTATCAGCTGCTGCATGTGCTACAGGAAGTGGTGTTTTCAGTTTGAGACAGTGCTCTCTGCTGCCACCTCTGTCCATGTCAAGGACTGTCCAGAGCAGGGGAGGTTTTTTGCTGCTCTGGACAGTTCCTGTCTGGGACAAAGATGTCAGCAGAGAGCAGTATGTCAGACTGGAAAGAATACACCACTTCCTGCAGGACATACAGCAGCTGATAAGTACTGGAAAACTGGAGATTTTAAAATAGAAGTAATTTACAAATCTATATAACTTTCTAAGATTAGTTGATTTAAATGAAAAAGTTTTCAGGTGGACAACCCCTTTAAAACAGCCCTGTGATTGACATAGCAAGGGGCCATTGGCTCTCTTGTGGCCACAGTCAGCGTTTTTGCTCCAGCCACAAGAGTTTGCTCCCTCTCCCAGCGTTACGGCAGTGCACCAGTGGGGCACTCCTGCGCTGACAGAGGAGGGAGAGGAAGAGGAGACGCTGGAGGACAGTGCAAGCCAGGTGAGTATGTGTTTTTTACCTACTGGGGGATGTTATCTACAGGGAGAAAACTAAGGGATACTACATACAAGGTAGGCTACCTATGTGGGGAGGGGGATTACCTACTTAGGGTGCTACCTCTGGGGTGGGTACCTATGGGAGGATAGCTAAATGGGGACTACTACCTACTGGGGGCCTACCTGCACAGGGAGGCTGAACTACTATATGGATGCACAGAGGGGGGACCTGACTACTATATAGAGGCACAAAGGGGGCTTATCTACTCTATGAGGGCACAGATTTGTACTATGTAAGGGCATAGAGGGGGCCTAGGTACTATTTGAGGGCCCACATAGGATCTAAATATTACATGGGAGCACAAAGTGGGCACCGATGCAGTGTGGAGCAATACAAATGGGGACTTTGCATAGAGGTGAGGATGGTGCCTGTACAAAAATCCTAAAATGTTTGTCTGGCAGATTCTGTGAAGACGAGTTGTGAGCAGAAGAAGTCATCATGATGGCTGGGAGAAATGGGGAAGAAGACAAAAGAGGAAGACTCCAGTCAGATGTGAGTCACTGGATGTACTGTAACTGTGCTGTAATATGATCAGGGTTGTATACAGTATAATAATATTAGACATTAGGTGGATGGTATTGCATTCATAATGTCCCCATAGAGTGCTTGTATTTTCAGTATAAGGGTACGTTCACACTTACCGGATCCACAGCGTATTTTCTGCTGCGGATCCGCTGCAGATTTCATTTAAATAACTGAACACAGCATCAAATCTGCACCATCAGATTTGCTGCGGATCTGCTGCGGATCGTGTAGGTGTGAAAAAATGGAGATTTTTTTCATTGCTATCGATCTAATGATCTAATCATCTTTGTATACTCACACTAGTGGTGGGTATACCCCAACAACATGTGACTGTCTCTAGAACTTGTCATGTGACCTTGAGCATCAATTACAGCTGGACAACGATGTCTCATGCTATTTACGAGTCATCTTATTGTCTGGCATCCCCCTCTTCTTGTATGGAAGCCTTTAGGTCATTGACTTTCTGGGATACAGAGTTTCACCACCACTGGTGCTGCCATCAGGGCAGTATTGGCATTGGTATTTTAAGCTAAATGAAGAATACAACCTGTAGAGGGAGGCCACACTACTGTATAGATGCATGGGTGGGGGGCTATCTGACTACTATATGGATGCACAAGGGGGGCTTATCTACTATATGAGGGCACAGATGGTGGCCTCTGTTCTATGTAAGGGCATAGAGGGGGCCTAAGTACTGTTTGAGGGCTCAAACTGAGTCTACATATGACAGAGGAGGACAAAGTGGGCACCGATACAGGGTGGAGCAATACAGATGAGGACTTTCCATAGAGGTGAGGATGGTGCTGCAGCGTAAATTGTTTGTCTGGCAGATTCTGTGGAGATGAGTTGTGAGTCACTGGATGTACAGTAACTGTGCTGTACAGGTGTGTCTAGTGGTGGTGGTGTTACAGTGTACTGGGTAAGTGTGTTTAGTGGTTGTGGTGTTACAGTGTACAGGGCAGGTGTGTTTAGTGGTTGTGGTGTTACAGTGTACAGGGCAGATGTGTTTAGTGGTTGTGGTGTTACAGCGTACAGGGCAGGTGTGTTTAGTGGTTGTGGTGTTACAGCCTATTGGGCAGGTGTGTCTAGAGGTGGTGTTACAGTGTGGGCAGGTGTGTCTATTGGTGGTGGTATTACAGTGTACAGGGCAGGTGTGTTTAGTGGTTGTGGTGTTACAGTGTACAGGGCAGGTGTGTTTAGTGGTTGTGGTGTTACAGTGTACAGGGCAGGTGTGTTTAGTGGTTGTGGTGTTACAGCCTATTGGGCAGGTGTGTCTAGAGGTGGTGTTACAGTGTGGGCAGGTGTGTCTATTGGTGGTGGTATTACAGTGTACAGGGCAGGTGTGTTTAGTGGTTGTGGTGTTACAGTGTGGGCAGGTGTGTCTAGAGGTGGTGGTCTAGAGTGGGATGCCATACCTCAGCAGACAATAAGATGACTTGTGATTTTTATAAAAGAAGAGAAAAGCTAGACACTAAATATATTCAAGTGCACACCATTACAGACAATAAATGATTAAATAAAAAACACCACAACAAACACAGATTAAAAACAAGCTAAGTAAAGAGATATAGTACTCCCTCACTCCACCAGGATATCAAATAGTAATGTCTTTCCACATGATCTAACTATGTATGTATAGGTACCCCTGATTATATTAGGCAAAAAGGTAGGAACTAATAAATATGAATGTAATCACAATCTACCCTGGGCAATAAATACAGTGTAAGGCAAATATGGGCAATAAATACAAAAAAAAAAAAAAGGGTAACACAAAAACGTTTGTAAAGAAAGTGCAAAAGGACGTGCTAGCAATGTCCCTATTAGCCCCAAATTATTGCACAAAGAAGAAAAGTACCCGGACGTACCCGAAGCCTCCGTCATTCTTCCAAAGCTCTCCCTGCAGCCGAGCATCTCCAAGCTTCTCCGATGAAACACTCGGGAGAGCTTCTGGGATCTTCGGCGCAGTCAGTGTACGTCACACTGCCTGCGCCGGGAACGGGACAGGAGGCGCGCGTAGGCTGGGAACGGGCCCCAGGTGAGTTATCTCTGTAATGTCTATTTTTTGTCTATGTATGTACCCCCAGAATTGTAAAGTGCTGCGGAATCTGTTGGCGCTATATAAATAAAAATTATTATTATTATTATTATTAACTGTTTGTCTTTTACTTAGCTGCAGTTAACATTTTCCGGCGTATAAGGCGAACCCCTGACAATCTTCTTGAAAGTCAGGGGTCGTCTTATATGTCCCAGTCGCCTTATACGCCGGAAAATACGGTAGTCACCCTATGATCATGGGAACTGATAACCCAACACGTGTCGTCATGTGGAGCGCCATTACTATTTGATATCCTGGTGAAGTGAGGGAGTACTATATATCCCTTTACTTAGCTTGTTATATACCTATGTGGTGTTTTAATTGTTTTTAATCCGTGTTTGTTGTGATGTGTTTTTTTCTATTATTATCAATAAAATTTTTTATTTATATTGTACTTTACTGTAATGGTGTGCACTTGAATATATATATATATATATATATATATATATATATATATATATGGGAAGATTTATCAAACATGGTGTAAAGTGAAACTGGCTCAGTTGGCCCTAGCAACCAATCAGATTCCACCTTTCATTTCTCACAGATTCTTTGAAAAATGAAAAGTGGAATCTGATTGGTTGCTAGGGGAAACTGAGCCAGTCTCACTTTACACCAGTTTGATAAATCTCCACCATTGTGTCTAACCTTCCTCTTCTTTTTTGATGATTGGTACGTTATTTAAACACTTAGCTGCACCCCGTTTTTCTAGTGAACTTTGTGAGAGCTCCCTCAATTGTCGATTTATAATAAGATGACTTGTGAACGGCACTGGGGCGGCTTTTGTTTCAGTAAATTTTTAGAGATAAGGAAATCACCATTACTGCTTCTACCCTAAATGCCCCATGATATAACATAACATAATATAATATAATATAATATCACACACGTACATTCTACCCCTAAGCCAAATATACCACATTTACAGACAATTTTGTGGTTATTTATTCCTCTATTTAGTGTCTGGGAGAAAAAAAGAAAATTATCTATTTTTGTCAATACATGAAATGGAGGCAGGGCAGGAGCGCGAGGCAGGATCGGGAGGAGGGGCATCTCGTCACTCTCCAGTCCCCCCTCTCCGGCCGCTCAGAGGTTTTTAGCTAATTCCCGTGTATTTTGTCCAAGTGGTCAAATAGAAGGATTTCTGCTGTAACCACTAGAGGTCTCCTGAATACAATCCTATGGTCAGCCAGGGAAACTGCTGAGAATGCATAGTGAAAGCTATGGTGCTAGTATTATTGTAGGCGCTGACTTTCTTGCATGTACCGATAAAATAAATAGTGAAAAAGGGGAAAGTATTCAGAAACCTAGGACACAAGGCTATTATTGACCTTTCCCCATTTGCTATGAAAGGATCAGCCTGCCATTCTTTCTTGTTTTGGGGGCAGTGACTTTTTAATTGTTTCAAAGCTGATCTAAGAAAAATCTATTACAATTTCTAATCGGGAAATCCGGATAGATTTCCTGATCCATTGACTACCATTGGGCACAGAGGCTCTTCATGGTTTTTTTTTTTTTTTAAAAAGGCCTAGGAAATGATAGTACATGTCCCGTTGTGGTGCGCTTTCCGACCGGTCACTTACTAGGTTGTCCCTGGTGACACCACTTCTGTGGTGGTTGGTCGGTGGTATAGTATAGCTCAGACGGTGATGGTACTGTTGTGACGCCAGTGCTAACTCAGCACACAGGTTGGGTGTTACACCTGCTTTTGATTGTGGCTGGCTATACTGTTCTCCTGACCTGCTGGGTTGTGATGGGTCCCTTGGGCTCTTGTCACAGTGGTCCAGAGTGGGAAGATGACCCACCCAGACTGCCGGTACCACCACCCACAGAAAGGGGAGAGTAACCCAAGGAATGTGTAGCAGGTAATTGTAGGTGCTGGTACAATGATCACTAAGTCCCAGTACAATAAATAAAATGACTTTACTCTCTTGCAATACAAGAGAGCTTTTCAATAGGTGACTTCTGTGATACAGACTTGAGCTCATTGAATCTGTGCCTTAAGTGCTGAGGTAGAATAGCAGTGCTTGTTTAGTTTAGTGTTGAGGAGGGTAGAGGATTTCATCGGGAGAGCCCCAACCCAGTATAGTAGTATGCTCTGCCGGAACTTGAGAAGAGAGTACTGAAGAGAAGAAGTCCTAAGAGAATAATACTTGTGCCTGTGTTTGACTAAACCACCTTCTGCCCTGCAGTGTTGGGGTCCCCGTTCTACGAGGGTGACACAAGCCCAAGACTATGTTACCTGGGCGAAGCTAAGCGACCGAGTGTGTCCCGGTTTTACCTGTGCTGCGAGATAGCGTATGTAGACCTTGGTTGCGGTAGCTTTGCTCTATCAGTTCCTCTGCCTTAGTATACCGCCCTGCACTTTTAAGAGAGGTTCAAGGCATGGGCTGGGCTGATCTCTGACTTGTCCTCCTTTAGGAGTTTAACACTGCATAGTGTCTGTAGTTATAGCTTGGAAGTAAGAAGTCTCTGGGTTCTCCATACACTTGTGTCTCTGACTACTAACACACCTCAACTCGACTGTTCCCTAGGGGCTGTGTGGGTATGTATATAGAGCAGAGATAGGTAGAGAAAGAGAGAGCATCTTCCATTTGTTAGCACAGACCATGTGATACAAAAACAGTAACCCTTTAGCAACTACAGCTGTGCAATATATAACAGAGGTTAAACATAACACTGGCACCTTGTGGTGAAACCAAAGAATGCACCTTCATCCCCACTGAAGGGATAACTTTCTGACCGGTGCCTTCTAGGCCATAACCTTCTAGAATTCCTTCACAGATGCCCCATAGAGCCCTATAGGACATCTGTAATTTTGGACAGCTCCAGATGCGCATCTGGAAACTGTCTGGAACTCCGGATGCGTTGCTTGGCAGTCTAGGCCAGCGCCAGCAACCAGGGATGCGACGCTGGCCCTTTAACTGCAGCTGAACGTAGCGCTGTGTTTGATCAATTGCTCTTCTGTCTGGAGGTAGCATTATGCCTCCAGCTGCAAGAGGCCATTCTCTTCCCTCCAGCGCCACGGCTCGTAGACCCAGAAGGCAGATGAGAGGTGCTGCAGCTTGCGGCAGGTTTGTATTTTTTTTTCTACTTTGTTTTTATGGTCAGAAAAATGTATGGCTTCCTGAAACCTCCTGAAAAGCTTCCTGATCATTGTTTCCTGACAGTAAAAACGGCCATGGAAGTGTGAAGGGGGCCTAACTCTGAATTAGCTGGTCAACTCTACCAGCTTAGGCCTCACCCACACATCCTCTAGGCTGTCTGCAATTGCAGGCAGCACTATGGACCTATTCATTTAAATGGCTCTGTTCACACGTCCGTACGGGGCATGATCCATGCAGCAACAATAACGGTCAGATGCTGGTACGGACTCGCAACTGCAGCACGGATCGCTATTCTCTATTGAATAGGTCCGTGCAACCAACGGAACACATGAACGTAGCCTAAGGAGTGGAATTTATGAGGGGTTAGTCTCCAAAATTTGCTCCCAGAATTCGTTGTATTTTTCGAGGACCATGCTCTTGTCTAGTTTTGCTCCTAATCTTTTCATTTGGTTCTCGGCTCATTCTTGTCTGGTCCTTGTTTTTGTATCTTGTAGTTTCTGTTATTTCTCCTGGTTTTGGTTTGTGTATTCATTCCATTCTTCAGGTCTGGATCTGGTGTCTGTCCATTGGGTCAGGTTCAGTTTTGCACATTAGGGTTTTTATAAGAGATAATTGTGCTCCATAATAGTGTTCTGTATTAACATAAATATGATAATGGTGCCCCCTTACTTCCCCTTACAATAGTAGTGCTCTTTAGTGGCATTACAACAATGACAGTGCCCATTTTTGGGTCTGTAGTAAAAATACTGCTTCTAACATAATTAACTGCCCTTTTAGAACACCAAAAATGTCCCCTTAGTGTCCCCATACAGAAAGTGCCCCCTTAGTGTCCCCATATAGAAAGTGTCCCCTTAATGTCCCCATACAGAAAGTGCCCCCTTATTGTCCCCATACAGAAGGTGCCCCCTTAGTGTCCCCATACAGAAGGTGCCCCCTTAGTGTCCCCATACAGAACGTGCCCCTTAGTGTCCCCATACAGAAGGTGCCCATTTAGTGTCCCCATACAGAAGGTGCCCACTTAGTGTCCCCATACAGAAGGTGCCCACTTAGTGTCCCCATACAGAAGGTGCCCCCTTAGTGTCCCCATACAGAAGGTGCCCCCTTAGTGTCCCCATACAGAAGGTGCCCACTTAGTGTTCCCATATAGAAAGTGCCCCTGTAGTGCTTCTATACAGAAAGTGTCCCTTTAGTATGCGTTAGTAGTGTCGCATGCAAAAGTAGCCACACACTTTTAGCCCTTAGAAGCTGTGGGCATCCTCAGGGCTGTGGCAGCACTGCAAGCCTTGTGGCTCAGGCAGATGTGATGACATTAGTGCATTACACCTGCCAGGGACAATCTCCTAGGCCGCAAGCTTATAGTAAGAGAGTGTATAGAGGAACAGCGAGATGGTGGCTCTATGGTGTGCCATACTGATTAAAGCGAATGTACCACTAGGTACATCGCTTTGTGTGTTTTACATGAACAGACCAGCACCAACGCGGGGATTCTGGTGCCGCAGTCCTTTTTCTGAACCGCCAACCAGTTCCCTCGCACAGCGCCGGTCTTTTTCCAAACACTGCCCCGTCATCAAGCATCAAGCACGATCGTGTAACGATCTCCCCTCTGATGCGGCTCCATAGATTCTAATGGAGAGTAGGGGGTTCCGTCACACTGGGGGCCGACGGGACAGCCGACGGGACAGGGCTGATAGCCCCCTATTGTGCAGGAGATGCTGAGGAGGAAGGTATGTTATCCTCATCCTTGGTTCTGTTTCGGTGCAGTTAGTAGTTTGCTCCTTGGTGTGGTAAAACCGTTAGGAGCACTGGGACACCATTAGGAGCACTGGGACACCATTAGGAGCACTGGGACACCATTAGGAGCACTGCTCTGCCCCATGTTGACAATTTGGGCCATCCAGGGGTGAAGTGGTGCTATGGGGGTGGGAAGTGCTCCTAATGGTCTTACCAGACAGTGGAGAAAAACTGAACTACGCCGAGGATGAAAGTAAGACACATCCCTTCCTCCTCAGCGTCTCCTGCACAACAGGGAGCATTCATCTAACCTGCTGATAGTTTCCCTTTAAATTCACATATGCCCCTGCTTGTCTAAATGTTTTAACATTAACAGGTTATTTTTCATGATATTTTAGCCACATTGAAATGCAGACAGAATGACAGGGAATGGTGCGACACACGTAATGATCCAGCCTTCCAGTAACTTAACCCATCCTCCTACACTACAACAGTCATTGTGACCTTAGAAAGTCTGCAGGAGAGGATGCAGTGGGTTACACTACAGCTGAGCGGCTCGGGAGGAAGCGGCTTCCTGTTTTGTACACACTCAATGCCACCGAACAATGGGTGGAAGAAAAATTGTGCTATACAGACCCAAGTGTCTGCCATTCAGGAAAAGTCATTTTTTTCGATTTCCACAAACTCGCTTGGACTGATTCCCTAAGAGAGGTAAATACCAGAGGTAAAGGGGTATTCTGCCCATGCGCTCTGTATTAAAATGCTCCCAAACCCCACAGGTCTTACCTCTCCCGCCATTGTAGCTCCCACCGTTCATCCGATTCAACTTTTTTCAAGAAGCCAATTTGTATCAAAAATGGTGCCCGACGGGAAACTACATTTCCCATCATGCTGCTCACCTCCGTGATTGGTCCCTACGCGTACATGCCCCTGTATTGTATTTCCAGTCCACTGCTTGGCTCGATCCTACTAGACCTGGCCCTCCTCTGAGTTGCAGAACACCACGTGCGTGCCGTCTCCAATGGGAGGGGGGAAGATGGAGAGGAGCGAAGGAGAGTGGAAAGCGGTAGGGGGACTTTTTTGTGATTAAAACGCTAGAACAATAACAGAACGCTGCACACTAGTTAGATAATGTACATTACAAACTCATACAGCTTGGGGTTACTGTTTAAAGAGAACCTGTAAGCCCTGACAGACAGCCAGAACCCACCCTACCCCGGGATACAGCATAGGATAGTTACCCTCTCCTCACGCTCCTCATTTGCATAATAAGCGTGATGGCCATATTTACACAGCGGGACCGGCATCCGGACCGGGAAAACGAGGAGAGGGTAACTATCCCATGCTGTATCCCAAGGTATTGTGGGTTCTTGCCGGCTCTCAGTGCTGACAGGTTCCCTTTATTGGTTTAAAAAAATGTTTAAGTGGCATACCCCTTTAATTACAGTGAATGGAAACATTCTTTGAAGAGTACCTCTCATCAGAAATAACTTTTGAATTCTTATCAGACATTTATTATTAGACATCGCAGGGCAGTTTCACTGCTGGGACCCGCTGTGATCAGGAGACATAGCCGGGGGGAGAGAGAAACAGCGCGATCCAGTCCCCAGCCGCTTTATATATCTGACAATGTAGTTTCATAAACTTACATTGTTGGAATTAGCCGTTACAGAGATACGGCCGTAGGGTGGATCTGCTGCTGTCACGCTATCTGCCCAGCTATATCCCCCGATCACAGTGGTGCTCAGCTGTAAGACCCACTGTGATCAAGAACCGTAGGCCCCAAAACTTTACAGCAGCAAATTCTACAGTCACCAGGAGCATCCAGTGGTCTCCAGAAGCTATCATGTTAGGGCCCTTTTACACAGTCCGATCTTTCTGCTTGCAGTGCCTTTACACTGCATGACTAATCGAGCAGCCAGCCCCACGAACAATTGCTGTATTGTTTATGTGGCCGTTTAAATACATTGATATCGGCTAATGAGTGGACATTTGCTTTGTTATTGGCAGAGTGCTGTCTCTATTAGATGGGCCAATTGGTAAATACAGTAGTGTGTCAGTAGAGTAGCGGATTTACCTCTTTTGGAGCTCACAGCATCACAAGGAATGATGATGCCGGGAGTTCCAAGGTCCGGTGTGGAGCATACAGTCCATGCACATGTATCTACAGAACATGTAAATCTGGCCAACCCACTAGTTTCAGGTACATCACAAGGGTAAGGGTCCTATTCCACCGGACGAGCAACGACGTAAACGAGCGCCGATCAGCTAGATTGGCGCTCGTTTACTGGGCCTTTTCCATGGCCCCGATGATCGTGAAACAAGGGCTGCAGGGACATCGTTACTGTGCCCTTGCAGCCCTTGCGTCATACATTACCTGTCCGGGCTGCAGGTCTTCTTCTCCCAGTCCCGCGAGCCGCAGCAGCTTCGGACAGGTAATTTATGGTTCTGCTGAAATCGTCGGTCGGTGGCGAACGACTATTTTAGGTCTGGCCCTAAATGAACGATCAGCCGATGATATGATCATCGGCTGATCGTTCTCTCTATTCCACGGAGCGAAAATCAGCCGAATCGGGCGAATGGGGCCAATTTGGCCGATTATCGCTCCTGTGGAATAGGCCCCTAAGGGGGACTGCTCAGGCCCTGGTCCCAGCATGTTTACATATTGCTAGTGCTGCTGCATGTAGTGCCAGACATCCTGAGCCTATTCACCATTAGAATAGGAATTACAGTTGAAAAAGCGGTCTGTGTCACCGCTTCAGGTGCAGCACTGCAGCAAAGCAAGCTGTGGCACTACTGACACAGGCTGCTTCCCCAAGTCTAATATATATTCAGTGCTGGGGAGACTCAGTATTGCTTGCAGCTGCACTAGTCATACATTACCGTGCCAGGGCTTGTGCAGCCCTGCAGTTCCTGACACAGCCATTGGTGGCAGCAGAAGGGCCATGTTACCCCTTATATAACCTTATTAAGAAAATGTAAAAAAAAAAAAAAGAAATAAAATTAAACCAGAATAACCCTTTAACAAAATTTTCTGTCTGTAGCCTAATATTTATTTTCCTCACCATAGACTTTTCCTATAACCCATGTCATTCTAGTTTGACATGAACCTACAGAGAGTCACCCTAGCAGTCTGAGTATTTTTATAATTTCCACTTTGGAAACTACAAAAATAGTCTAGAAAGTAAAAAGGTCAGAACGGTTTTTAATATTGGCCAGAATGTATAAGCGCCCGTTGTGCCAAGATGAATGTTGGCTCCCACCCTGTTAGAATGTTGGCTGCAGGGCAATACATAGAATGGATCTCATTTTCAATTCACCCTTTAATCTGGCGCTCATCTCTGGCAGAAAACCACAGATATAGAGCCAAATGTGAACCTAGGCTTGTACATAATAGACTTCACCACTTCTCAGCAAAAATACCTTTTCTGGTAACCTGATTTCTGCCTGTTCGGCCCTCCTGGTAGGTGTGCTTTGCAGAGGGAGGATATCCTCGCCATTGGAGAACAAATTCATTGTAGGGATAATACTGATTGGGCCACCCACAGTCTTCGGGAATAAGCCCCCTAGTCTTCCTTAAGAACAGAGCAGCGGTCACGAGTCTATCAGTGCTCCAGTTGTTCTCTAGAGAAGCCACCAGAGTTAGGGTGGTATTACACTTGGTGATTTTTTTTCGGCGATTAACGATAAATGATCTCAAACGCCCACTATGACGAACGATCTTAAATTGTTCACCCTATTACACAGGACGATGATTGTTACTTGCGCTCGTCCTTTCCTGGCTGATAGACTAGGGAACCACGCATTATTACACCGAACGATTTGTGATCAACGATGAAAATAGGTCCAGATTCTATCAAACGATCAACGATTTCTCATTGGTCGTTGAATTGTTGTCTGCTATTACACGAAACGATGATCGTTTACATACGAACGCTCTAATGATTTTTCAAATGATAATCCTATAAAACTCCCATAGAGAAACAATGGAATTGTTGTCACACGTGTGCACCACCAATGCACTCAGCAGGGAAAATTTTGGTTACCTGAGTGGAGGGAAAAGGTCAGACCCCCTTTGATCAGTTATGTATAAATTGCCAAGCTGGAATGCTTTCCAGAAAGGAATATTATCTATTGGCTTTTAATATGCTCTTAATATGGAAACTCAACACTTCGGCACGCATACGTCATCTTCTAGTGGATAAGCACCTACCATCTTTGCCATCTCTGAGGCTCATCTCTGGTTCAAGTATGTACAACTACAGTCCTTCCTCCAGACTCCATCTATGAGCCAATCTCTGGGCTTTTCTTTGTCAGATTTTGACCAATGGCTATTGGCATCGAATTTGGGGCCGCAGACTCTTTCAAGACTCTACAGTCTACTTTGAGTAACCCTGATAGAGTTCCTTCACAGAGGAGGAAGTTACAAAAATGTGCACTTTCTCTCACGGATTGTCCATGGAGTCCCATTCAAACTAAAAGAACTTCCAGATCATGTCCCATTGGTACAGGTGTCCATCTCTTATACACCCCATGTACCCTGAGGCGTCAGATAGATCTGGTGGGGTTGTTCTGGCATTTTGGGAAGGGGTCCTAAGAATATATCCTCCATCATTGCAGGAGTCCTTCACTGAACTGAGTACTGAGTACTATTCAATGTTTTGAGGAGCTGGTGGTGGGGGTGCAGGGTTGGATGGAAACTTTTAAAGAAGGTATGGACTGCTTGGACTTTTCATGTTGAGGCACCAGGTTTTGTGGATACTTTGCGTTGATTCTAAGGGCCCTAATAAACGGAAAGATTATCGCGCAAAAAATCATTATATCGTTCGAATTTAAGCGGTAATCTTTCTGTGTGTATGTGGGCAATGATCAAACGACTAACGTCAATTCGTTTGTATGTCGTAGATCGCAACTTTTGAGCTGACCATAAAATCATTGTTAATCGTTCGCAGATCTTTCTGTGTATGCACACATTGTTCGCTTGTAATGACGAACGTTTGCAGACTACAGTGTACCAATGATCATAAGTGCGATCGTAACGAATATCAATCCATTTATTATGGTGAATTATTTCAGGTTGTTCATTTGCAAACATTTATCGTTAATTGGTGGAAACAAAAAATTGCTTTGTCTAATAGGACCCTAAGGCCGCATTCACACGTTCTGTGTTCTGCACAGAACACGGACGTGGAATGCATGTAACGGACTTCTCCGTTACATGCATTCAATGTCTGTGTTCCATGCAGAACACGGAACGTGTGAATGCGGCCTAAGGCTATGTTCACGGAACGGCCGGTCTTTGAAAAGATCATCCCGGCTGGATGATCTTTCATGCCGCAAAGTTCTGATGCGGGCGCATCTGTGCGCACCCACATCAGAACTCCTCACAGCACACTATGAAGCTTGCGTCCGCTTGCTCCATAGTGTGCACTGACAGGGCTTGTCAGGAAGGAAGTCCCGGACTGAGCGTATGCTATGCGTATACGCTCCGGCCGGGATCCCATAGACAGCAAGTCAACTAATTCTCGTACAAAGTACGTACGTTGTTGCCGATTGCAACAACAGCCATACTTTTTTGAAAACATACCTTGTATGAACATAGCCTAAGTGTAGACATTTGGATGCTGAGGCTGCAGCTGATCTGTACCCCCCCCCCCTTGCTCTTCCCCCTTCTATTCTTCCCCTTTTCCCTGTCCTCATACTGTCTTTTTTTTCTTTATTTCTGATCTTTGATTATCATTTATGTGTTCTTTGCTTTTATGTTTTTCTTTTATTTCTCAGTTTTTTTTCAGTGGCATCTAGATGCCAGATTTTAGCATGTGGCTACATCATACTATATTGATAGATATAGAATCTCTTGATTGAGAGATATAGAATCTCTTGATATAGAAAGATATATGTCAAGAGATTTTTTTCATTTTTATACTATTGTCTGCAATATTGTTGCCTGCTCTATTACTTGCCATGTTAAATCTTTTTGTCGTTTTGTATTTTCCTGTTTCTTTTTTAAAAAATTCTTCAATAAAACAACAGTAAACATAAAAATTTCCCAGCCATGTTATTAGGCATCTTAAAGGAGAAGTCTGGAGAAAATTATTATTTTCCAGTGGGGAACAAGCTTTACTTACCTCTCCCTCCTCTGTGCTGGCTTACCGCTTCAGGACTCCTGCCGGGCTCCTGGATCTGCTTATGAAAGGGATGTTACAACTGCACAGCCAGTCCATGACAGGAACTGTCCAGAGAAGTAGCAAATCCTCATAGAAAACTTCTGCTCTGGACAGTTCCTGACATAGATGGCAGCAGAGAGCACTGTGTCAGACTGGAACGAATACACCACTTTATGCAGGACATACAGCAGCTGATAAGTACTGGAAGACTTGAGATTTTTAAATAGAAATAATTTACAAATATATATAATTTTCTGATTTGAAAAGTCCCCCCCCCCACACACAGGAGTATCCCTTTCAATTTTAATTCTATAATTTTTATTTTTAATTGTCAAAAATGTGTCCTCTTCACCCTCTAAACCCAAGCCTGCATTATAGCTGCGGTGTCTTCCCTTTGTATATAAACAATGTACCGTCTTAACTTTCCCCTTGTCCTTTCCTGTAATCTGCCCATAACCTTGCACCCCTCTCCAAGTCTGCTCCCCCCCCATCCATCCAGATTCCAGATAACCCGGCAGTGATTTACTTTCTGCTGACTCTGCCAGCTGTCAGAGTGTAACCAGAGCAGGAAGGTTTCCAAGAAAAGGCTGCTCTGTGTACTGATGACAGCTGGAGACGTGATTTACAGCCAGGGTCTCACCTTTAGGCAAGAGCAAAAGAATACAGATTATTAACTCTTTGTGTACCGGAAAGAAGAAGAAGATGCTATTGTAGAATGGGTAAATAATACACATAGCACCATGCAATGCTGATACATATCACATATACATGTGACACCTGCCCCGATGACATCATCAGTACAGTGTGGTTTATCTATACGTTATAAGGCCTAAAGTGAAAAGTATCTGACATAGTCCACCCCACCCGCTAAAGAATCCATGGCCTGAACTCTACAGCATCCTCACCTGCAGTGTATGCAATTCAATCCCTATAATTAATAATGTTCCTGACGCCTCCCCGATGACATCATTAGTACATTAAACAGTGACAGTATCCCCTGTGGCCTATCCATACATCAAAAAGCTTTAGGCTATGTTCACACAACATCATACTTTTTTATGAAATCAAGCCGTTCTTTTCATAGTGAAATGTGTTGCATTGAATTCAGTGTATGAAAAACGGCCGTTGTTTGCTACAGCCGTTGAAATATTGACGTGTCGATCATTTCCAGCCATGGGGCATTGATTTCAATGCAATTTTCAATGCAACATCGGCCGTTGTTTGACAATTACGCACCAAACAACGGCCGTTGTCCGTACGCTGTGTGAACATAGCCTTAGGGTGGGTTCACATGTCACGTATCCATAGTGGATTTCATGCTGCGGATTTCGCTGCGGATACCCTCACTGTCAGCTGAGCGGGACGTCCAGACTTCGGGAGCCCCCAAAGCAAGCCAGAGCGTGGAGCGGTAATGTATATACCAGGGAGGTTAAGGGGGCTGACTTTTACATACTCAGTGACAGAGACAGTAAAGGTAACTGCAGCGGATTTCGCTGCGAAGTCGCAGCGTGAAATCTGCTGTGGTTACGTTATGTGTGAAGCTACCCTTAAAGTGTCACTGTCGTATTTTTTTTTTCTGCAGAAATCAATAGTACAGGTGATTTTAAGAAACTTTGTAATTGGGTTTATTAGGCAAATATGCCATTATCTGCATTCAAAAAGACTTTCCCCAGGTCCCCCCTCCTCATCCTCTCTCTCATTCACTGCTCATTATCAGGAAATCTTGACTCTTTTACATCAGACATGCCCTGTGTAACCTATGGAGAGGGGAGGGGGGAGGAGGGAGATTAGTTGCCAGCAGAGAACAAAGGATTACACAGTGGGAGCTGCGTGAAAGCCGGTATTCAGAGGCCAGTGCTGACATCAGAGGAGATAGCCCGGTGATGTAGCTGTAAATTAACTCTTTGTTGTCCTGTTTTGGTGCCTCATCTTTCAACCCCTCCCCTCTCCATAAGAGACCCATGAAAACAGGGGGGAGAGCTTCAAACTGCTTTTTTTGTGATAAAAATGCATTTTTCGGCTAATAAACCCAATTACAAAGTTTCTTAAAATGGCCTGAACGCACTTGACATGGTCCAACCACCGCCAGAAATAGTTGTGGGGATTCATGACCTCAACTATACAGAATTATCACCTGCAGTGTATATCATACAGTGCCTATACATAACAATGTTCACCTGCCCTATGACATCAGCAGTACACTAAAGTAGTGATGTTCTCCCCAGTACCTATTCTAAGAACTATAAAGCATCTGGCATGGCAAGGAAGCAGTGTGGGCATGCATGACCTCCATTCTGCAGTCAGCACTACTATACAATGCCTATACATTAATATGACACCTCCTCTCTGATAGCATCAGTAAACTAAACACTATATACAAAAGGTATAAAGCCCTGACAGGCTTTATCTGCAACATTGTAGCTTCTTTGTAATGCTGGGAACGTTATTCTGAGGTCAGTTTGCTGATGAGCTCACTGTGAATAATTCTCCCAGCATTACAAAGAAGCTACAATGTTGCAGATAAAGCCTTCCAGAGACTTGTTTACATCAGCCTCAGCCGTCTCAGAAGGGAGAGGGAAGGAGGGGAGACAAAGAGAAAGGCTCACACACAGATATTTGTGTCTTCAGCAGAAAGCAGCAACTCAGAACTGGGGGAAGGAAACTAAATAGATAATAACAAGCATGGAAGGAATTGTTAGTCTCACCATGGGCAGCAACATATCAAAAGCTAGGTTTGACTGGAATACCCCTTTAAGTTAATGGTGTCTGCTGGGGACTTTTTGGACATGTTATGTGGTTGATGCTTCAGTATTTTAAATTTCCTTTAGAAGCAATGACGCCTGTGTGAACACAGCCTTATGCTAGGTACATTGACATATTCGCATTTACTTACATAATATCTAGTCACATAAGTAGCGTGATTTTACCTAATGCCGGCCAAATGCGAATAATGTGCCAGAGTTGTCTGATACAGTCATTTGACTTGACACTCTTCCAAGTAAAACCGAATAAGACATTAGACATTCCCTGTATAACACTGCCTCCGGCCTTCTCATGTCTGCACCTATACACAGCCTACTTGTGGCATTAGACAGGACACAGTGCAGAGGATTTACCAGAGGGTGATTTATATTTTGCAGCCTGCATGTTGTTTTCCTGAAAGTAACATCAACGTTCTTTAAATTTAATAAACAGTGAATTAAAGGGGTTGTCAGACTGGTTAAAGACTAGGAAAAAGATTTGTTTGAAAAAAGTAAAAAAAAAAAAAAAAAAAAAAAGTAGTACTTACCAACTTGCCATGCTGCTGTTCCAAGGCTGCACTGATCCCTGGTGATCTCCACTTCCTGTTCTCTGTCATGACAACACAGGAAGTGCCTAGTCAGCCAATGACTAGCTAAAGCAAGTCAGCACTGTGTCTAGTGATTGGCTGAGCGGCCATTTATGGGTTTCAAGATCAGAAGCAGGACGTGCAGATCAACAGCATCATGGGCATCATAGCAATGCAAGGGATCAGTGAGGTGGGCACTACTTTTGTATTTCTTTAACCCATTCTGTAGTATCCCGCTATGTGCACTCTTGGTTGAGTGTGGCAAAACCTTAGTATGCTATAGAATGTGAAATGTGCACTGTTTCTAATAATGTTGAAGTGCACTCTGACTTTGTACCATGTGGTTTCTAGGTGGTGAGGGGTTAACCCCATTTACATAACATACATCATTTAGTTAGGTTACAATTTTAGGTACGGAGTTCCAGAGCATTATAGAAGTTTCTCGAAAAAGGAGGCTTAGGCTAATGAGTTGACTATAAATAACCAGCTTTGCAGGACCTCCTGGTCTTCCGAGAAGAGTTTTTGAGTAAAGTAAAGTTTGAGTCAAGCCAAAACTAGTGTTACTGAGGCCTAAGTTTCCAAGAAAGCCTTCAGTAAGGGTTGGTACCTGTGGCTGCCTGTTATATGAACGTTTAGACCTGCAAGTGCAGCTCGGCCACAAAGTGGAGCAAAGTTCTAAGCAACTCACTGAGCAGGAGCCAACTGGTGTTACTGTTCTTCACCTCATTAAAAGGGTGCGTACACTTTAACAACTAATTATATTTATTGCCCCCAATAATAACATATAGTCTGACTACATTGAATTTGTTTGTAGTCTGCAGCCATGGAGATTGGAGCTGTGTACACATAAAATGGTAGAAGAGGTGCAAAGTGAATGTACCATCAGTACATTCATTTTAAGTTTTGCAGATGGATAGAACAGCGCTGGCGCAGAGAAGCGGTCCTTTTTTAGAATCGTGGCCCAGTTCCCGTGTACCAGGCATCGGCCAGGGCTGAAGCAATGGAGCCTCATTATAGAGTGATGGGGGTTTCCTCCTACTGGGGACGGACCGGCCTGCCTCCAGTGCGGAGAATAATGTGCGGAGTGCAGCTTCTCTCTGATTGGTTGGGACACACACCCCAACCGATAAAATCTTTGGACATCCCTGACACGTCAAATTTTTTTTTTGGGTGACAGTGCCTCTTTAAAGTTTGATTTCAAGATCAGTGTCAGCAGTGGCGTATCTACCATAGAGGCAGGGTAGGCAGTTGCTATGGGGCCCGTGCAGGAGTGGGGCCCCAGGGGAGAAGGTAAGAGCGTGTGTCCTTCTGTTTAACCCCTTATGTACTGCAGTGCGTAAGTGACCCAATGTTTACTTACATGCTGCAACACAAAAAAGGGTTAACAAGCAGAAGACAGAGATCTCTGCTTCACTGCTCTGATAACCTCTGACCTCTGTTCTCCAGCTGCTGCAATCAAGTAGGAAAGGAAAATGGGTAGAGCTCTGTGCAGAGGTCAGGTGTTATCAGTGCACCAGCAGTAATGCAGATATATATATATATATATATACACACACAGTGCTTTGTGTTGCGCTTAGGGGAGGGGGGCCCCTATAAAATTTTTGCTATGAGGCCCCGTGAATCCTAGCTATGCCCCTGAGTATCAGATCATTAGGGTTTAAAAGCTTCAATCCCACCACTCGCAATAACGAGGGTTTGTTGTTCCCCTGCTTTACGCATTCTGCTGCTGCTTCATTCACTCTCTATGAGATAGACAGAGATAGCTGGCCAACAGTATTAGCTATTTTTAACAATTCTATGGAAAATGAAGAGTTAAAGTGCATGCTTGACCTCCCAGCGTTGGATCTTTCTGGTCAGATATTTAACATCTATCATGTAGATTGGTGATAATGTTAATCTTAGAATAAACACTTTAACTTTGAAGGGAAAATGTGATGATGCCTCTTAACCAGATGCCTGTCCGGTATAAATTTTTGATGTTTAATAAAATTACACATCTAAATGGTACATGTGGAAAAATAAATGCACTGATGGAACCCAAAAAAAAAAAAAAAAAGGAAAAGAATAATTAATTCGACAATTAACTCCAAAAGTATACCTTTTGAGTACACCAGACTTAGTCGTAGTCGTAGTCAGCACTGGAGCAGTATACATAAAATTGTAGAATACATATAAAATCAGGGCAATGTGCAAATTTTTCTTCTTTATTTACATAAAAGAAGATGGACTTACTCTTGTAGTCTTAATAAACCTTAAATCGTTCAGTCAAACATTATCTCTACTGTCCTCCCCATACACCTGAATGTTTGGTCTGGTTAAATGCTTATGTGTGTTCCCTATCGGGAAGGGTAAGCTGCTGCTAGACAAAAGGGTCAGGCAGTGAAAAATCCATCATGTCCAACCCCTGTCTCCACCAACATCATCTGTCGGTAGTCTGAAGGCCCCCATACACCTTGTGTTAACAGTGTGTGTGTGTGTGGGGGAGGGGTTGGACAACTATAGAATAAAGTGTATGGGTACCTTTAAAGCTTAACCATGTTGTTTGATGTAGACTTCTTAATAAGTTATATGTACATAGTCGGTAGATTTGTTTAGGTTGCAGCTTCATGTTTGCATTTCCAAAGTACACATTGTCTTTTTAAAATTTGTGTAAAGAAGGAGAAGACTGGCATTTCAGTTGTTGCCTCGGGTTGTGTGGCATACTCTGTACCTCTAAGTGGCATGAGAGTCGTCTAAGCTGCTGGATTACATTTTCACACTGAGCTGTGCCCGGCCAGTTATTACCTTTTCTATTTCAAGAATCTTGGAATCCACCATCTTGAGTCCACTTCTGAAGCCTTATATACAAATGTTTTCATTTTTGTTCTGTATGTTGTTATACACTGTATGTAGCTGTGCATGATGTCTACCATGGCCAGAAACACCCACCTAAAGGGGCACTCCAGTCAAAATCTTTTTCCTGTGTCAGAAAGTTTTATAGATTTGTAATTTACTTCTATTAATTTTTTTTGCTGTGGTCTTGTGCCCTTGGGAAACAGAGGGTTAACACCCCTTACTAGAGAAGTATAAGGAAATCGTTGAAGTTATAGACACTAGTGTCGCCCACGGTGGCATTGGAGAGTGTATGTGTATGAATTGGTAAAATTCTTATTGTTCCCATTTCATTTCTCAATAAAAAATTAGGTTATAAAGTTGTGGTTTTCAGGATGATAATCCATCTTGTAAAGAGAGTTAAAGCTTTTCTTCAGGAAAGGCGCATCAGCCGGCCAATAAAATGGATCTAAATCTGAATGAAAATTTATAATGGAAATGTCAAATATTGCTCCATGCCAAGGCTGATCTGTCACCGCCCTACGAGAAAGCTGGAAGTAACTGGATGTAGGATGTGGGTCCAGGCTTCATGAAATGACAAAGTACTACATGAGATTTTTATAGTTGATGACGCCAATAATTTTTTTCTTTATTTGATCTTACTTCATCTGTTGGGGCCATCTTACAGGCCCATAATATGTAATAGGGACAGGGCCCAAGTGCTGGGACCCACAGCGCCTCTAAGGGCCCAGAGAGGGAGAGGGGCCCGGTGTTTTAGTCTTCAGCCCGCTCTCTGTAGTTCAAAATGGGGGGGGGGGGGGCTGAACACCATAAGACACCAGTGAAAGGAGTAGGACCTGCACATAGAATAGGGTGAAGAACCTGATCACATGACCTGCAGGTCCTGAACCTTACAGTGTGGAGATCAGCCCGACAGAGAGGAAGAGGGAGAAGACTGAGCTGTAAGTATGTCAGTGTCTTGAGTGTGTCAATGTCACTCAATCAGTGTCTGTGTCAGTCTGTTAGTGTCAGTCAGTCAGTCAGTGTTATTGTTAGTGTCAGTCACTCAGTGTTATTGTTAGTTAATGTAAGTCACTCAGTGTTAGTCAGTAATGTGTGTTTGTATATGTTAGTGGTTTTTCAAGTAATTGTGCATTGTGTGGATGATGGGTGCATAGTGGACTGGGGTGTGTGGATGATGGGTGCATAGTGGACTGGGGTGTGTGGATGATGGGTGCATAGTGGACTGGGGTGTGTGGATGATGGGTGCATAGTGGACTGGGGTGTGTGGATGATGGGTGCATAGTGGACTGGGGTGTGTGGATGATGGGTGCATAGTGGACTGGGGTGTGTGGATGATGGGTGCATAGTGGACTAAGGGGTGTGGATGATGGGTGCATAGTGGACTGGGGTGTGTGGATGATGGGTGCATGGGCCCACTGAGGCTCTGTCGCATAAAAGCCTGCAAAACCCTGGACAGGCTGTGCTTGAACCAATGCCAGTCTTAGGTTAGCTGTGCAAGAATTTCTATGGTTAACCCTATAGTACCTAAATAATAAAATCTTTCAGTGTCCGAATTATATTGCTATGCAGACCTACATGCCTGGTCAATGTGGGTATCAGCAGAGAAATTTAAAGCCCGAACAAGCATTCGTCTGACAGCTATCTGAAATGTATGGCAGCTATATAATGAACGTTTTTTTTTGGAATTACCATTAAAATTCAGCTTGACTAATGATTGATGAAAATCCAAATTGCATGCGGGTTAATGTATGTTAGTGTCTCCACTAATGTTCAGTCTTTCATTCCGTAAACTGGCGATAAAGTGATAACACTCAACAGGCTGAGAGTGAAGGCGGTAGTGTTTGCCCAATGCTGATAGAAAGCGGCTAAGCGAGCGATTGACACATTTAGTTTCGTTCACCTTGACAATGTACAGCAGTCATCCTGCTTTATGGCAGGAAAATCTGGTTTCCATCCAAACGCGTGAGCAGAGATGCAGAATGAATTGCTACAGGACGTCCACTTGTTGGCCTGACTGCTCAATGAGACAAATACTACATGGTGCCAAACTCTTCATCACTTTTCCTGTCCTAGATACATAGGGTAAGTACAATTGCATCTTGAGTGTATGAAGTCAGATATGAGCCTTTTCTGCCATGTTATAGCCCCCCAAAAATATATACCTAATACCTGAAAAACAATTGGGCCACTAGGTGTCTCACTTCTCTGCCATCTGCTGCCCGCTGCCTGTTGTTAGGAGAAGTATGTCTTTAGTAACAACTAGATCAGGAATTAATACAGTAAGTAGGTGGAAGTTTTGGTACATACTATGTGCAAGGGGGAAGGAGAGGCTCTGAAAGCCTAAACTTGGTAAATGGGCCTAAGGATGATCTATACTATTCTATACTATAGGTAATTCAAGGCTTTCCTCATCTCTCCCCACCAATAAAGTTCAGGGCAGCTATCCCTAGTATACCAGTTACCAGTGTACCCACTTTCTCCCCTTTCTCAGCAACAGTTCAGTACATAGGGTAACCCCCTTCTTGCTGCACTGCAGTCTTGTTTCGGTATCACGTCTCCCGCACATGACTTCTATAGTAGTGTACTGCATAAATCCCCCAGCACAGTGCACTTTTACCAGCACTATTTATTTATCGGCATTAAAAACAGGTGCTGTTCCTTTCATTTCTGCTCACATAGCACTTTGCCAAGCCAGTGCATCAGTAACCTCTTCTCCATCATCTACATGTCATCTACAGAGCTGTACTGCATAAATCCCCCAGCACAGTGCTAGTCTATTTAGTGCACTTTTTGCATTGCAGAGAGGCGTATGTGCTGTGCTGTGATCAGACAGAGATGTATGGAAAAGGATATCCTACCCATGTGCGTAATAAAGCTCAGTAATTGAGAAAATTGAGAAAATGAGGCTACTCAGTAACAGCAATGAGACTGCTAAAATCACCTTACCACCATCTCTGAAGGGTTAATGTAACCAAACCGTAGACTTTTAAATTTTTATTTTTTTTTTTTGTAATAGAAATTGGATAACCCCTTTAACAAAAAATTCCAACTATTGTACAAGCGACTTTGTACGGACATTCCGGAATGCTCTTGCAAAGTCTATAGCTGCATAGAGATGTAGGATGGAAGAGCCAGCTGTCAGAGAGAAGGCAGAGATGGCCGTCTTCCCGATCACAGAGGGTGCCGGGCAGCTGCTGGAACGTTTGGGGCATAGCAGACCCAGACCCGCCCTGCAGTAAATGCCAGTGAGCTGTATTCCCCCTGTAACTGGGAATAATATGTCAGTCCCAATTACATGGACTAAAAAAATTAATAATGTGTCTGAATCACAAAACCAGCCCACTCTTAAACTTAAAGGGGTAGTTCAAATCAACTGGTGCCAGAGAAATATACAGCTTTGTAATTTACTTCTATTAAAAAAATTATTCCAGTACTTATAAGCTGCTGGATGTCCTGCAGGAAGTGGTGTATTCTTTCCAGTCTGTAGAACAGGAGAATTTTCAATGGGGATTACTACTGTTCTGGACAGTTCCGGACATGAGCTCAGTGTTACATAAACATTACTCACTGCAATCCCACTTTAAGAGTTATAAGAGTTATAAGAATAAAGTGATCTGGTGAATAGTAACCACACCCTTGTAAACACAGGTGGCAGCAGAGAGCAGTGTGTCATACTGGAAAGAATACACCACTTCCTGCAGGACATATGGCGGGGTAACTATGTGGTGTTGTGGCTGCTGCGTGGGTGTAGGGTCACTTGGGCACTTGTCTCGGTAGCCAGGAGTGGTGTGAGAACACAACCATGGACGAACGGGCATTGCACATGAGGTTTGAGCATAACCCAAGAGTGAACAGGTGTATAGGTGCAGGTGCTACAGTAATAGAGTCCAGTAGCTTAACCAGGATAACTTGTTTTACTTGTAAGAACTTCCATGCAATACAGGTTAAAGGGAACCTGTCACCCCCCGTGCCGGGGTGACAGGCTCCCGACCCCCCGTTAGAGCCCCTTATACTCACCTAATCCCGCCGGGTCCCGCTTCTGGAGGTGGTCGGGTGACGGAGATGTCAGCCGCTGCAGCCCGGCGCGCGCGCTGAGAGATGAGTCCAACACCCATAGAGAATGACAGGAGAGTCCAGCGCTCCGTCATTCTCTATGAGCGTTGGACTCATCTCTCAGCGCGCGCGCCGGGCTGCAGCGGCTGAGATCTTCATTACCCGACCACCTCCAGAAGCGGGACCCGGCGGGATTAGGTGAGTATAGGGGGCTCTAACGGGGGGTCGGGAGCCTGTCACCCCGGCACGGGGGGGTGTGACAGGTTCCCTTTAAGAACACTTTGGTAACTGCAGGTGCGAGAGGTAGTAGTAGGAGTTGTAACAGCAGGGTAGCGTAGAGGAACATCTTGAGGGCCCTGTCTAATGTAGCAATGTACTCTGCTGGGATAGCGTAGTAGAGAATAGAAGTAACAGAAGAAAATACTCATACTCACGTATAGATTGGCTAATCTGACTGCCTTTTGCCCTATTACAAGGTTCCAGGTGCCTATGCTAGGTTGTGCAGACTTTCCGAGACTTCCCAGAACAGCCGTGCGTTGCAGAAGGATACGTCGGCATATGCACTCTTTGTCCTACTGGGGTCAGTACCTGACTTGATGTGATTGCCCTGTGTGTTGCAGAAGGTATCCCAGGCGTGGACACCAGGAACTAGCTTCTTTTTATAGGGACAACTCAGCTAGCCTTTGATTGGTGGGGCTGTGTGTGGGTAAGAGAGAATAAAGAGGATAGGCAGAAAAGTGAGGGAAACAAGCCTGCACCTGTGACAGGAGGAAACATAACATGTCACAAACAGTAGTTAACCCATAAAACCTTTAGCTGTGCATAGTATAATAAATACAAGAGTGACACTAAGGGCCCTATTCCACCGGACGATTATCGTTCAGATTATCGTTAAATCGTTCGAATCTAAACGATAATCGTTCAGTTGAAATGCAGTTAACGATTAACGACTGAACGAGAAATCGTTGATCGCTTTATAAGACCTGGACCTATTTTTATCGTTGCTCGTTTGCAAAACGTTCGCAAATCGTTCGCATTGAATAAGGCGCCGTTTGGTCGTTCGCAATAGATGCGAACGCAATAGCGAAGAAAAAACGATCGCAATTACGATCATAAGTAACGATTATCGTTCCATGGAAATGAGTGAACGTTTTCAGGTCTTTCGCAATAGCGGTCGTTTGAGATCGTTAATCGTTAACAATTATGCAAACGATAATCGTCCGGTGGAATAGGGCCCTTAGTGGGGGAAAACACATAATCCCCTTTTGTGTGAACCTTAGAGAGTAGTGGTGCTTTTAGACGGAACGATTATCGTTCGAATTTGCGCGATAACGATCGGATTCGAACGTTAATCGTACGTGTAAACGCTGCGGACGATCAAGCGACGAGCGAGAAATCGTTCATTTTGATCTTTCAACATGTTCTTAAATTGTCGTTCGTCGTTCGCAAAAAGATTGCAGATCGTTCCGTCTAAACAGTCGTTCACCAATTTAACCTATGAGTGAGATAGGCTTAAGCGATCGCAAAACGATCTTTTCCGTACGATGTATCGTTCCGTCTAAACGCTGATCGTTAGAAAAAACACATCGTTCATTCAAAATCGTTAATCGTGCAATCGGGCAAATTATCGCTCCGTCTAAAAGCACCATAAGTTTACTTTACCCAGGCGTATAGAACTTAATGACACACCTGTGCTGGGACACTACACGTAAAGCACCTGATAAGTACTGGAAGACTGGAGATTTTTCAATAGAAGTAAATTACAAATCTCTGGCACTTGCTGGGACCAGTTGATTTGAAAGTTTTGTTTTTTTTGGGAACTATCCCTTTAAGGTTGGACATTCCCTTTATTATCCATATGCTAGTTGATTATGATTCTATTCACTTTTTATAGTAATACTTTAACCAAACTAAAATCAAAACAAACAGAAAGGACTGTATTCCTGCTTGTTTTCCTGCACATTGACTGGCTTTTTGCGAGAATCTTACAAGAGTTTAGATGAGGTCGCTGTAGAGTTAAACAATGCGCCAGGCTGTGCTGTGCCTGAGTCAATAGAGGGCCTGCAGAAGTAAATAAACACACAGGCCCGAGCCCAGACAATAGGGCTCACCGTGAATTAATAAACTCTGAGCCTCGCATTCAGTCAAGTGAGACAGAACCTGGCGTCAGGCCCTGGCTCTCAGCCACCAACAATTATTAGCAGACAGAGCCAAGACAGACTTGGCATGTGGAGCCCTCAGCTGTAAAGGAGGTGACAGAGTCAGCGTGAAACCTGAAATTCACTGGTAAGACTGTGCCGAGAAAATAAAGCACAGTCACAACTGCCCGACCCATCCTAAATACTGGGGTATAATAAGATATATGCTGAAAGGCACAAAGCCTTGTTTCCCTTATAGATAATGAACCATAAGGGCCCATTCACACTGTGGAAAAGAGGCGGAAATTCCAAGTGGAAGTACCCGTTACTTAAAGAGGATGTACAACCAGGTACATCCTCTTTAATCTGAACCGACAGATCGAACGGCGCTGTCACGGGGAAGCCGGTGCTGCAGTCCGTTTTTCGGACCGCGGACCGGGTCCCGTGCACGGCGCTGTTCTATGCACCGGAACCGGACGGTGCTCAAGCACTGGAGGTAAGCCGGGCCGCCCTAGTGGGAGGGAATTCCCTCCCCTGTATGACGCAGCTCCGTTAGAATGAATGGAGCCGTGGCTCGGCCTACCTCCAGTGCTTGAGCACCGGCCGGTTCCGGTGCATAGAACAGTGCATGGGAACCGGGCCGCGGTCCGAAAAATGGACCGCGGCATCGGCTTCCCTGTGACGGCACCATTCGATCCGTCAGTTCAGATTAAGGAGGATGTACCTGGTGGTACATCCTTTTTAACATTGAGGAAGTGAGCGGAGTCTGCGGCAGGGATTCTGCTTGGAATTTCTGCCTGTTTTCCGCAGTGTGAACGTACCCTAAGGAGAATCCATTATGGCAAGTTAGGAGATGCTGCTGGAGGTAATGGCCCGGCCGTCGACCTTCTGACCTTCACCTGCACTATATACAAGTCACACTAGGGGGGTGGCGGGCCTCCAGTGCTCTGAGCTGGGCCAGTGCACGGCAATAGAACAGTGCCGAGCTTGGGCACCAGGTGGCATTTTAAAAAACAGAACTGCGTCACTGTGTAAAAAAACAGTTCTCCTGCCTTCTGGTGACCCAATCACACCTGCCCTACTGTAACACCAAGAGCATTACCCAATACCAACGACCATTCCCCCCCCCCCCCCCCCCCCCAATGAACATTGGGTCAACACTCTGCTCTGCTAATATCTAATAGGAAAGGCGGGTCGGTGCACTAAGGGTATTAGCCCCCCCCCCCTCCAAAGCACCAAAACGCCTCATTTACATATGAAATAACCTACAAATATAGGGACATACTAGCAGGTTAGATCCATCATATCTCAACATGACCTATGACGCTAAAGTAAACTGAGACTAAAAGGGTGGAAAGTCTAAGTCCACCTCTTTTTGGTATTCTACTACTTTTTGGCTGGGGGGGGGGTGTCCACACAATTCATTTGAGGTCGATTTTATTGTCACTAAAAATAACATTGAATATTTGCTGGATATTAAAGAAAAACCCCAGAACTGTACAGGCAACAAGATCAATACACGACTCCAGGATATTGGCCGCAGCCTCTTTGTTTTGGCCCAGAACTTTCTTGGATTAGAAGGATTATTCTGAGCACATGACAAACATGCAGATATCACTGTTTGTTGTTATTACGCATGTTACGTTGGATCTTATTTCATGGATTTTGTATACGATTTCAGACCAAATGTCAGTTTTAAAGGCTGCCTATAATTTTCCCAATTTTCCCTTGTCATGTTCTTAGACTCGTGAATTGAGTTGGATATTTACCGAAAGGGCGACTTAATATGGTGGTTTTGGTGGTCTCCTTACAGGAACCACTCCTTGCCTAGGTCCTTCCCTGGAGGGATATCTTGCTTGTCTTGAGACTCTTAAAGGGGTACTCCGACGGGGGGGGGGCATTTTTTTCCCCTGGGACCGGGGAGGAGATGGCTGAGGGTAACGACGTCCACTCACCTTCCCGGTTCCAGCGGCGGGTCCCACATCGTGGCGCTCCGGTCCCCAGTTCCCGGACGCTTCCTGGTGTCTGGCGCGGGCCCAAGACGTGACGTCTCAGGTCCGCTCAGCCAGTCAGTGACGGAGGCGGGATCCGTTTCAAGTCCACTCAGATCCCGCCTCTGTCACTGACTGGCTGTCACGTCTCGGGCCCGCGTCAGACACCAGGAAGCGGCCGGGGACCGGAGCGCCGCGATGCGGGACCCGCTGCTGGAACCGGGGAGATGAGTGGATGTAGTTTCCCTCAGCCACCTCTTCCCCGGTGTCAGGAAAAAAATGCCCCACCGCCGGAGTACCCCTTTAAAGGGGTATTTCACTCAAACATAATTTTTGATATGTTGCTGCCCATGGTGAGAATAACAATTCCTGCCATATGTGTAATTATCTATTCAGTCTTCTTCCCCCAGTTCTGAGCTGCTGCTTTCTGCTAAAGACACAAATATCTGTGTGAGAGCCTTTTTCTCTGTCTCCCCCTCCACCCCCCTCCCTTCTAAGAAGGCTGATGTAAACAAGTCGCTGACTGGCTTTATCTGCATTGTAGCTTCTTTGTAATGAAGGGAGAAATAATCACAGTGAGTTAATCAGCAACTTGACCTTAGAATAACCTTCCCAGCATTACAAAGAAGCTACAATGTTGCAGATAAAGCCTGTCAGGGACTTGTTTACATCAGCCGTCTCGGAAGGAAGGGGGAGACAAAGAGAAAAGCTCACACACAGATTTTTGTGTTTTCAGCAGAAAGCAGCATCTCAGAACTGGGGGAAGGAGACTGAATAGATAATAACAAGTATGAAATGAATTGTTTCAACCATGGGCAGCAACATGTCAAAAGTTATGTTTGTATGAAATACCCCTTTAAATGAGGCTCCACAGATTCTTTTCGCATAATTGTATTTCCCAGGAGGCAATGCACGTAGCATTTATTAGCCAAAAAAGGTCTCTTTCTGTACTCAAAAAGCTGTTTGCAGCCTCCCCCTCACTTCCTATCTGTTCATTATCAGGCAAAGCTGTCTACATTACAGAGAAGTAAAGTGAAGATGGATTTGCTGTGTCCATTATGATCTATTGAGGGGGGAGGGGCTGAGGGGGATGAGTGAGCAGGAAGAGGAAAGAAGCAGCCCTGCCATTTGGAGACTGTCTGGGCACATAAGACACTGGATTTACAGGTCAGAATGGTCAGTGCTAATCTGGGATCTTGATAAGAGAAGATTGCAGGATTTTGTTTCCTACAGGGCTGGTTTTCCCCTCTCCATGCTCCCTCATCGGCTTGCTAAACGACAATCGAGCAGTGTAAAGGTGCGTTTACTAGAAACGATAATTCACCAGATCGTACGATTAACGATGTTGGAGTAACGATTTTTTTTCATAACGATCAGCGTTTAGACGGTACATTATATTGTACGGAAAACCGTATTGCGATCGTTTTGCGATCGCTTAAGCCTATCTCACACATTGGTTAAATCGACGAATGACTGTTTACACGGATTTTTTGTGAACGACCAACGACGATTTGAGAACATGTTGAAAGATCAAAATGAACGATTTCTCGTTCGTCGTTTGATCGTTCCCTGCGTTTACACGTACGATTATCGTTCGAATTCGATCGTTATCGCGCAAATTCGCACGATAATCGTTACGTGTAAACGCACCTTAATAGGACCAGTACATTATTGATTGGGCCATCGGCTTGTCTAATCGGGCCCTTAAAGTCATTGAATGCAGGTATTTCACTAGTTTTAAAAAGGAGGGGGAAAAGTTCAGTATACATCTGCTTCCTGCAGTGAGAATGAGTGGAAGAGAGTGGGGGGGCACCAACTTCTGCAGCCAGCGGTGATCATATGCCGAGCGTTTAGGTTTGGACGGACCTGTGTGTGCTTGAGGCTCGCTTATCTCTAGGGATGACCTTGGGCTAGAGGGGGTCGGATTTTTGTAACCATGTCTATTTGGGAGCCAGCAGGTTGAGGACGTTCACAAGAAATATCTTGAATAAAGGTGAGTTTGTTTCCGCGCTGGCCAAGAGCCGCAGTTATAAGAGGTGTAAATGTTCATCACATGCTCAGGGTCTCTTAGCGGAATCTGTGCGCATTTCTCGCCAAAACCCACGCAGCCCCTCCCATTTCTTTCCGTGGATATCAGCACTGTAGTTTTTTGAGGTGTTTATGACACAGATTTGTAAATTCACGCACAGGAAAAAAATTAACATGTCACTTTTTCCTATGGTTTTGCACAGATTTCATGCAAAAATCATGTTGGGTAGCTAGAAAATGGAACTAGATATAGATGGGAGATGTGATCGGCTTTGCGCTTTACTCCCTGGCTCGCCACATAGACTTTTAATGGGGCCCATCCTCTGCAATGTATTCCGCTTGAAATTCCGCCCAAAAATATGTACAGAGCAATGTCGCATTGTATTCAATGGGATTTCCAATCTGTTGTTCACACGGCGGAATTTACAAACAGAATTTTTTTTTACCGCGGACCCGCTTTCCGCCCATAGAATTGGGTAGATTCCGCTAGAGAAATCCCATAGAAGTCAATGGGGCTTTAAATTTCTGCTTTTCGTTTGAATTCTGCACCTATTCCGCCAGAGCTGAAGAAGAGGAAATTTAAATCAGAAAACTTTCCTCTTCAATTCCACGCCTATTCCTCAGCGTAAACATACCCTGATTGTGTAAGCAGACCTCGCAGCTTTGGGCTAGCTCCTTTTGCTTTGAGTTAGTGAAATTGAAGCCCTGCCGGCCTGTGATTATGTATCCCTGGTGCACGCTTTGGCCTCAGGCTCTCTGAACATCTTACACGATCACGGAGTCTGACATCTGAGGAGGGACCGTGCACACGTGTCTCTGTGTCTCAAGGAGTCTTCACTACTGTTGCTATTATGATTTTTCCTGCAGACAATAACAAGGTCAGCCCAAACCACAAGGGGTGAAGCCGAGGTCTGTTATGTGACTTTTTGGAGGAGGGCACACATGACGTTCCCAGACAGGGAATGCAAACACTGATGGCTTTGTGCTGCATAATATAATGTCAACAGAAGAGACTGGCTGTTTACTTATATCTTGTCATTTCATATATGTGCCTGATCTTTTTTTTGTTACTCGCTCCGTGTTATTCACATTACAACCCTGAAGGATCCAACAATAGTCCTGCAGTGCTATAATAAACTCCAGATTATCCGACATTTCCCTCCAGAATGCAGTAACCTGTCAATGGACGGCTCATCCAAGCTATTGTAATGATAAGCAGTCTGGCCCTGACAGGCGTTGCAGCTGTCCATGCAAACAGTCCCTTCATAAGGTACAAGAATAGATAGAGTTAAAGTGTCACTGTCTTTATAACTTTCAAAATCTAAATCAACAGTAGATGTGATATAAAGCAAGTTTTCAATTTACATTCATTTTTTTTTTTTTTTAGTTATCAGGGAAAAGTCCTGTGTAGGACAGGCCAGGCCATCTGAGCGCTCACAGAGAGAAGGCAGTCATGTGATTGATGAACACATTGACTCTCTGTACTGGCCGGAATTCCTGTGTTTAGTCTGTTTTCTACAACCAGCACAAGTCAGAAAATCTGCCCTCAGGAGACTGGACCTGGATTTCTGGTAAGTTCAGCTTTGTTTTGCAGCAAGAATCCCGCCGTGCTCAGTGTCTCACGCGAGAAGAGGGCGCGCACGCGACTGCTAACTGTCATTTCTTTGAGTGGAAAGCGGCAGCAGCGGAGCCAGCCAAACACCCTGTTATACACAGTCTGCATAACTCATCCCATAGAGAATAATGTGGGTTAGGTAAGTATTGTAGTATGACTAGCTATGCTGTTTACCTAAATCAGGAGACAGCAGCATAGAGTATAGATGCCTATGCACCTTCAATATCTCTCCCGGCTTCCCTATACACATGAACCTTTGGGGTGTAAGCCACAGCCAGACAGCTCCGGTGCTGGCTTACCCCTCAAGTAACAAAGGGGTTAGGCAGTGACAATCCATCACACCTGACCCCTATCTCCACCAACATCACCTGTCAGTGGAGAATCACCTTCTACTGTTGATGGAACCCACTAACAGGAGTCTGAGCTATAGGGACATGACTGTAATATGCCGTGTTTCCCCGAAAATGAGACAGTGCCCTATATTAAAGGGTTACTCCAGGCTAGGGGGCTTTTTTGCGTATGGCCGGGGAGGAGGTGGATGAGGGCAATGACGTCCCCTTACCTCCCCTGTTCCAGCGCTGTGTCCTGCATCGCACTGCTCCGGTCCGCACTGCCCGTCCGCTTCCTGGTCACTGACGCGGGCTTGAGGCGTGACGTTTCAAGTCTGCTCAGCCAGTCAGTCAGCCGGGGAGGTAAGGGGACATCATTGCCCTCATCCACCTCCTCCCCGGCCATATGCAAAAAAGCCCCCCAGCCCGGAGTACCCCTTTAATTTTTGGTCCCAAAGAAGCACTAGCGAGGAGATTTATCAAACTGGTGTAAAGTAGAATTGGCTCAGTTGCCCTAGCAACCAATCAGATTCCACCTTTCATTTTTCAAAGAATCTGTGGGGAATGAAAACAGGAATCTGATTGGTTGCTAGAGGCAACTAAGACAATTCTACTTTACGCCATTTTGATAAATCTCCCCCTGTCTTATTTTTGAGGGATGTCTTACTTCTCTTCCCCCGGCATACTCACCAACGTCCTTGTATAAAATAGAGGTAAACAATAAAGACAACACCATAAACATTTTATATTTGTCTTTTTTTTATTACAAATGGTTTCAGTAACAAATATCAAAAATATCAGTGTGAATGAAAATAATATACATATGAAACATAGAAAACAATATACACCTGAGGTCACACAGGATTAACTACTTCAGCCTCTTCTCCTCCGAGAACAGCACACCAATCTAGTTCTTTAAGGGGTTCTCTGAGATTGGAAAAAAAGAGTTTGGGTTTGTACAAGTAACAGCGCCGTCCTTGCCTGCTGGCTTTGTGTGGTATTGCAGTGCAATTGCATTTAGATAATTGATGGACATTTTGGTGCTTTTTCTTTTTTTCCTGATCTCAGAAAACGCCTATGTAGTGTTGAGCGGACTTGCTGAACTGTTTGGGTTCGGCATTGTTCTCCGAATCCAAACGCTCAGCATTTGACTCCTGGCGGCAGGAGAACTTGGATGCCGCCCTAGGGCTGCCAGAAAAACATGGATACAGCCTATGGCGGTATGCATGTTTTCGGGGACTCCCTACGTTGGCATCCAAGTTCTCCTGCCGCCAGGAGTCAAATGCTGAGCGTTTGGATTCGGAGAACAATACCGAACCCAAACGTTCCTCCCAACACTATGAGGGAGACTTATTAAACTGGTGTAAAGAACAGACTCAGTCGCCCCTAGCAACCAATCAGATTCCACCTTTCATTTCTCACAGACTCTTTGGAAAATGAAAGGTGGAATCTGATTGGTTGCTAGGGGCAACTGAGCCAGTTTCACTTTACACCATGTTTGATAAATCTCCCCCTATATGTGCTTAGATACATTAGATTCTCATAATTACCATACATGAAAATATCAAAATATTGCATTACACTCAAGTCTATCGGTGTCAATCAAACTAATTATATAGTAACACTAAGGTATAAAGAGCAGTCCACAGTTTTTCATGTGTTTTTTTTTTTTTTTACCTAATGAAGTGTGAAATGCTGATGAATCCCACCGGCCCAGGGTTTGTTCAGGATTATGTTGGCCTTCAAGGACATTCTGCCTGTCTAATAGATTAGACAGTTAACCAACCACTATAGTTAAGAGATACTAATAGATACTAATAGATTTGTAATTTGCTTCTATTTAAAAATCTCCAGTCTTCCAGTTCTTATCAGCTGCTGTATGTCCTGCAGAAAGTGGTGTATTCTCTCCAGTCTGACACACTGCTCTCTGCTGCCACCTCTGTCCATGTCAGGAACTGTCCAGAGCAATAGCAAACCCCCATAGAAAACCTCTACTGCCTTCCAGACTGGAAAGAATACCATACAGCAGCTGATAAGTACCGGAAGACTTGAATTTTTTTTTTTAATAGAAGTAAATTACAAATCTCTAGCACTTTCTGAGACCAGTTGATGTGTAAGAAACATTTTTTGTGAACTTCCCCTTTAAAGGCATTATCCAGGCTTAGGGCCCTATTCCACCGGACGATTATCGTTCAGATTATCGTTAAATCGTTCGAATCTGAACGATAATCGTTCGGTTGAAATGCAGTTAACGATTAACGACCGAACGAGAAATCGTTGATCGCTTTATAAGACCTGGACCTATTTTTATCGTTGCTCGTTCGCAAATCATTCGCATTGAATAAGACATCGTTCGGTCGTTCGCAATAGATACAAACGCAATAGCGAATAAATAGCGAAGAGAAACGATCGCAATTACGATCATAAGTAACGATTATCGTTCCATGGAAATGACCGAACGTTTTCAGGTCTTTCGCAATAGCGGTCGTTTGAGATCGTTAATCGTTAACGATTATGCAAACGATAATCGTCCGGTGGAATAGGGCCCTTAGACAAAAATGTCTGCTTTCTTCCAGAAACAGCTCCACTCTTGTCCTCAGTTTGTGTGCGTTATTACAATTCAGTTCCACTAAAGTTAAACTAGCCAAGTTGTACTACCCCACACAACCTGAGGATATGGTGGATGCTGTTTCTAATCCTGAATATCCCCTTTAAGAGTGTTGGAGCATGTAACAGCATGCTGGGGGTTGTAGTTTTGCAACAACTGGAGGGCAAAAAGTTAGGAAAAACTGCAATACATGGTTGCACCTGGAAGAAAACAGTCTATGACATCTCTATGCCCCTGTAGGTTTTGTCCAGTTGGAGGAAGCCCCCTAAGCTGGTCATAGACATATACAGCCAGCATTTTCATGTTTTTATTCTTATTGTTATTTTTTATGAATTTAACCAAGTTAAAACCTGTCTTCAGCATTATATACAATATACAGGCACGGCAAGATATTTATATACAGCATGTATATATATACAAGATTGCGCATGTCAGGGTTACCAAAGCCAATAACATCTGAGGAGTTCTATCAAAACCGATGTGAGTAAGAGAAATGGAGTGCTTGCCACCAGCCACCAATCAGGTTGCAGCTTTTATTTCATTGGACACATGAGAGCTGGAATCTGATTGGTCTT
Organism: Dendropsophus ebraccatus; assembly: GCF_027789765.1. Classification (NCBI taxonomy): domain Eukaryota; kingdom Metazoa; phylum Chordata; class Amphibia; order Anura; family Hylidae; genus Dendropsophus; species Dendropsophus ebraccatus. The sequence goes on along the minus strand of NC_091466.1, from coordinate 16,432,273 downwards.
GATTATTGTCCTATGCCCCCCCCCCCTTGTATGAACTCATGTTTATTTCTACATGTCCTCCTGGATATACTTGGTGTGATATAATTTTTACAGCATATACCTATTTTGCAAATCAGATCTCACAGCTGTGACTAAGGAATCCATATTAAAAGGGTTTTTATTAATGGCCTCATTTCTGGGTTTAGGAGTCCAGTGGGCGGGCCTTCTCAGTGATTATAATTGTCAATCATTAAGTCGGACCACCCACCAGACTCCTAAGCCCAAAATGGGCAGAGATTTCGATCAAACTTTAGATTTGCTGCATGTAGATTTGACAGCATTTTCATGGCAAAGCTTCCATTTATGTTTGCTTCTTTAAGAGTAATATTCCTTAGCTATGTAACAAAAAGTCAGGTCATCCTTTATATACAAAAACCTTTTGATCAAAGAATAATGAAAAAAATCATACAATTATTGGGCCACAGTGTAAAGGCTATACCCAGCAACTTGCCGGTAATGACGTCATTTTCCACTGTATGAAAGTAAGACTACACATATATAATCTATACTGACTAATTTATTTTTATATACTGCAATGGAGCTATATATCAAAATTTCTTTTTTTTTTGTAGGAAATATCTAGGTGTCTTTAACTGTTGTTTTAACAAACTTTGCATAGATCGATAGTATGGGGAAATACACTTTGTAATATATCTTATTAGACAAAAATGCAAATAGACTTCATAATATATCTTATAGGACAGAAATGCATCTTTCTCCTGTTATTTAGCATCTTCCCTCCCCCCACCCGCTAAACCGACTTCTACTCCAAATGTTGCACCTCTGTCAATCATAAAGAAAGTTTATGAATAAATATTTACATTTCCTACTGTCTCTTTTGGACGTACATTTCTGATCAACTACAGTAATGTCCTTATACATTCCTATTCATAAAAGTATTCCTATGTATACACATTCACCCAACTACCATTACATAAACATTTCATCACACGCATTCTCCTATAAATATAGAAATATAAAGGAAGGGAGAAAATAAATCACCATCAATCACTTACCCCTCACACTCACTCACTTCTTACTTGTAGACACATATGGGGAAAACTTTGTAGGTTTTTCTCATTTATTTAAATTGCCTTTAGTAGTAGATTAACGTTATTTAATTATTTAATTCAAGTCGATGAATGTCAGGCCTATTCTCATGTCAGGCCTTTATGGCATATCCCAAGGCCTGATAGACGTGGGTTCCACCACTGGGACCTGCACCTATGTCAAGAATAGAGATCCCTTGGGGACTACTTTATTGATGTCTCCCCTTTGTTGCTATAACTCACTTTATAACTGTCTCATAGATGTGGCTCCCAACTCTAGGCACCCCTGATAATTGCTTCACTGCCCAATAGGCAGTAATTATTCAGAACAAGCTGCTAACATTACATTTTCAAGTTATAGGGAACCTATCATGTTAAACATGCTGTCTAGTCTGCCAGCATCATGTTATAGAGCAAGAGGAGACGAGTATATATATATATATATATATATATATATATATATATATATATATAGTTGAGTCAGAAAAGATTTAGTAGAAATAATTACAAATCTAAATCTCTTCCCATGTTGGAAGTAGGAGTCCAGTGGGCGGTCCTAATCAGTAAGTAACAGTTATCGCTCTCTTTATGTACACTTGATTAGGACCGCCCACTGGACCCCTAAGCCCACATTGAGCAAGAATTTAAATAAACAAATTCAGCTAAATATTTTTCCACAAAATATCAATCTGCTCAGATAAGATGTTCAATAGAAGATATCCCATATCATTTTATAGATGCTTATGGCTTAGTTGGGCCGTACCTGATCGTTTTGGTACCGTAGACATAACAGGTGAACATAACAATGGATTGCCTATAAAGTTGTGCTTTATTACCCTTTGTGGTTGTGCTTTATTAACCTTTGTGGCTTTTTGCTTAAAAGGAAACCTGTCACCTGTTTCATGCTGCCCAAACCATGGATACAACAGAGACTGCCAGCGGTGTGTCGGGATGCTACACCACAAAGTGAAGGTTCCCTATCCCCCCTTTTCTAGAAGTATTTAAGAAGAAATGCATTTCCCAAAGCTAATGGGGTGGGAAGCAGCAACTAGGATACCCCAGGTGACTACTTACCTCCAGGTCCATGTGCTTTTTGTAAACTATACATTTTCGGAAACCTATAGTAAAGTAAATCATAGTGTCCCACCACCCCACTGCATGTATATGTTTCATACTACTCAAGCTTAGGGCAGCACAAAACAGGTAACAGGTTCCCTTTATTATCACAAAACTGCGTCGAAAATTGCCACAAAACCAGGGCATATAAATACATATATACAAAAAAACAACAACCATGAAGCTGCATGGTAACATGGATTCATATAGACAACCTGTTGTAAGATGTTACCATAGAGCAACCTGTTTTGTGTGTTTTTTTTCCTTTAAAGGGAATCTGTCACAAGGTTTATGCCACCTTAAATGAGGGCAGCATAAACTAGTGACAGAAATGCTGAACAGATTGGTATATTACTTACATCATTCTGTTCAGCCATTCTCCTAATATGCAGGAGAATAGGATTCTTGCCACACCCCTCCCCCAGCCCTCCAGCTGCTGATTGACAGGTGACTGCCTATACACAGCAAGGATAGATAACTGCCAATCAGCAGCTGGTGGGAGGAGTTTTCTGCTTCTCATGAATATCCAGGACTACTGGGCTCATGCACATAATAAAGAGGACTACGTATTGTCCATGTTATTTAGGAGGAGATCTCTGGATCAGCTGCACAGAACAATATAAGTGATACATCATTCTGTTCAGCTTCTCTGTCCCTACTTTATGCTATTCTGAGATAGGACACCATAAACCTACTGACAGAGTCTCTTTAAAGAGGGTCACAACTGACATCACTTCCTGTATTTGGTCTCTTTGTTTGCTGTTACAGCTAGTAGACACCTAGTGGACGATTTTATAGAACTGTAATTCATATAGAACAGGCAAAAAATAAATAAATGAAGTAAATTGCAAAAAGGTAGTATATCCCTCCCCTGCTGATTTACCATTATTTATTGGTAATGACAGTGGCCATTTAAACTTGGCCTATAGCCCCCACCTGGCATAACCCAATAAACCAGCCTCTGCCATCTTCCCATCCTGCCTGTTTTACCATTCTGACCTCTTGCTTCCCACCACTGCACCCAACATACTCACTAGTACCAGGTGCGCTACACGAGTGAACAGGTCATATGGGCAGGAAAGAACTTATATTCTGGTCTTCCAGGACAACAAGGCAAAACTATTAATTTAAGACAGTGCTTAAAAGTTATTTAAAAAAAAAAAAAGAGAAAAGAAATGATTGACATAAAATGTGCAAAAACAGCTTAAAAATAAAGAAGAGTAAAAACAAACCTCCAGTACTTAGAGATTCCATGCGGTAAAGTCATTTTGTTGTCTCCAGGGACATAAGGAGAAAGTGCACACAGATCTGATTGCATTGGGTTCTTAAGTGTTGTCATCTGTGGTGGATCATTTTCATATCCTTGGGTGTTGGTGGGTAAAAAGAGTGATTTTCTCCTTCATGGGTCAGATGATGGGGAGGGAACATAATTGTTCAAAGGAAACTCTTTAAGGCCTTATTCACACGATCCGTGCCGTGATCCAGAGGAGGTTCGCGGCACAGATCCCTCCGCCGCCCGGCACAGATCCTCTCCACCCACCCCCGGCAGCAGAGATGACAGGAGCGCATAATATGCACTCCTGTCATCGCAACTACTACTCACCCATTCCCCCGTGCAGGCCGCCTTCACACGCTCACCGAAAGTGGCCTGGAGAAGAAGACAGTGTAGTCCAAGCCACTTCTGGTGAACATGAAGCTGGTCAGCATGTGAGAGTGAGTGAGTGGTAGATGCGATGACAGGAGCGCACATGATGCGCTCTTGTCATCTCTGCTGCCGGGCAGATCTGCGACCACCAATAATTTTATGGGATGTGTGAATGCAGCCTAAAACATCTTCCCTTCCATCACTGCCATATAAGGGTTTTACTTCCACCGAATTTACAGTTCACTGCCTGTTGTTAGGGTCAGTTTGTCTCTAGTAACAGAAACACCAAGACTGACTACAGGAAGAGAGCGTGGGGCAATACTTATCACAGGCTGCTCCGGTCTGCTCATACAGCCAGTGACTCCGATTCAAATAAGTCGGCTCCTGATTCCTCATGTAATATGTCTTGTTTTCAGAACTCCGGAAAGCTCTATCTATAAACTGCTACGTTTATTGCCTCTGAAGTGACAATGTACTCATCGTATTGATTGTTTACTACTGTTTTCTTTATTCAAAAAACCTTAATAAAAACCATTGAATCAGTATGTAGACAAAAGCTTTGGGAGTCCTGGTATTGAGATCCTAGGAGGTCTGAGCAGTTACTCACTGATCATATACCTACCTCCTATCCTGTATTTGTAAAGGGGCAAGTGAGACTGTGTGCTTTTAAACCTATGTTTAGTTGAAACTGTTTCCCTGGGGTCACTGAGGTGGGGGGCATTAGTATTCCTTAGGATCTGTGCTATCTCTAACTGGGACTCCCTTTCACCTGTTTAATATTGCACAATGGGCTGCAGTCATACACAAGGGCTACAGACACCTGGTTGTTACAGGCCCCTCTCCAGTCACCTAGTTGTGGCAGTGCCGTCTCCAGTCACCTAGATGTGGCAGGGCCGTCTCCGGTCACCTAGTTGTGACAGCGCCGCCTCCGGTCACCTAGGTGTGGCAGGGCCGCCTCCGGTCACCTAGTTGTGGCAGGGCCGCCTCCGGTCACCTAGGCGTGGCAGGACCGCCTCCGGTCACCTAGTTGTGGCAGGGCCGCCTCCGGTCACCTAGTTGTGGCAGGGCCGTCTCCGGTCACCTAGTTGTGGCAGGGCCGTCTCCGGTCACCTAGTTGTGGCAGGGCCGTCTCCGGTCACCTAGTTGTGGCAGGGCCGTCTCCGGTTAACTAGTTGTTGCAGGGCCGTCTTCGGTCACCTAGTTGTGGCAGGGCCATCTCCGGTCACCTAGTTGTGGCAGGGCCGTCTCCGGTCACCTAGTTGTGGCAGGGCCGTCTCCGGTCACCTAGCTGTGGCAGGGCCGTCTCCGGTCACCTAGTTGTGGCAGGGCCGTCTCCGGTCACCTAGTTGTGGCAGGGCCATCTCCGGTCACCTAGATGGGGCAGGGCCGTCTCCGGTCACCTAGTTGTGGCAGGGCCGTCTCCGGTCACCTAGTTGTGGCAGGGCCGCCTCCGGTCACCTAGGTGTGGCAGGGCCGTCTCCGGTCACCTAGATGGGGCAGGGCCGTCTCCTCAGTGTGAACTTCTAAGACAAAGTTCACTTTGGGACTGTCCTCAGCTTCTCTGGCTCTTCTCTCGGGTGCCATGGTACATATCTTGCTCTGTCAAGAAGTGAATCCCTGGGTTTATCAGCAGGCCAATCTCTCTACTTACAGAGGATTACTTGCTCAGCTCCAATGTGCAGAAGCCGTCTTTAAGCGGGTTGCCAAATGAAATATAAAAGAAAAGTGGGGAAGGGGAAACTGTTTGCACGTACAGGATGTCTTAAAAAAAAATAAGCACTGTCTTTGCCTTGTAAAATAGGTTTATATATGGTTCACAATGATACTACCCGTCCTGTAGCGCAAAGATCTGGTCTTTCGGACAGCTGCTGGATGTCATTTTCATTCAGCTTTCCCGTAGTGCTGCCTAAACAGCACTGGGGTGCATGAAGAAGACCGTATACTCATCGGTCCCTGTAGCGCCACTCTCAGGTCTTTCGGACTACTGCTGGATATCATTTTCATTCGCCTTCCTCCTACGTCACAGCCCCATCTCCTGCCGCTGGAAGTCACGTATCCCACTGAAGAACTGCCTGCTCACCCAATCAGTGACTGGGAGTGAGTGGGCAATGCATCAGCTGTTCTGTGATGTTCCAGCAGCAGGAGCTGGGGCCATGATGTAGGAGGAAGCCGAATGAAAATGACATCTGGCAGCTGTCCAAAAGACCTGCGAGTGGTGCTACGGGGACCGGTAAGTATACTTTCTTGTTCAAGCACCCTGGTATCGTTCAATAAGCACTACAGGGGCACGGGGACTGGTAAGTATACTTTCTTGTTCAAGCACTGGTATCGTTCAATAAGCACTACAGGGGCACGGGGACTGGTAAGTATACTTTCTTGTTCAAGCACTGGTATTGTTCAATAAGCACTACAGGGGCGCAGGGACTGGTAAGTATACTTTCTTTTTCCTGTATTTTCTGTATTTTATTTCCTGGAAGTTTCTCTTTAAGTATATTAGTAAGTGCATTTATTTCACAGATTTAAATTTTTTTTACTGCTGTTGGACAACCCCATTAATTTCTTAATCCACGCACTATTGTTCTAATGAAAGTATATTTTAAAGAATTACATCCCAATAGTCTAATTTTATTAATATGGAAAACGCCACTTTTGAACACATACTTACATAGTACTGTATAGTTACATACATGTAAATACTTTATGTAGGCCCCATTCACATCACATCTTCCAAATGCCTCTGAATGTCGGGATATTGGCCAAAGGTGTGCTGACGTATAAAGTGGTGGCCTTGCAAAAGGCCCATTAAATTTAACGGACCGAGGGTGGTCTACTAGGGATTATGTTTAGTCTATTTGCTAAATGTATGCATTATTTGTACAGGACTGAAGAAGACAGTAGACCATGGTTTTGGACCATACACAAAGAAATTAAATGGATCAAATGCAGCCTCCTTAGACCCACAACTTTAGTGAGTGCAGTTCCGCTTTTAGAATTTCTTGAAACGTTTATTGCTCTCATTTCTTTTAATAGCAAGGAAGACATCATACACAACACATATCTAAGCCATCTGACTATTGATAGATGAGATAGCCCCTACTTATAAGGTGAAAGCCTTAAACCTAAATATCAGGAATGAACATAGGGCATTGGAAGCCCCATAAGAAAAATAAGTATAGGGACCCCAACAGTCACTAATCCAGGTCTTCCATCCTCACATCTGGAACTTATCACTCTTCCAGGCCATCATCCAATGGTAGTATGCCCTTGTACACACTCATACAGCCCATAGGAATTTTCTACGATTGTCCAATGGTAGTATACCCTTGCACACTCATACAGCCCATAGGAATTTTCTACGATTGTCCAATGGTAGTATACCCTTGCACACTCATACAGCCCATAGGAATTTTCCACGATTGTCCAATGGTGGTAGGCCCTTGTACACACTCACATGGCCCATAGGAATTCCCCACGATCGTCCAATGATGGTAGGCCCTTGTACACACGCAAACGGCCCATAAGAATTCCCCACCATCATCCAATGGTGGTAGGCCCTTGTACACACTCACACGGCCCATAAGAATTCCCCACCATCAATACATTGTGTATTTGTATTGCTGTTTCCTCTTCTAGCTGTGACTATCACAATTGGGTTAGCCTCCACTGAGGCCTATAAACTGCTCCTACCCATTGTTTTCGATATAACCCGGAAAAATATCTCTGTATGTGATATAGGATAATGCATATAAAAAGTATATATATACACTTTATATGTTTTTGTTCTAATTTCTCCATAAAATGATGACATTTCTGATAACGGATACTCTAGATCGGCTCTACCTGCTCTTCCTCCTCTCACATGATCATTGATGTTGCTCAAGCGGGGTAAGTATTAAAGTTCTGGTTTTATGTAGATATTTGGAGGTAGGTCCTGAATTATTTTCTTCTCCTCTGTACCTGCTGAACATATCCTCTCCTCCAATAGTTAGAAGTTTGGTTGTGTAAAACCTATGCGGCTCATCTGTAGAAAGAACAAGACGTCAGACGTCAGACGTTCAGTTACCCACAACGCTGCTCAGTTCTGGTTAAGTCCGCAGATGTTAACACAAGTTGTAGTCCCAACAGTGTTTGACCAGAAATCCCTGATGATGCTGGAACATCCTCTTCTGTAACCAACCACAGAATCGTCCAGTGTGGCAGAGTGGCTCGTGACCCACGGAGGAGATTCACCTCTGGAAACCACCCCTGTTTCTCTCGCGATGTACCACCAAGTTACGGAAGAAGGCCAATATCTGGAACCAGATTTGGTTTCGGTTTTGTTGGATCTGCACAAAGTAAACATACGATACATTCAGAAAGAAAATCTATCCAAGTGGTGGGACTGACATTCTCACGGATAAATGGCCGCGCGTCTTTCCGCCGGCTCCATAGACACCATTCTATGGGCCGGCTAATTCCGCATTCCGCCGAAAGAATTGTCACGTCAATTCTTTCGGCGGAATGAGTCGGCCCATAGAATAGTGTCTATGGAGCCGGCGGAAAGGCGCACGGCCGTGAGCGCATACAGGCAAATTTTCTTTTACTGATTAGAATCAGATATTAAAACTTGTTTTTTTTAGTCCAATCTGTTTCTATTTTCTGACTATTTTTTTTTATTTCCCTTTTTGTACATTGTTATGGGGGCTGCCATATTGTCTGGACTGTTCTTAACAGCATTCAGTGAAATGCTTTACAGCAAGACTCATGGACATAGACGACAACAGGCGGACTCTGTCCTCTTGAGATGAATGTGAAACATTACTGAGGCCGTTCTGCGACCTTTGAACTGCTATTGTCTCCTATATCTACTGGTGTCACATGATGCAATGCTCAGTAGATCAGCCTCTTCTTATCACTACACACACAACAGGAAGTCCCAGCTTAGTTTTAGCCCCAGTGGAGAGTATGAAAACTGCAAGATATCAGGATTATTTTATAATTTAGCTAGAAAAATGGAAAATTATAAAAAAAAGTCCCCAAAAATTCTTTAAAAAATATGTTTGACATTATTTAAAGAGTAAAGGCCCTATTCCATGGAATGATTATCGGCCTTTAAGGCCGATAATCGTCCCATTGAATAGAAGGCAACGATCAGACCATATCGTTCATGTCGGCTGATCGTTGCAGTTGTTTGTCTTACAAGCATGTTGAAACACAAACGACTGTGATAGCAGCAATCTGCCGCCACAGGGGCGGCGGCAGCAGACCGCAACAATCCCCTATGGGCTGTCTGGACGATCTAGCGAGCACCCGGACAGCCCCCCTGCAGCTTCCCACGGCCCCTCCCACAGCGAGCGGGGGAACAAGGAGCAAACGAGGAGCTGACAGCGCTCGTTTGCTCCTCACAGTCGGCCCGTGGAATAGGGGCTTTAGTCGTTTTCTGATTACACATTTCCTTTAAGGCTTTGTTTACACTATGTTTCTGCAATCCGTTTTATTATCCGTTTTTCAAAAAAAAAAAAACATTTGTGTGCATCCAGTTTTCCATTGACTTTCATTATAAATAAAGAGGATCAAATCTAATATTTATGCCCTATGCCCAGGACAGGCCATGCATTTTTAAAGACTGTAAAACCCCTTTAATAAACCTATTTAGGACTTACACCTGAGACACTTTACAAGTCTGACATGTGCGCCCATGC